>NW_026652294.1:59243588-59354620 GCF_009828535.3 Hylobates moloch
TTTTTTGAGATGAAGTTTCACTCTTGTTGCCCAGGCTGGAGTACAGTGATCTTGGCTCACCATAACCTCTGCCTCCCGGGATGAAGCGATTCTCCTGCCTCAACCTCCTGAGTAGCTGGGATTACAGGCATATGCCACCATGCCTGGCTAATTTTTGTATTTTTAGTAGAGACGGGGTTTTGTCATGTTGGCCAGACTGGTCTCAAACTCCTGACCTCAGGTGATCGGCCTGCCTTGGCCTCCCAAAGTGCTGGGATTATAGGCATGAGCCACTGCGTCTGGCCCAAAATTTATATATTAAGTTCCTAGCCCCTAGTACCTTGGAATGTAACTATTTGGAGACAGGATCTTTAAAGAGGTAATTATGCTAAAATGAGGATTATTGGGTAGACCCTAGTTCAGTAAGACTGGTAGCCTTGTAAGAAGAGGATATTTGGACATAAGACAAACATTGAAGGAAGACCATATGGAGAAAATAGCCATCTATAAGCAAAGGGAAGAGGCTTCAGAAGAAACCAAACCTGCTAACTACCTTGATCTCAGTTTAACTTCCAAAACCACGAGAAAATAATTTCTGTTGTTTAAGCCACCTAGTCTGTGGTACTTTGTTATGGCAGCCCCAGCAAACTAATCCACAGGCCTTGTGCTTTTCCTCTTGAGGCTATTTCCATTTTGTTATTACCATGAATGATAATAGCTGTTATCATGAGTATTTTAAAGTACTTGTACTAATTGCTTCACATATATTTTCTCATTTAATCTTCACAAACATGAAGTAGGTATCACCTCCATTTTATTAACGAGAAAACTTTATTTTTTAATTTTTTTGAGATGGAGTTTCACTCGTCGCCCAGGCTGGAGTGCAATGGCACGATCTTGGCTCTCTGCAACCTCCATCTCCCGAGTTCAAGTGATTCTCCTCCCTCAACCTCCCGAATAGCTGGGATTACAGGCACACACCACCACACCCGGCTAATTTTTATATTTTTCGTAGAGGCGGGGTTTCACCATGTTGGCCAGGCTGGTCTCGAACTCCCAACCTCAGGTGATCTGCCTGCCTTAGTCTCCCAGAGTGCTGGGGTTACAGGTGTGAGCCACTGCGCCCAGTAGAGAAAACTTTAATAAGCTCCAGGAAGACTTTATAAATAACGAAGTAGAAATTCTAACTCAGATTTGACTCTTAATGCCTATGGACTTCCAGAAAGCCTTTCCTGTTCTTCTCCATTTATCTCCATTCTACCCATTCTTCCAAGTCATGCTTCCTCCATGAAGTCTTCCAAAATACCCATTTTGAAATACTGGAATATTTGAGGCCGGGTGCGGTGGCTCACGCTTGTAATCCCAGCACTTTGGGAGGCCGAGGGGGGTGGATCCCGAGGTCAGGAGATCGAGACCACGGTGAAACCCCGTCTCTACTAAAAATACAAAAAATTAGCCGGGTGTGGTGGCGGGCGCCTGTAGTCCCAGCTACTAGGAGAGGCTGAAGCAGGAGAATGGCGTGAACTCGGGAGGTGGAGCTTGCAGTGAGCCGAGATTGCGCCACTGCACTCCAGCCTGGGTGACACAGCAAGACTCCGTCTCAAAAAAAAAAAAAGAAATACTGGAATATTTGGAAGAATATCCCTTTTTTTTCTGAACTCTTAAAACTTCCAAATTAAAACTGTGTAAAATATGTTTTCTTGAGTACTTGTTCTATTTTTAAAATATCTTAATTATTTTCCATTTAAGATCCCATAGAGCTAGGTTTTATACTTCTTTATAGTCCTACATAATAACTAGCCAGTAAGTGGTAACTAAATATTTAAGAGGTAAGTTACACTAAAGCAGAAAAGATAAAGGACAAAAGGATTACTGGGAAAATACAGATTTTTTTTTAAAAGTAATCGCTAGGTAAAAAGCACAGAAAAGTAAAATAATTTCACATAAATATTGATATAGATGTAAGATTGCTACTACATATATAACAGTAGCTGAATAACAACAAAAATCTCTATAATTCCCTAAAACAAAACATACTAAAAATAATGAGTATATGTTTTTCCCTGGAACAAAGCTACATTAGTCAAAAATATTTAAAATATGGTGCCCTCATTGCACAAACTAATTGTAAAGCCAAAAGTGTACACATCTGGTCAACTGCAGTGGCTCACACCTGTAATCCCAGCATTTTGGAAAGCCAAGGGAGGAGGATCACTTAAGGCCAGGAGTTCGAGTTCAGCCTGGCCAACACAGCAAGACTCCACTCTATTAAAAAAAAAAGTGTACAAATCCAAGAACTATGCAAAATTGAGGAAATATCTGAAGGCAAATCTCCAGTTATGTTCTACTAAGATAACTGACTACAAGATATTGTAAATATAGGTAACATCTTTGACTTTTCATAATTAAATATCTCTAGTTTCAGATTTCTCAGGAAAAAAATGGGCTATAAAAATTACAAGAAATTCTAGTCATAAAGCTAGGTTACAAATACATGCAGGTCCATTATATTCGAATGTGAATTTGTAATAATTTACACAATAAGTATTTCTTGACAGCAACATCGAATATAAAATATTTTTCACCTCAATAAAAGGAATTGTACTTTCAATGCTACTCACCCTGTCGGTCAAACAATGAATCAGCAGCTGTGGCTTTATTTGAAGGAGCCTCTGTGATTGGTCTGAGATATGTTCTATATCCTTTTAAAACAGACGCCATAAAGCGCAAAAATGCCTCTTGAATTTCCATCTCAAGCTGTGTCATCTTCTTTTGCCAGGAGAAATCTGCTTCAATTGGAGTCATGTCAATCGCCGAGCCTTCTTGAGTTTTTCGGTGAACTAACAAAGGAAATAAAAACAGAAAATGATATTATGTTAAATTTAAGAAGAATTTTCTCATATACATTCCTTCATTAATAACATTCCTTTTCCCTCACGTTACCTGAAGACAGCTGGGGATACAATTTCTTTAAGGTGCTAAGTAGATTTTTGCACGGCTTTTTGGGAAGTTGCTTCCAGTTCATGTTCTTCTTTTCATCTGATCTATTAAATCAGAACAAAATTCATAAAATGTGTTATTCATAATCGGCGTTTACTAGACAAAATTCTTGCATCAACCTAAAACAAGAAAATGGAAAAGATGTTTTTACTGCAGTCATAACTGATGCAAACAGTTTGAATAAGTAAATTTCAAGGAAGTTCTCTTTTCATTCAATCGACTTCTGTCAAATTTAGCCATCTCATTCTAACCTTCCAACATATATTTTCAATGTTGGAGTTAGGAATACAACACTGAAGTCTAGCTTCAAAAGTTACATTTTAGAATTATAATATTCTAAGTGTCATATCTAGTTGACATGAGACTTCAAACTATCTACTGGTAGGCTTCTAAAATGCTGTGTGCCCAAAAAGAAGAATTGGAATTTAAGTAAGGATTAAAAGCACATGTAGTTCATCTAGCCCTCACAGTTAAAAATAAATTAATCATAACACCATTATTCAATATAATCTATGATCACGAAACAATAAAAACCAAAGCCAGGCCAGCCTGGCCAACATGGTGAAACCCTGTCTCTACTAAAAATACAAAAATCAGCCAGGTGTGGTGGTGTGTGCCTGTAGTCCCAGCTACTCAGGAGGCTGAGGCAGAAGAATCACTTGAACCTGGGAGGCGGAGGTTGCAGTGAGCCGAGATTGCGCTACTGCACTCCAGCTTGGGCAACAGAGCAAGACTATGTCTCAAAAAGAAAAAAAAAAAAAACCCAAAGCCATAGAGATGACCATTTTTAAAGGTATTACTAAAAGCTTCTTTTTCCAAAATTTTATATTCCGAAGATATAAAATATATGTATGTGTATGTGTGTGTATATATATATTCCAAGAATATAAGAATATAAAATACAGCAGACAACTGCCTAAAAAGCCCTCTTACAAAAGTTAGCATAAATATAACAAACTTTCTTTAAAATTCATGGTTAAGCTGGCAAGAAAATTGGGGACATCTTCACGAGTTGAAAACCCAGAGTAACACCAAGGCCACTTCTGCCCTGAAGATTAACAGACAGCCTTGGATTTTAAAGGCTTCTCACAGAACAGGAGACAAAGTTTCAGTCTCACCAAGAAGTATGTTAGAACTGAAACTTCCAAATAAAACCGGTACCCTTGAAAGTCTGGCTCAGCTTTTTCTTTTCTTTTTTTTTGAGACGGAGTCTCTGTCATCCAGGCTGGAGTGCAGTGGTACGATCTCAGCTCACTGCAACCTCCGCCTTCCGGGTTCAAGCGATTCTCCTGCCTCAGCCTCCTGAGTAGCTGGGATTACAGGGGCGTGCCATCACACCCGGCTAATTTTTTATTTTAGTAGAGACAGGGTTTCATCATGTTGTCCAGGCTGGTCTCGAACTCCTGACCTCATGTGATACACCCACCTTGGCCTCCCAAAGTGCTGGGATTACAGGCATGAGCCACTGCACCCAGCCTGATTCTTTTTTTCACCCAAAATGCTACAATTCTAAGCCTTTTACCTAAGTCAGTGAATTGCTTAGGTTTCTCTAAATGTATCATGGCATAATGAAAAGGGCAGATTCCAGCTTTAGGATCAACCTGGAACCCTGGTTGTACCTTTATATTAGCTAATTAATGAAATTAATAAATTTAATAAAAATTTAATTTTTTTAATGAAAAATTAAATGATTTTTTAAACAGGTTCTATTTTGTATTATTTTTCTTTGGCAGTCAGTGCAGTTCACATGTAGTTTTTTTTTCTAAGCAAGTCGTTGCATTTTGGAATCTTTTTCTGCATACTTTAAATCTTTTATTTTAACAAAATATGTCAATGTTTTTTAAATTTCAACAGGTTTTTGGGGAACAGGTGGTGTCTGGTTACATGAATCAGTTCTTTAGTGGTGATTTCTGAGATTTAGGTGCACCCAAGTAGTATACACTGTACTCCATGTGTAGTCTTTGCGCTGTCGCCCAGGCTGGAGTGCAGAGGTGCGATCTTGGCTCACTGCAACCTCCACCTCCCAGGTTCAAGCGATTCTCCTGCCTCAGGCTCCTGAGTAGCTGGGACTACAGGCGTGTAGCACCACGCCCAGCTAATTTTTTGTATTTTTAGTAGAGACGGGGTTTCACTGTGTTAGCCAGGATGGTCTCAATCTCCTGATCTCGTGATCCGCCTGCCTCGGCCTCCCAAGGTGCTGGGGCTACAGGCATGAGCCACCGAGACTGGCCTCATGTGTAGTATTTTGTTCCTCAACCCCCTCCCACCCTTAACCCCAAGTCCCCAAAGTATCATTCTTTTTCATCCCCCCTCTTGAGGGGAAGTCTCGTTCTGTTGCCCAGGCTGTAGTGCAGTGGCATGATCTCAGCTTACTGCAACCTCTTCCTTCTGTGTTCAAGCGATTTTCCTGCCTCGGCCCCCCAAGTAGCTGGCATTACAGGCACATGGCACCACACCCGGCTAATCATTGCATCATTCTTATGCCTTGTGTCCTCATAGCTTAGCTCTCTCAGTTTGGATTTTGATTAGGGGAGGGATCTCCCCTGAGAATTCATTACCATATGCCTGCCAACTAATGGGTTATGAGTTTGACTGCACGCTACTGGCATGGCACAAGAAACTTTAAATCAAAATAACTAACTCCAAGTGCTCCCTGGCTTAATGCCACCAGAATGGAAGCAAACATAATATCCTCTCTGTAAGGATAAACGTCTAATAAAAGAGCTAACACTTCCTTTGTGCCAGGTACTGTTAAAAGACATATTTTAACGTCTCTTGAAACTGTGTCTTAAAAGTGATGGCACGTCAAGTTTAACTCTGATCAACTTCTCTCATTTTATGTAATCGCTGTCTAATATTTTAACCCCCTCCCCCAAATAAAATACTGTCATTATTGTCTGGATTATCATCCATTTGTAATCTGGCCCTGACGTTTACTATCTGTGTGAGTTTGTATAAATCAGTCAATTAGTCTGTTACTCAATTTTCTGATCTGCAAAATGAGGACTGATAATTTACCTAATATACAGGGCTACTGTGGGTAGATGAACTGCATTTCATCTAATCTAACGGGCCATCGATTGTAAAATTCATTGTTTTTGTACCAATTAGAGTAAGAGGATGTTGCCAATTAAAGTATTTTAAAGTCTACTTTACTGCTTGAAAAAAGAGTAAAATATTAATTTTAAGTTCTAAGTACCCATATTAAAAAATTAAGAGGAATCATTAAAGGAACATAAATATGAAATTACAGACACACATAATATAACATTTAGGTAAGCAGATGGGAAAATAATTCATTCAATCTGAAAGAGAGAAAAGAATAACAGCAGAACAAAAAGGACAAAATAAGATAGAGTGTTCAAATATATAATATATGTAAATTAATGCATTCTTCAATAAAAAGACAAATGTTAGATTGGATTTTTAATGCCAGTTATATACTATATATAGAATATCTGAAATTAAAAGGATGGGAAAAGATATACCAAACATAATATATCTAACATAATGTATTAATGAGAAGAAAAGCACAAACTAACAAAAAGAGCATCAGTGATTTTTTTTAAAGTAGCTACAAGACAAAAGTATTCATTTAACTGCAGAACCATTTTGAACTTGAGTGTCCCTCATAACGCAGCCTTAATTAAGTACCTAAAGCAAATGTCCACATAAGCATAAAATGCAATTGACAAATCCACCATCAAACTGGGAGTTTTAAAACTTTAATATGATCACACAGCTCAAAAATAACTTAAAACACATATATACACCCTTGTTCCACGTCTGCTCAGCTCCCTCACCGCCATAATACATAATCACTAGTTTCTTGTGCATATTTTAATGTGTCTTTATTCCAAAACTGGCAGATACAAGTAGCAGCACACTGCAATACACAATTACCACCTTGATTTTTTTCATTTAATAATTTGTAGCCGGGCATGGTGGCTCACACCTGTAATCCCAGCACTTTGGGAGGCTGATGTAGGCATATCACTTGAGGCCAGCAGTTTGAAATCAGCCTGGCCAACATGGTGAAACCCCATCTCTACAAAAAATACAAAAATTAAGTGGCCACGGTGAACACGTCTGTAATCCCAGCTACTCGGGAGGCTGAGGCACAAGAATTGCTTGAGCCTGGAAGGTGGACATTCCAGTGAGCCAAGATCGCGTCACTACACTCCAGCCTGGGTGACAGAGCAAGACTCTGTCTCAAAAACAAACAAACAAAAAACAAACAAACAAAAACAAAATATCTTTTGTGATTTTTTTCCCAATACAGGAAGCATCCTTGCTCATTTACAGCGTTACAGTAGTATTCCATTGTAGGAACCATTTAGCAAGTCTGGGACATCTGGATTTTTCTTTTTCTATTTTGAACAAACATGATTTCATACAAAATAAAATGTTAGGATAAATTCCTAGAAGTGGAATTGCTGAAGTATATATATTTGTAATTTTGACAAATGTTGCCAGATATCCTCCACAGAAGCTGTCATCATATATATCTCACTTCTAAATGCAGTGAATGCATAAAGACTGTTTATTTCCCATCATCCTCAAATAGTATGCTATTTAAGCATTTCATTTTGAATTTTTTTTCTTTGGCCAATCTGAAAAGTGAAAAAGTAGTATCAGCATGAAGAACTAATGTGGCATTTCTCCTATAATGAGTGAGATGCTTAAGCATTAAATAAGCTTAAGCTTATTTGATTTTCTGTGAAAAGACTTCATAGTCTTTGCCTATTTTTCTATAGAGTTATCGGTCTTTTGACAATTTCTAGGAACTCTTTCACATAGAATATTTACAAAAACTGACCATATACTTGGCTTCAAAGCAAATCTCAACAAGCAGTAACAGAGAATGTTCTGATCACAATTCAACTGAGTTAGCATTTAAGAGAAAATAAACTTTGTGGGGACCAGGTGCAGTGGCTCATGCCTGTAATTCTAGCACTTCAGGAGGCCGAGGTGGGTGGATCAGCTGAGGTTAGGAGTTCCAGACCAGCTTGGCCAACATGGTGAAATCCTGTCTTTACTAAAAATACAAAAAAATTAGCCAGGTATGATGGTGCATGCCTGTGGTCCCAGCTACTCGGAAGGCTGAGGCACAAGAATTGCTTGAACCCAGGAGGCGGAGGTTGCAGTGAGCCAAGATCGGGCCACTCTACGCCATCCAGCATGGGAGACAGAGCAAGACACTGTCAAACAACGGAAAAAAACTTTGGAAATTCAAAAGACACATTTTAATATAATACATAAGTCAAACAAATTTTTTTGATAAAAATAAAGAATATTTAAAGTCTACAAAAATAAAAGCATTATATACCAAGTGTGGTCTGCAACTAAAAAGCTATACATCAGGCCAATATCATTTATGAACATCAATACAATTATCTTAAATTCTTAGCAAATTTAATCCAGTATAATGATGTTTATTTCAGGAATACAAGGACTGTCTACTACTAATTGACTTTATAATGTAATTTACCACACAGAGTAAAGGAGAAAATGCTCATCTCAACAGGTGAACAAAAAGGTTTTTTGTTTCCTTTCACACCAGACAGGTAATATGCCAACATCAAGTTGTAGAAGGCACATCTCACACATGTGCATGAACGTCCAATCATCAACGCTTATGAACTACAAGAAGATCACAAAAAGTATTTATAAAATTCAGTATCTACTTATGATTTTAAAAAAATTTTAATGACATAGACGTAGAACGTAAATTCCTTAATTTATAATTAAGATATCAAAACTCTAGAGGAAGGATAGGCAAATTTTTACTGAAAGGGCCAGACAGTAAATATTTTAGGCTTTGAGGACCACACAGTCTCTGTCATCACTACTCAAATGTGCTGCTGTATCATGAAAGCAGGCATAGGCCATATGTAAATGAATGAGCATGGCTGTGTTCCAATAAAACTTTATTTACAAAAACAAGCTTTGGGCCAGATGTCAATCCCTGTTGTATACCAATAATCATACTTTATGATAAACTGCTCAAAGCATCCCCTTTGAAATTAGAAACAAGACAAGACACCAACTATAACTACTTCTATTCAACATTACACTAGCGATCCTAGCTGGAGAATTAAGATAAAAAATTTTAAAATATATTAGGATAGTATAAGTAGAGAAATGTGATGTTTATAGGCAGAAAATTGAAGATAATATACAAATTAAAATAATAGAATTCAACTAAGTTGCTAGATATAAGACCACTATATAAAAATCAACTACATTTCCCAGCAACAAGTAGAAAGTCTAATTTAAAATACCATTTACAGTAACAATAAAAACTGAAAGATACTTAGGAATAAATAAGTCTAACAAAAAATGTGAATTATCTTTCTGGAGAAAACACAAAGTTTACCAAAAAATGTTGAAAAGACCTATGAAGTGAAACACCACATTCATGGGTCATATTTCCTGTGCATATTTTAAATGTGTATCAAAAAGGTATCATCTGCCTCCAAATGAATCTATAAATACTATATATTAACTACTTGATGTAAACATTCCATGATGTATACATACACCAAAGCATCAGATTGTACCTCATAAATATATACAATTACCATGCCAATTAAAAAAAATTTAAAAGGTAAAAAAAAAAAATTCTAACAAAAATCCCAATGTAATTTTGTGTGGAGCTTAATAAGATGGTATTAAAATTTATATGGAAAAACAAAAGACCAAATAGAGTCAAAACAATTTTTAAAAAGAACAGGAGTAAGGGGATTCGCCATGGACATTGCCAAAAAAAAAAAAAAAAAGGTCTCATACCATGACTTTTTAAAACAGTTTTATTAAGATACAAATTCATATACCAAACAATTCACCCATTTGACCTGTGCAATTCAATGGTTTTTATTATATTCACGAAATTGTGTAACCACCACTACAATCAATTTTTTTTTTTTTTTTTTTTGAGATGGAGTTTTACTCTTGTTGCCTAGGCTGGAGTGCAATGACGCGATCTCAACTCACTGCAACCTCTGCCTCCTGGGTTCAAGCAATTCTCCTGCCTCAGCCTCCCGAATAGCTGGGATTACAGGCATGCGCCACCATGCCCGGCTAGTTTTGTTTTTTTAGTAGAGATGGGGTTTCTCCATGTTGGTCAGGCTGGTCTCAAACTCCCGACCTCAGGAGATCCACCCGTCTCAGCCTCCCAAAGTACTGGGATTACAGGCGTGAGCCACCACTCCCGGCCTACAAGCAATTTTAGAGTATTTTCATCACCTCAAAAAGAAATCCCATACTCACTTAGCTTCCAATACTCCCATCCTCTTCATTCCAAGGCAATCACTAATCAATCTACTTTCTGCCTCTAGAGATTTGCCTGCTTTGGACATTTCATATAAATTGAATCATAATATAAGGTCTTTTAACATAATGTTTTCAAGGTTCATTCATGTTGTAGACAACTTAATTTTAAAGCCATTAAGATTGTATAATACTGGCAAGAGATTGAAGCAAATCAAAGGAAAAGAATTAGCCCAGATACGTATTTATACAAATGTAGAAATTGATATGTCACATCAAGTTTAGCTGAATTAAATAACTAAATGAGAGAGGCAAACCTCACAACTTAAGAAATAACCATGATAGTATTTCATAGCCTCAAGGCAAAATATCTCATATACAAGAACCAAAAACAGTATTCCATAAAGAATAATTAATAAATTTGATAAATTAAGATAAGCCTCTGTTTTATCAAAAGACACCAAAAACAGAATGGAATGACAGGTCACAATGTGGGAGAAGCTATCTGGAATGCATACAGCAGACCAAGAATTAATTCCAGATTATATATACAATTTCTACAAATCAAAAGAAAAAGACAAACAATCTAACAGGAAAATGTACCAACAAAAAGAACATCCAATTCACAGGAGAGGAAAACGAAGGCGCACAAAGATATGAAAATTTTGCTCCATTTGCTACCAATAAAGGAAATGTTAATTAAAGCCACGGTGAAATACCATTACCATCAAATTGGTAAAAAATTTAAAAGTCTGACCACAAGTGTTGGCAAGGATATGAAACAAAGAGAACTCTCAGCTGCTGAGGACGGAGTGAACTTGGGAGAGTAATGTGGTATTAGCTATTAAGTTCAAAATGCTCATTCCCTACCAAGCAACATTAGCGCTTCCAGGTATATGCTTCAGAGGAATTCCTGAGCATATACTCAAGGAAATATATACAATGATTAGAACAGCCTTGTTCCTAACATCAAAGATCTAGATACAACCTAAATGTCCATCAACACTGATCACCATTGAAAATGAACTGGATGAACCTCACAAAGAATGGTGAGCGAAAAAGCAATTCACAGAAAACTATTCAAGTAGAAAAAAATTTATAAGTATGCAAAACAAAATTTTATTTAGATTAATACATATATAATAAATGTTTTAAAAATGCATGTATGTGATAAACTCCAAATCTAAGATGACGGTTGGATGTGGAGTTTATCCAAGATGATGGCTGGATCTGGAGCTCCTCTCTGGGAGACAGGAGCAAAATATGGTTGTGGAGGACTATCTAGGGATTTCAGATTTATTGCTAATATTTTCTTTTTCTTTTTCTTTTTTTTTTTTTTGAGACAGAGTCTTGCTGTCGTCCAGGCTGGAGTGCAAGGGCATGATCTCCTCTTCACTGCAAGCTCCACCTCCTCGATTCAAGCAATTCTCTTGCCTCAGACTCCCAAGTAGTTGGGATTACAGGCACCCACCACATGCCTGGCTGATTTTTGTGTTTTTAGTAGAGACAGAGTTTCACCATGTTGGCCAGGGTGTTCTTGAACTCCTGACCTCAGGTGATCCATTTGCCTCGGCCTCCCAAAGTGCTGGGATTATAGGCATGAGCCACTGTGCCCGGCCTATTTCTTAATAAAGTTGTGGTGAATAGATACAAGTTATTTACATTATTCTGTATAATTTGGAGGTATTTCTTTTTTTTTTTTTTTTTGAGACAGAGTCTTGCTCTGTTAGCCAGGCTGCAGTGCAGTGGGGTGAACATGGCTCACTGCGGCCTGGACCTCCTGGACTAAAGTGATCTTTCCTCCTCAGCTGCCTGTGTAGCTGAGACTATGGGCACGAACCACCACTCCTGGCTAATTTTTTATTTTATGTAGATGGAGTCTCACCATGTTGCCCAGGCTGGTCTTAAACTCCTGGGCTCAAGTGATCCTCCTGCCTCAGCCTCCGAAAGTACTGAGATTACAGGTGTGAGACACTACACCTGGGCACATTTTATAATTCTTTAAACACAATTGAGCAGGCCGGGCACGGTGGCTCACGCCTGTAATCCCAGCACTTTGGGAGGTCAAGGTGGGTGGATCACCTGAGGTCAGCAGTTCCAGACCAGCCTGGCCAACATGGTAAAACCTCATCTCTACTAAAAATACAAAAAAAATTAGCCGGGTGTGGTGGCATGTGCCTGTAATTCCAGCTACTCGGGAGGCTGAGGCAGGAGAATCACTTGATCCCAGGAGGCAGAGACTGCAGTGAGTCAAGATTGCACCACTGTCACTCTGTCACCTGGGCAACAGAGTGAGACTCTGTCTCAAAATAAATAAATAAATAAATAAATAAATACAATTGAGCAAACACTTCAAATTTATTTTAGAAAATACATACGGAGCTACTACAGCTATACAGTTTCAAAATACAATGGTAGATCCATGTCAAAATTATATTTTAAGTTATAGCAAATGTTTTCTTCCTTCCTTAGGTTATTTTTTTGGTTCACATAAAAATATTTTCCCAACGAATTCTACTGTTGGAACTATTCAGGCCTCACCCAAAATATTTCTCTATTCATTTTCTACCAATCTCAAACAGTAAAGAATAAAAGCGTTCTACAGCCTGGAAGTTGGCACCAACATAAGAAAATTTTTAATACTTACTGTCCTTTCCCACTTTTGGTGGGGGAAGGGGTAACCCTTAAACATCCATCCAGAACTATTTCTTTTATTAATGTAGTTTGCTACTCTCTGAACCCTCAGCTGTACCACTGCTGTACTTAATTACCACCTCCAGCAAACACAAACTATCACTGATTTTTAATATAAATTTCTATGCAGTAAACAACAGATCCTTATAAAATTCAAATCCCGACAACTAGGCAAATGGTATATCACCCTATAATGTAACTAAACTTTATCTCCAATGGGTAAACCCATTTTACTTACATATGGATTTTGAATTAAACCTAGAAAGCATATCATCTCTTGAGCTCTGAAAAAGGTGTTTAACCATTACTTTTCCAACTCATAGTCTCTTCTGATAAACATAAATATCTCCTGCTTACATTTAACATTGTTACCCAAATATAAACTATCCTAATACTGAACATTTTTTTTTCCAAATCACACAGCATTCCCGGATGCTGATACCCGCCCTGGTTGAGAGCTGCTGTATTTAAGATGAAGATTTAACAACTACCAAAAGTAGCATATTTCTAGATGCTTTCAAAGAACTGTAACTCTACATAGTGAAAAATATAAATGGGAGATAATATAAAATGAATCAACTTACACATATAACATGTTCGTATCCAAGTCAATGCAAACAACATCTTGTGGTGGGTCATGAAGATCAAAATACCTTGAGTCAACTCCAACTATAAATGGTAAAGGTGCACTAAGCACTGCAGCCAGTGAAAGAGGACAAAGGGGAATATATGGGCATTGCCACTGAAATGGAAAGATCATCTGGGGAAAAAGTTTTAAAAAATTAACCAAATTTTAAATTTGCAATCAAAAATATATAAGTAACTAGTATTACTGAAAAGGGACCACTGAAAAGCAGTTAAGTCTGTTTTGTTTACCTTAAACTTCATTCCAAAACTAAATGATTATAAAATACTACTAAGCAATACTAAGAACAAATGTAATTAAAATTTTCAAGCCATAACGATGATCATAAGCTCAATAAAAATACTAACAGCTTTTTGCATGTTAATTCTTCTAGTATCTATACAAAGCCCACATTCCAATTTTACAGAAAGAATCAAAATAAGATAAAATGGCCCCAAATATCATAAAACAAACTTATTATCTTTAACTCTTACACATTTCATTCACCTATTAATTCTCCAAAATTACCTCAGATCAAAATCCAACTAAAAGCATCAAGGATTAAAAAAAAAAAAAGTAATTATTTTCTAGGGAATGCTAATAGATAATTAAACAGCTCAACAAAAAAAAATTCATGGCCGGGTACAGTGGCTCACGCCTGTAATCCCAGCACTTTGGGAGGCCGAGGCAGGCGGATCACAAGGTCAGGAGATCGAGACCATCCTGGCTAACAAGGTGAAACCCCATCTCCACTAAAAAAAAAAAAAAAAAGTACAAAAAATTAGCCAGGCATGGTGGTGGGTGCCTATAGTCCCAGCTACTTGGGAGGCTGAGGCAGGAGAATGGCGTGAACCTGGGAGGCGGAGTTTGCAGTGAGCAGACATCACGCCACTGCACTCCAGCCTAGGCAACAGAGTGAGACTCCGTCTCAAAAAAAAAAAAAAAAAATTCGTAACTCTTCAAATAAACATGAGTGATGTTTGACATCTTAAAAATACTGTCAATAGGCTGGGCACGGTGGCTCATGCCTGTAATTCCAGCACTTTGGGAGGCTGAGGTGAGTGGATCACTTGTGGTCAGGAGTTTGAGAAACTGGCCTGGCCAACATGTAGAAATCATGTCTCTACTAAAACACAAAAGTAGCTGAGTGTGGTGGCCCATGTCTGTAATCCCAGCTACTCAGGAGGCTGAGGCAGGAGAATTGCTCGAACCCGGGAGGCGGAGGTTGCAGTGAGCCGAGTTTGCAACAGAGGGCAACAGAGCAAGACTCTGTCTCAAAAAAAAAATAGTCAGTATAAAATATTCTTCTATCTAGACATGATGAGACAGAAAAAGAAAAAAGAGAAAAAAACATTCCTCAAGAATCTTTACCCATTTTCCTTTACAAAGCTTTACTTCAATTGTATCATTTGTGTTTTGTTTTGTTTTGTTTTTTAAAAAAAAGACAAGTTTTGATTTTTTTAAAAAAAGACTAAAACATGTTAAGGCCAAATGCAGTGATTCTCAACACTTTGGGAGGCTGAGGCAGGAGGACTGCTTGAGGCCAGGAGTTCAAGGCCAGCTTGGACAACAGAGTGAGACCCTCATCTCCATAAAAAAATTAAATAAATGAATAAATTTTATAAAAAAAATTTAATAATTAGCTAGTACTAAAATTTTACTGATGATAATTTTTTTCTTCTACTATAAAAATTCATGTTATCTTTTAAGGTCTAGTTCAATTGTCACCCTTATCTGTCATCACTCACCCCGAAGAAATGCCTATAACGCTTACTACCTCTGCCAGCTATTACAGAGGGTTATTCAGGATTGGAATTTTGTCTTCAAACATTTATTTACTTAATATTTGGGCACTTGCTATGTACCAATCACTGTTCTACATAATGAGAGCTTAACAATAAATGAAAGAGATCACTCTCCTTATGAGGTTTATAGTTTAGGAGAAAAGTCAGCAACTTTTTCTGTAAAAGACAGTAAACATTTTAGGCCTTGTAAGCCATATTGTCTCTGTCACAACCATTTAACTCTGCTGTCATGCATGAAAGCAGTCATAGCCAATATATGAATAAATGGCCTATGTTCCAATAAAACTTTATAGAAACAAGTGGCAGGCAGGATTTTGCAGGCAGGATTCGGCCATCATTTGCAAACACCTTGTCTAGCAGGAAGAGAAAAAAATAAATGAAAAAACATAAGGAATAAAATATTATACTACAGGTTGAGCATCCCTAACCTGAAAATCCAAAATCCAAAGTGCTTCAAAATCCAACACTTTTTGAGCACCAACATGAGACAGAAAAGAAATTGCTCATAGAAGCATTTAGGACTTCAGATTTTTAGATTAGGGATGTTCAACCAGCATGTATTCTGCAAACATACCAAAATCCAAAAAAGTCCTAAATCCAAAGCACTTCTTTCCAAGCATTTTAGACAAGCGATACTCAACCTGTATGTCAGGAAGTGGTAAGTGCTATGAAAAAAAAAAAAAAAGGAAAAGTAAAGCCAAGTGAAGGACATTAGAGTTCAGAGCAAGAGAGAGGAAAAGCAGGTTGTATTAGGACAAACAGGACAGGACTCATTAATAAAGTGACAACAGAGCTGAAACCTGAAGAAGGTGAGAGATTTAGCCAAGGGGATATATAAGAGTGCTTCAGTGAGAAGCAACAGCTAGGGCAAAGGCCTTAAGGTATGGGGAATGCCTAATGCTCCCGGGATGGTAAGGCCAGAATGCTGGAGAAGAGTGAGCAAGAGGAAGAGTAGTGGAAAATAAGATCAGATTGCTGAGGGGCAGAGCCACTCATAAAGGACCCTGCAAGGACTTCAGATTTCTTTGAGTACAATTATCTTCTATTCAACAAAAGGTACGTTACACCTGCAACTATCACTCACAAAGGACCCTGCAAGGACTTCAGATTTCCTTGAGTGACAATTATCTTCTTTTCAACAAAAGTATGTTACACCTCCAACTATCTAAGAAACCTTAGAAAAAAAGCTATATGCTAGCAAAATATGACATCCTTCTCTTCACCTTTGCCTTTTGCAACACTATAGGGTCACTTTTCATAAAGCACTTGTACATTTCATCGATCTTTGCTATGGGTCTCCCTTAATTCTTTGATGTTCTTTGATATTTAAATCATTCTCCTTTTGAAGCATTTGTTTTGTAACCATTCTTTTCAATGTTCTCTTCTTCAAATGGTAACCGGCATAACTACCAAATCATGACTTATAAATAATTTTGCATGCAATTCAGACAGCTCTCCAACATCAGCTGCATAAACCTCATATACTCTGGCATTTTTCATATGATTACCAATTCCATGTAGCACTTTTTTCAGCTGTTCTTGCACCATATTACTGAAATCCATCAAAAGACTTGGCCACCACGATTCTGACAAAGGGGCTTGAATAAACACTGTTTTAGTAAGGAATATTTGGGTGGGAACTTTTTTTTTTTGAGACAGAGTCTTGCTCTGTCACCAGGCTGGAGTGCAGTGGTGCAATCTCAGCTCATAGCAACCTCTGTCTCCTGGGTTTAAGCGATTTTCCTGCCTCAGCCTCCGGAGTAGCTGGGACTACAGGCGTGCACCACCACGCCCAGCTAATTTTTGTATTTTTAGTAGAAATAGAGTTTCCCCATGTTGGCCAGGATGGTCTCGATCTCTTGACCTCGTGATCTGCCTGCCTTGGCCTCCCAAAGTGCTGGGATTACAGGCGTGAACCACTGTGCCTGGCCTGGGTGGGAACTTTCTAGAACTGGTCAGTTCATTAACAAATATTTTCATATTCTAACAACTTTTGCTTTCACACACAACTGTGATGACTTGGAAAAGTAATACTTAACGAGGATCCTCCTGGAAGCTGTCTCATATGGTTACTATTGTTTTCAGTCCTAACAGCACTTCTCCAACCAGATTAAGATCTTGGAGACATATCCCATTTGTTGTTTTAATAAGTATTTATTGAGGGCCTACTCTGTGCTAGGCAACTGTAACAAGTGCTAAAAATACAGGAGTAAACAAGAGATTAGGTCCTTACTCCCAGGAGACTTACATTCTTAAAATGGGGAACGGAAGAGAAGAGAGTCAGCTATTTTAAATTAAACAACTAATGGGTGATAGGGTTGGAGAAGTGGAACATCTAAAGTTCTATACAATGGCCTATAAAGCCCTATACAATCAGACTTCATTCTTCATTCTTTTTCTTTTTCTCCGAGATGGAGTTTCACTCTTGTTGCCCAGGCTGCAGTGCAATGATGTGATCTCAGCTCACCATTACCTCCGCCTCCTGGGTTCAAGCAATTCTCCTGCCTCAGCCTCCTGAGTGGCTGAGATTATAGGCATGTGCCACCACGCCCGGCTGTGTATTTTTAGTAGAGCGGGGTTTCTCTATTTTGGTCAGGCTGGTCTCGAACTCCTGACCTCAGGTGATCCGCCTACCTCAGCCTCCCAAATTGCTGGGATTACAGGCATGAGCCACCACGCCTGTCAATCAGACTTCATTCTAAGTGCAATGGGAAGCCAAAGGGTTTTAAGCAGGGAACAACTTTTTTAACAATTTAACAATTTAATTTTACTTATGCTTTACATAAGAGCTAAGCCTCTGTATATTATCCCATTTCACAATCACTTAGAATATCCTGTATATTACTGATTCACAATTATTAAAAGTTAAAATAGGGAGAAATTAACCATATAATCATTTGCATAATTTTAGAACTGCTGAAATTGGCCAGAGCCTCTCAATACAACCAGCTTCATTCTCAGGTTTTATTATATAATCATATAGTTTTTACTCTGGGAAGAACTCAAAAATATGAAAAATTGGAAATTGACATTTCTCCTAAAATAGAAATCACCTTTGTTTTCTTTATATTTCCTACTTCTCTTTGCCAGCAGATTATATTCAACTTTTACTGGGCCGGTAATTTTTCAAAGTTGCTTTTTAAAAATTTGTTGTTGTTTACAAAGTTGCTGTTTTTGAAGGAAATTTCCCTTTGGAGTAAAAATTATCTGTCAGTAATTTTGTACTAAAAGGAAAATTCTATACTTACAGCTACAACAGCTTCAGCTACCCCAGTCAAGACAGCTGGCCTAAGAGAATGCAGCAGAATTTTACTCTCAAGTAAAACAAAGAGCAGCAGTGTTGCACAATTCTCAGGACCCAGATTCATTAGCAAGGTGCTAAAGTTGGCTCCACTAGGAAAAAAAAAGAGAAAAATAGATCATTGTGAACTATTTTGCTAAAACATGTTAAGATTTGCTTATTAAATTATTTCTTAAGTATTAACAGACTGAGAGTCTAGTGTTAATTTCTAGTCTTTACTTATTTATCAATGAAAAGTAGCAAACTTAATAAGATAGATAATGGGGAGATTTAAACTCATCCTCTGGTAATAAAAGGCATTTATCAAGAAAGATTTTCCTGAATAGCCATTTGAGTTGAGCTCAGAAGAATGGAGACAAGGATGGGAGCGAAGGGGTGACAGACAATATATGCAAGGGCCCTGGGGCAAGAAAAAGCTGTTGTCATAGCCAAGAAATTGAAATAAATCTATTGTGACTAAAGCATAATAAGGAAAAGGGTGAAAACAGCAACAGATTAGGCTGAAATTGAAATATACTATTATATTTGCATTTTCAAAAGGACACACTGGCTACAGGGTGGATAAAGAACTGAAGGAAGATGAGTAACAAGGTACCAATTAAGAGGCTAATAGTGAAGTAGTCTGGTAAGACATCACGGAAGCCTACTATGATACAGATGAAAAGAAGTAAATGGATTCGAGACATTTAAAAGGTTAAAATCAGCTCACCTGAAACCTTTCGTTATGAACTGGATATGGGAAGGGGAGATGAGAAGAAAAGGGAAGTATCCTCTACATCCAATCTTGAAACTCTCTTAATTGTTCCCATTTATAAAATAGCCCCACCATCCATCCAGTTATCAAAGTCAGAAACATTAAGGCTATTTTTGCCTACTTTTAACTAATAAAGTTAATTGTAAAATAACAATCACTAATATATTAATAATACACTAATCACTAAAATATTTTAAAGCATTCTGCTCCAAGTGAATAAATATATCATTTTAAATACCAGTAATTACCTTAGTGGTAAAGGTGTAGAAACCGGCTGTGATAATATTAATGCATCATGGACTGACAGCTTAAAAAAAAAACAAGATAAATTAACCAAACCAAGAGATAAGTTTCAAAACTACTTTTGAAATCTATATATTTAGATCAAAGGTAATATTGAAAACATTAATAATTTAATATGCAAACACACTTTTGGAAACATGTACTAAAATATAAAATGATAGCTGTATTTACTCAGAGGTGTTACATTAGTTCTTTTCCATTAAATGGTTAATTTGACTGAATTTTGATTCACTTAATTGGTTAAAGTACAATTATTTAAAATTTATGGAATTACTGCTTCTAAAAAGCTTCAAATTCATTTACTCATCAGACTGTAGGCACTTGGCAGTTGCTTGGCACATTAATACTTGCGGAACTGAAATAACATTCAAGATCAACAATATCTGACTTAATCCCACCAAACATAATGTTAAGAATGTCTTAGAAAGACTTTTAAATGGCTTCCCTCTATAGATCAGTGCTATTCAAAGTATGTTAAGTATGCCAGTAAGTTAATTGTTATGGTCCAGAAAGAATACAGTATATAAATGAAGAGCAAACCATTAAGCAACTTTTATGACAATCTGACCTCTCTCCCATGTCTAAGCATGTGATCAGTGGAACTATTATTATAGAGAGGGTATAGACCTGTTCATGTTGCATATGTCACAAGCTGTACACCTACCTACGTCTGCTACTTACTGAAAATAAAAAGAAACTGGTCCTTTAGCACAGTACTCTTATAGACCTTGTTTAAACTAACCTCCTCCAACCATTGCTCATTTTATATTTAATATTTATTAGAGAATCTGATATTAAAAACATGCCCAAACATAATCTGGGTTTTATGTTATTAAAATTAGCTACATAAAGACCATGCATGGGCCAAAAATAAAAATGTTATGAACCAAGAGTTATAATTATTCCAATTCGGTACACTCAAATCCAAAACCCAGTAAGAAAGGATGTTCAGTAAAGCTACAAAGCACAGAAAATCCAAGGACTTTACGAATGCACATTGCTCCACCTCAAACCCAAAGGTATATAGAATCCACTGTGCAATGACTGAGGTGAGCATATGCAAAGTTATCCCCAAATATACTCTTTTGGTTACCTGGACAAGGATTCTCGGTCTTTGTGGTGAAGGAAAAGGGATGTTTTGCATAAAATGTGAAATGTGCCTAGAAAAAAAATTTGAAACAAATATCATAATTACTTTTCTAAAATGCATCATAGGTTTTAACAAATCTTAAATATCATCCCAGATATGACATGGCCATTTATCTAAAATGTAGGCTAAGTAATAAGTAAATTTGCTTAGTGTAAATGAATTTATCCATACCCATTAAACTTCTGAAATACACAATGTATTTCCTGACTTAAAGTCTATTTATATCCCCTATCATTACCCGATAACTAAAAATAACATAAAAATAGTTTTCACGAAAGAAGTGAATTTTTATAGCCCTGATTATCCATTATAGCAACTAACTGTGCTATAATGAATTTACACTAAAATTCAATTTAATTCCAGATTTACTAGTTTAACATTGGATGAACCACCTACCCATTCTATTTCTGCACCTACAAAAATTGCTTCTTAAGTTTCTCCAAAGTTTGGAGCCCTTAGGAGCCATAAAAACACAACATATTACTTCAACTAAAAAAAATACTGATTATATACATTGATTTTATTTTCACAAGCTATTCATAGAATCTTAATTTTTCAAAAGGTTGCTAACTTGTCACTAACGTTACATTTTACTTCGAAAAACTTTAATCTGACAGCTGAAAGTTAAACCCAGAACTATAAATCATTAAATTGCCATTTCAAGAGTACAAAATGAAAGTTGCAACCATATTTCAATATCAAATTACGATGAGTTTATGCACAGTACTTTACTCTTTTTAAAGTTGATTTTTGGACAGCATTATTTTTAAACCTTCACATAATTACACCTACCTTATCCACTAAACTAGTATGTTTCACTGATACTCTCTCTGCTATAATGTAAAAGTTCTGAAATTGTAAGAAACATCTATGTTTACACATTCTTTAATACATTACAGAAAGCTCTTGACACTTTTTAGTTTGTTAGCAGGATACATAAATTATAAACTATCATAAACAGAAGTCAATGTGCCACTAGAAATCAGAAAAGATCCTTTAAAAAACAGTAGCTCAACATACATTTTTCTTTCTTAGGAAAGACTGCATGACAAAAATAATTACAAATTAAAGAGAAAGCTCAAAGAATTCTGTTAATGCTAAAACCAAAACTTCACTTTTAACATCAATTAACTCATTCTTACTAATTTCTACATCGCTTTAGAGAGGTATTACGGTTAGAATTTGGAATGGCCACTTGTATGGGTGGGTATGTGTGCAGCAGTAACTATTTGTCTCTTGGTTATTAGAGAACAAATACGAAGAACACTCACAATATAATTTGTATGAGTTACTTCTTCCGCTGAATTCTCAAAGGATTATTATTTGGCCAACCTTACCACTACTATCCAATTTTAAGCTCACAGTCAATGATTCCGGTGAAGAAGGGAGTAAGTAAAAAGTTGGTGGCTCATGCCTGTAATCCCAGCACTTTGGGAGACTGAGGCAGGTGGATCATGAGGTCAGGAGTTCAAGACCAGCCTGGCCAAGATGGTGAAAGCCCGTCTCTACAAAAATTAGCCAGGCGTGGTGGCGGGTGCCTGTAATCCCAGCTACTCGGGAGGCTGAGAGAACTGCTTGAACCTGGGAGGTGGAGGTTGCAGTGAGCCGAGATCACGCCACTGCACTCCAGCCTGGGTGACAGAGCAACACTCCATCTCAAAAAAAAAAAAAAAAAAAGGTTGAGCAAATGTAGCCTTCCTTCCCTTCCAACTTTGCTGCTAAAAGTTACACAATCAAATGTATATATTTATATACCCAGTTTTCCACCAGCCATCTTTCTAATCATTATACATACTTTTCAATGGGAAGAGGATGTGGTCCAGACACAGAAAGTTTGTAGATAAACATAAGAAATTTCCTAAAAGCTTCAAAAAAAGGCCAGTGTGAGAGTAAACAAATGCATTTGTTTGTATTGATGGATTTGGAGACCATTTTTCTCTCCACAGGCGTCAACAAGCCCAGCTGCATAAGCTGTTTCTCTGATAGAAGTTCCCGAGAGTAAGGTTCATAAAACTGAATGGCAGCTCCATATACCTAAAGAGTAAGAGAATTCTGTTATAAGATTTGAGTTTGTTTGAAAAAATTAACTTCTCTTTTTCTCTTATTACACAAGAAATATTTGCTTGGAGTACACTTATACAGATAAATTATGAAAAACAAAATCTCACCCAAATTTCTGTCCCAGAGATAACCAGATTTTGATATAAATCCCTCAAGATTTTTTCCACTGCAATTTTACACATTCAACTATGTATCTTATACAAAAATGGATGGTAACCTCTTACAACTTGCTTTCATTTTTAAAATGAAAGCATTAGAGAATGAACTCTAATGACCTCACTCAACTTAGTTTTTTGTGTGATTTTTCTTTTTTTCTTTTTTTCTTTTTTTTGAGATGGAGTCTCACTCTGTCACCCAGGCTGGAGGGCAGTAGCGCAATCTCAGCTCACTGCAACCTCTGCCTCCCAGGTTTAAGTGATTCTCCTGCTTCAGCCTCCCGAGTAGCTGGGATTACAGGTGTGCGCCATCACGCCCGGCTAATTTTTTTTTTTCCTTGAGACAGAGTCTTGCTCTGTCACCCAGGCTGGAGTGCAGTGGCGCGATCTCGGCTCACTGCAAGCTCCACCGCCTGTGTTCACGCCATTCTCCTGACTCAGCATCCCAAGTAACTGGGACTACAGGCGCCCGCCACCACACCCAGCTAATTTTTTGTATTTTTAGTAGAGACGGGGTTTCACTGTGTTAGCCAGGATGGTCTCGATCTCCTGACCTCATGATCCGCCCACCTCAGCCTTCCAAAGTGCTGGGATTACAGGCGTGATCCACTGGGCCCAATTTTTTCTATTTTTAGGAGAGATGGGGTTTCACTGTGTTAGCCAGGATGGTCTTTATCTCCTGACCTGGTAATCCACCTGCCTCAGCCTCCCCAAGTGCTTGGATTACAGGTGTGAACCACTGCGCCCGGCCTGTGATTTTTTTAAATTGGGGTAAAATATACATAACATAAAATGTACCACTTTAACCATTTTCAAGTGTACAATTCACTGGTATTAAGTACCTTCACAATGCAGTGCACCCAGTAGCACTATTCATTTCCAGAACTTTTTCATTACCCCAAACAAAAGCTCTGTAACCCTTAAATGGTAACTTCCCATTCTCTTGCCCTCAATCCAAGTCCCTGGTAATCTCTATTGTACTTTCTGTCTCTATAAGGGTAGCTATTCTAGGTACCTCCTATAAGTGGAATCATACAAAATGTATTCTTTTGTGTCTGGCTTATTTCACTTAGAATAACGTTTGTAGCACATACCTGAATTTCATTCCTTGTTAAGGAATAAATCATAATTCCATCATATATATATACCATATTTTGTGTATCCATTCATACATTGATGCACGTTTGGGCTGTTTCCATCTTCTGCCTATCGTGAATAACCCTGCTACAAACATTGGCATACAAGTATCTGTTTGAGTCTCTGCTTTCAATTATTTTGGGTATATGCCTAGGCATGAAACGGCTGGATTGCATGGTAATTCTATGTTTAACTTTTGGAGGAGCTGCCAAACCGTTTTCCACAGCAGCAGCATTTGACTTTCTCATCAGCAATGTTCACAGGTTCAAGTCCTCCACACCCTTGCCTCATATGACACAAGATAGAGCTGACACTCCTCTGTCTTGAAACTCTTTATTCCTTTGCTGTCTTTGACAGTACAAATTTCTCTTTGTTTTCTGGCTATTTCTCTCTTTCCTACAATAGATCCAATTATGTCACCAGTCATTTAAATACTAGCATTCCCTAAGGTTCTAACTTCACACTTCTATTTGGAACATTTCATTCTCTCATGGTTTTAACTATAATCATTATACTAACAAAACACAAATCTTTATCTCTAGGTCTACCTGACCTCTCCCCTGAACCTCAGACTCCTATTTTCAAAATGACTACTCAATAATCTCCACCTGGATGTCATACAGGCATCTCAAACCAATATTTTCAAAAGTGAACTCATTATCTAAACACTTGATCCAATATTCCTAATCTTACTCAGTTATGCTACACAATTCCCAAGCTAGAAACTTCGAAGTCATGTTCAATTCCACTTCCGCTTACCACATATCAAAGCAACTACTGAAGCCCTAACTGGTCTCAAGTCAGAAGAGAAAGTATTTCAGTGAAAAATACACTGAAGAAACAGTTCTTCAGAAGTAGTATCTGATCCTTCCAAAGTTCCCCATTACAGGTAAAATGCCACAGTCCGTATAAGTGGCATGATGCTCTCAACTCCTCACAGTTCCTGCTGTTGCTGTTCAACAATACAGAGCTACCAGGCATATAGACTAGTTCATAATTTTGTGCTTTTGTATATTTTGTTTAGCCTTGGTACTTCCTCTGATCTGCCCATTCCTTAAAACACTGCAAAGAAATTCTATCACTATACCCATCCCCTTCTCCCAACAATCAATCCTCACCTCTGTATTTTATAAATCTTGCCAACTGTTTTTTCATTATATATGTCACAGGAACCCTTGTCTTTATACACACAATATTCTCAGATACAATTATTTCAAAGTGATCTCAAAGTTTTTAACAAGCAATGACAAATGCATAAACATAAATTTTACACACCTCAATGCTTACATGTCGATATCCCCTAAACAAGGAATAAGCCAAGCAGATCACCTCGTACCCACATCTCAAACGAGACTTTATTGTTCTCTACTGTCAAAGTATATTAGATAACTAATGTTTGAAGATCTTAAAATTTTCAGTTACATTTACTACTTTCAGCAGGAGAAATTGTAAATGATTATTAAGCTCACAAGTTAGTAGTGGGCAATCAAGTTAATATAATATTGACCTTCACTCAGTATTTTCTATGTTCCAGGTACTATGCTGGATACTTTACATATATTATCTTTATCACAGTAGTTGTAAAAGTGTAGCCTGTACCTGTAGAATGAAGTCAAAAATGTATTTTGTTTCATCCGCATGAGTCAGTTCGGATTATGTATTTTTTCAATAAAATCACCTATTAAATTTCCTTAGAAAGTTTTCAGTTTTTGCTGGGCGCATTGGCTCACACCTGTAATCCCAGCACTTTGGGAGGCTGAGGCAGGTGGATCACCTGAGGTCAGGAGTTCGAGACCAGCCTGGCCAACATGGTGAAACCCCATCTCAACTAAAAATACAAAAATTAGCCAGGCGTGCTGGCAGGTGCCTGTAATCCCAGCTACTCAGGGGGCCAAGGCAGGAGAATCGCTTGAACCTGGGAGACAGAGGTTGTAGTCAGCCCAGATTGTGCCATTGCACTCCAGCCTGGGGGACAAGAGCGAGGCTTCATCTCAAAAAAAAAAAAAAAAAAAAAAAAAGACAGTTTTCAATTTTTAAATTTCTACTGCTATCAGCAGTAGAATATTGTTTATTTTTGCCTTCTTTATAAACCAGTTTATGTCATTATTACTGTTATATACAATATACGTTTTACATAAGACAATAAATGTCTTTTCTCTCTAGTTGTTTTGTCTCTGGTGTTCCATGATAGCACCATGATATAGTGAGGCGGGATAGGCCAGGCATGGTGCCTCATACCTGTATAATCCCAGGACTTTGGGAGGCTGAGGCAGGTGGATCACTTTAGGTCAGGAGTTTGAGACCAGCCTGACCAACAGGGTGAAACCCTGTCTCTACTAAAAAAAAAAAAATACAAAATTAGCTGGGCGTGGTGACGCACACCTGTAATCCCACTGCTTAAGAGGCTGAGGCAGGAGAATCACTTGAACCTGGGAGGCGGAGGTTGCAGTGAGCCGAGATCGCGCCACTGCACTCCAGCCTGGGCGACAAGAGTAACACTCAGTCTCAAAAATAAATAAATAAATAAATAAATAAATAAATAAATAAATAAATAAATAAAAGAGGTGGGATTATTTATTTATTTACTTATTTGTTTATTTTTCTCTACTGCAGATTCACAGTACATCTTTAATCTGAAGACTCAATTTTTTTCATCAACCTTGGAAAACTCTCAACCATTAGCTCTTAGGATGTAGCCTTGTCCTTTTCTAGTCTCTCCTTCAGTAACTCATTAAGTATCTATTAGACCTTCTATTTCTATCTGATACATTTTTAAACTCTTTTTATGTTTTACATTTGTATGTACCACATTTAAGGTAACCTATCTTCCACTTCACTAATTATTCCTTCATGTATGTCTTATCTCTGCTTTTTTTTTTTAGAAAGAGTATCACTCTGTAGCCCAGGCTGGAGTGCGATGGTGCAGTCTCAGCTCATTGCAACCTCTGTCTCCCAGGTTCAAGCAATTCTCATGCCTCACCCTCCTGAGTAGCCGGGATTACAGGCGTGTACCACCACGCCTGGCTAATTTTTTGTATTTTCAGTAGAGACGGAGTTGTGCTATGTTGCCCAGGCTGGCCTTGAACTCCTGGCCTGAAGTGATCCACCTGTCTCGGCCTCCCAAAGTGCTGGAATTGCAGGCGTGAGCCACCGCACCTGGTCTCATCTCTGCTGTTTAACCCACTCACTGAATTTTTAATTTTAAGGACCATATTTTTCATTTCTAAACACTTGATTCTTTTCCCAATCTATTCATTTTCCAAAATATCCTGTTCCTTCCTTGATATTTTGAGCCCCTCCATTAGTTCTTAAGTTATCTCAATGATATTTTAATTTATAATGTCCTTTATATTGTCATTCTGTCACTTCAATGTCTTGAGGGTCTAACCCTGCTTTTTAATTCTGTCTGTTGATTCTTTCTATGGTACCTATGTCCTTGATCTGTCATAATCATCTCATCTTGACACCTGGGTTTTGAAGGTGTCTATCCAGAGAGACTTTATCTTTGCTTCTGTAGAAGTTTCAGAGGTATCAATACCCTGATAGCAATTTTCATGTTGACTTCTCACCTTGAGGATGACAGTGTAAATAAACCAAAATGTATCATGTCCAAATAATCTTAACATTCAAATAAAACTTGTATTAACCTTTTTATGAAATAAAAACATGGACAAAATGTGTTTAATCAATGAGGCAAAAACATACCTTTTTGGCTGAAGAACCTGTCAAGACAAAAGTTGAAAAAACTGGAAGTGGATATTTGGTTTCAGGATCCCAGCACTCAATAGTAGCTCCCATAGGAAGGCAGAAAAGAGGTACATCTGATTCTGAGAGTGGAAATGACTCATAGTCCTCTTCTGGATATCTAAAAATTAAACCTTTTGAAGAATGAGACAACAATAAATTTTTTAAATAGTTACTTTTCCATAAATTGCATATGATAGATATTAATGGAATATTTTAATGCCAAATTTCATGGCAATACTTGTGTGGTATTTTAAAATAGATTTCCCTCTTGCTATAACAGAAACTAAAATAAGTTTACCCATGATATTTTACCCATACATTGATAGTTCATTGTAACATAAAGATGTATTAATACACTAGTTGAGATTCCATTCAACCAATCTTGATCACCAATCTTAATGTATTTTCTTCTACACATGCCAACACCTTGTGGAAAATGGTAAGAAACGTACAGAAAAATTTACCAACTATTTCAGTTAGTCTTCTGTGAAAAATTCAGGGAAGAGACAAGTGTTACGAAATAATGCTGAGGCAACAGAAATTATCACAGCCCCTAAACTCATCTTGAGAGAGAAGCAGTGTAAAAGGCATACAACATGAAAAGCAAACGAGACAGAAACACTGTGACTAAGTACAGAGTACCTGAGACCCAGAAAGTAGGAGCAAGGGACACTTTGACAACCACAATAAAGCCCCTCAGAATAAATTAGCTACATGGCATCAGTTCATTAGCCTCTAAGGTCATCAATATATAGACCATCTCTAAGTGAAAAACTTCAAAATCAGTAGTAGAATTTCGAGCCCAAATTCAGTATCCAAAACTCTCTATTCTAAAATAAGTGTCTCATATCAAATAACTGAATACTTTGGTACAGCTTCTTTCTGTAAGTTTTTTAAGTGATAACTTTTCTCCACCAACAACAAAAAAAAATAGGACATTAGGACATCACACACAATCAACATATTACAGCAGTATTAACAGTACCACTTTTCTTTCTTTTTTTCTTTCTTTTTTTTTTTTTTTTTTGAGACAGAATCTTGCTCTGTCACCCAGGCTGGAGTGCAGTGGTGTGATCTCGGCTCACTGCAACCTCCGCCTCCTGGGTTCAAGTGATTCTCGTGCCTCAGCCTCCCAAGTAGCTGGGACTACAGATGCGTGCCACCACGCCCGGATAATTTTTGTATTTTTAGTAGAGACGGGGTTTCACGATGTTGGCCAGGCTGGTCTCAAATTCCTGGCCTCAAGCGATCTGCCCGCCTCAGTCTCCCAAAGTGCTGGGATTACAGGCGTGAGCCACCATGCCCAGCCTACAGTATCAGCTTTTAAAATGATACTGAACTTTATACGTTAGTCGTTGCCATTATTTTTATATTACAAATTAAATGATTTGGTTCATTAGTATGAATGTTTTTATGAAAATCACGATTTTTTGGATATGAATTTGCCTGACTTCCCTGAAGTAAAACTTTATTTCAAGAACTGTGCATAATCAAAAAGTAATTAGAACTGCTTCTTTTCACAAAGAAGTATTCCACTATCTTTTCTATTTACAACTGGAGCATACCTGTATTTTCAGTTTTTATCCCACCATACCAGTGGAATGAAGACGTGACACTTAAATCTTTACAGCCCTTGACACTTTAATGTGCAGTAAGAATGTGGCGATAGATTTCTCAAACACTTCATGGCAGAAAAGTTTCTCAGGCCCTCCTCTCCTCCATATAGCTGATTCTTTGCAACAAAGGAGAAAGGAAGCAAGTCCACCTTTCATGGCAAGTAACATGTGGTTTCAAATCAGACACAAAGAGATAAGAGAAGGAAATATAAGAAGTAAAGATGCAGTTTGACACCTTTCTGATTGCCAAAATATAAAAGGTCAGAGAGTAAGCAACTTTCCATTATACTGTTAAGTCTATTAACATAGACCAAAAGCTTGAATGTTTATTCCACATATGTTTGCTTTGGATAAATGTTTAAATTAAATTATCAGCATGTTTGGTGGGGGTATTAATATATCTTGTATATGTAATGTATTTAAGAAAACACATATCTTTACATGCTAAAATTATAGATAATTTTATGAATAGATCAATTCTACAAACTACGTAAGGGAGCATACTTTGTCTCTTTTAGCCAAATGTTAATATGCACCAATAACTACAGCAATTGAGACAATTTTTTTTTAACACACTTACCAGCCTTATATGCTATTGCATTTGAAGCAGGTACAGACTTCTTATAACACAGAAACACGCTGGAACCCCACTGTAAAACATAAATTAGGTTTATAAAAAGACAAAAGAGTGAAAAGAAATTGATTTTGTTGGATATCAACTAAAGATTCTTATTATTTACTCAGAAGAGTCTATTTAAAAAATATGTTTATATAATAAACTATGCAGTATAAAATACAGCAAAGCATGAAGTTCAGAACACTAAAAAGAAGAGAGTAAGAAAACAATGCTACAAAAATCAAACTGATATGAAGGCCATTTCAAAAGATTTAGAATTTCGCAATCAGAGATTGCCCCTTCTTGTAAGACACAGCACAAAACGGAGCGTGCACTGGTGCCCAAACTGGGGAAGACTCGGGTCACTGGAGGGCTATGAGGTCATCACCTCCAGAGGCAACCCTGTCTTCACTAATTGTTCTGGGTGCATTTGTCATCTCTGCCTATACAACATTAAGCTAATATTAGTTTGACCTGAAGATATTTTTCAAAGTAAATCTGAACCAAAAGTAAGCTGTAGTCTTTAAAAACTATGAATCAAACATTTATGTTCATTTTCTTCTTCACTACAGTCCTTTTAAAGAGTAAGTATGCATGGATTGGGTGTGGTGGCTTGCGCCTGTAATCCCAGCACTTTGGGAGTCCGAGGCAGGCGGATCATGAGGTCAAGAGATCCAGACCATCCTGGCCAACCAACATGGTGAAATCCCGTCTCTACTAAAAATACAAAATTAGCTGGGCAGTGGCACACGCCTGTAGCCCCAGCTACTTGGGAGGCTGAGGCAGGAGAATCGCTTGAACCTGGGAGGTGGAGGTTGCAGTGAGCCAAGATTGTGCCACTGCACTCCAGCCTGGGCGACAGAGCGAGACTCCGTCTGAAAAAAAAAAAAAAAGTAAGTATGCAAAACTGCAATATTTTCTCTTGAGCCCTAGAGTTCAGGAGCATCCTGGGCAACTTAAGGAGACCCTGTCTCAAAAACAAAAACAGGCTGGGCATGGTGGCTCACCCCTGTAATTCCAACACTTTGGGAGGCCAAGGGAGGCAGATCACTTAAGGTCAAGAGTTCAAGACCAGCCGGGCACGGTGGCTCACGCTTGTAATCCCAGCACTTTGGGAGGCCGAGGCGGGCGGATCACGAGGTCAGGAGATCGAGACCACGGTGAAATCCCGTCTCTACTAAAAATACAAAAAATTAGCCGGGCGTGGTGGCGGGCGCCTGTAGTCCCAGCTACTCGGAGAGGCTGAGGCAGGAGAATGGCGTGAACCCGGGAGGTGGAGCTTGCAGTGAGCCGAGATTGTGCCACTGCACTCCAGCCTGGGTGACAGAGCGAGACTCCGTCTCAAAAAAAAAAAAAAAGAGTTCAAGACCAGCCTGGCCAACATGATGAAACCCTGTCTCTACTATCCTGTAGTCCCAGCTACTCGGGAGGCTAAGGTGAGAAGATCACTTGAGCCTGGGGAGGGGGTCAAGGCTGCAGTGAGCTGTGATCGCGCCACTGTACTCTAGCCTGGGCAGCAAAGCAAGACCCTGTCTCAAAAAAATAAAAAAACAAACAAAAGAATGAATGAATGAATAAATGAATATAAGGAGAGCTTCTACCTACTCTAACCCCACAGTTGTCCCTGAAGACACCACTGAAATCCAAAAGTGAATAAAACCTTTGTTAATGTAACACAGACAATATTAGGATTTAGTCCCTCAAAAATATCCCTGACTCCGGCCGGGCGTGGTGGCTCACGCTTGTAATCCCAGCACTTTGGGAGGCCGAGGCGGGTGGATCACGAGGTCAGGAGATCGAGACCACAGTGAAACCCCGTCTCTACTAAAAATACAAAAAAAAAAATTAGCCAGGCGTGGTGGCGGGCGCCTGTAGTCCCAGCTACTCGGAGAGGCTGAGGCAGGAGAATGGCGTGAACCCGGGAGGCGGAGCTTGCAGTGAGCCGAGATTGCGCCACTGCACTCCCGCCTGGGCGACAGAGCGAGACTCCGTCTCAAAAAAAAAAAAAAAAAAATATCCCTGACTTAAAGATGAAATTATTATAAATCATGGGATAGGATTTTAAAAATTATTATCAATTCATAAAAATTAGGAAACAATAAAAACAAGCATCATGAAAATATAAAATGTGAGTATATACCCAACAGTAAACAGGAATCCAAAATGTATCCCTTTTTGTTTTCATATGAAACTTTGAAGATGAAAACTTTATTCTTACCATTCCACAATTTAAGTTTTTGTCAACTTTGCAGAAGGTATGAGGAGGAGTTTCTCCTTTACTGGTTACAATAACACAGATATCAGTTACAGCCAAGGAATTCTGGGGTCGAACTGGAGGAGCCCTTCGATAAGTGATAAAGATTCTTTGTGAAGTAGTTGAACTATTGTTGACATTGGCACAGCGACCATAGGGTGTGGCTAAGATCACTTCACATCCTGGAATAAGCCGTTCTTTCCCTTCATATAGAACTCTGCATGGCAGGAAGGGAAAGAAATAGATATAGATACATACATACACACGTATATATGTACATATATATAGTACATGCAGCATTTCATGTTAATGCTGGTTTTTTTCTTGAAACCAAAGAAAATTTTTTTGGTCTCTCCTATTGTTTCCCAAATCTTCACTAGAAACCAAAATTAAAATTATTCCTTTGGGAACCACAAGTCTCTCAACTATTTTTCAAAGGCCAAAACATAATTTAAGAAGTGTAAACAGGATTGAACAACTTGATTTTGTATTGCTTATTACAAGAAACATACGAAAAAAGAAAGGGGCAACACCACAAACATCTTCAGGTCAATTCCTAGAAGTTTCACCAAGTATTCAGATGTTTTCATAAAAATTCGCTTCATAATTTGTCAATTTTTTAGCTTTAAAAATCCTCTGAAAACTATAAAACATTATTTAAAGAAATTAAAGAGCTGAATAAATAAGACATCTCATGCTTATGGACAAAAAGACAATGATGGCAATACCCTCAAATAGAATAATGAAAATTGAATTAATTTGATTAATTCAATTTGATTAATGAAAACTGAAAAATGAATTAACGAAAATTGATAAGATGGCAATACCCTCAAATAGATTAATAAAGTCAATGCAATTCCTATCTAAATTCCAGCTGCCTTTGGCAATACCCTCAAATAGATCAATAAAGTCAATGCAATTCCTATCTAAATCCTAGCTGCTTTTGTTTTTTCTTGTCAAAGCAATCTGGAAAAAGAAGAAAGTTGGAGGACTCACAGTTCCCTACTTCAAAACTACCACACATCTACAGTAATCAGTGCACTGTATTGGCATAAGAATAAACATATAGATCAACAGAATAAAATGGAGAGTCCAAAATTAAGCCCTTATATTTGCAGTCAATTGATTTCAACAAGAGTGCCAAGACAATGCAATCAGGAAGGAATAGTCTTTTCAGTAAGTAGTGTTGGAATAACTGGATATCCACATGCAAAAGCATGAAGCTGGACCCCTTCCTTATACTACTCATCAAAAAACTAAAAATGGATCAAAATCAATGTAAGAACTGAAACTATAACACTCTTTGAAAAACAGAAATAAATCTTTGTGACCTTAGGTTAGACAAAGCCTTCTTAGATATGACACCAAAAGCACAAGCAGCTAAACATGTTAAGTGAAAAAAAAAAAAAAAGTCACAAAGACCACATACAGTGATTCAGTTTTTAAGAAATGTGCAGAATAGGCAAATCCATACAGACAGAAAGTAGATTAATAGTTACCTAGGGGTAGAAGGTGGGAAAGAATACTAAATAGCAACTGCTAATGGGTATGGGGTTTCCTTTTAGGGTGATGAAAATGTTCTAAAATTAATTGTCGTGGTAGCTGCACAACTCTGTGAATAATACTAAAAACCACTGAATTGTACACTTTAAGTAAGTAAACTGTAAGACATGTGAATTGTATCTCCATAAAGCTGTTAAAGCCCAACTAATATTAAAAGGTAATATAAAGCCTCTATATTTAAATCAGGAGAGTATTAGCAAGGAAGTGAACAGAAAGACAATGAAACAGAAGAAAAATATAGTATATCATGAAGGTAATTTCTCAATATACTAAGGGAAGAATGGATTTTTAAATGTAATAAGCAGGACTTAGATAACTGGATTGTTATTTGGAAAAAAATATTATCTGGAAAAAAGTAAAATTCTGTCTATACTTCACACTACACACCAGAAGGGGATCCCCCAGTGGATTACAGATCTAAACATAAGGAATTAAATCATACTAGTGCTAAAGGTATACCTAGCAGTGGGAAAAGACTATGACTCAAAATCCAGTAGCAATAAAATATGGGAGTAGAAAAATAAACTACATAAAATACACGTTACATGACAACGAACACCATAAGCCAAGATAAAAGACAAATTGACTGAAGAAAATACATGGCAACTTATTTCACAAAAAGCTCATCTTCCCAACACATAAAAAATTTCTTTTAAAAAAATCAAGGTAAAGATTAAAAATCTGTTTATAGTATAAGCAAAAGAAAAAAGAAAATTGCCCCTTAAACTTATGAAGCAATGATTAGCCTCAATGAAATTACTCTGATACAGCATTAATCTCTGTGAGATTGACAAAAAATATAAAAGACCACATACTTTGTTGATGGGATGTGGATTAAAAAAACACATATATGGCAGAATATAAAATGGCACAAACACTATAGAGAAAAATTTAGTAACATTTAACAAAATTTATCTTTCAATCCAGCAATTTTTTCTAGGATCTACCTGAAAACATACCTCCACAAATACATAACAATAAATGCACAGTTATTCATCAAAGCATTGTTTTAATAGCACAAAACTGAGAACAACCCAAATGTCCATCAGTAGAGGTTTCGTTGAATAAAGTAAATACATCCACACAAATAAGTATTATACAGTCACACACAAAAAATGAGAAAGACCTTATATTCAGATACAGAGTGATTGCCATTATATACTCTTAGGTGAAAAAGGCAAAGTACAAAATAGGGTATAGAGTATCTACATTTTATTTAAGAGAAAGAAACAGGCTAGGCACACTGGCTCCTGCTTCCTTTCAATTAGCTTAGCAAACAAATGAAAAAAATGTCAATTTGTAGGTGACAAGTATATTGTTCATTATTCTACAGTCTATCATCTACAAGAAAAGGATACTTGCGTTTATTATAACAGTTTATCAACTTTTCATATGTTTGAAATTTCTCAAAAAACAAAAGAGCTGGAGAAACAAACCAGTTGAAAGCCAATGAATCTGACAAAGGGAAGAAAATAAGAACTTCATATAGTCTATGATTCTGTGTCTCAAGAAATGCATCTGGGCGGGCGCAGTGGCTCACGCCTGTAATCCCAGCACTTTGGGAGACCGAGTTGGGCGGATCAGCTGGGGTTGGGAGTTCGCGACCAGCCTGACCAACATGGAAAAACACCATCTCTACTAAAAATAAAAAATTAGCCAGGCGTGGTGGCAGGTGCCTGTAGTCCCAGCTACTGGCGGGGGTGTGGGCGGGGGGCGCGGAAGTTGCAGTGAGCCAAGATCGGGCCATTGCACTCCGGCCTGAGCAAGAAGAGAGAAACTCTGTCAAAAAAAAAAAAAAAAAAAAGAAAGAAAGAAAGAAAGAAAGAAAGAAAGAAAGAAAGAAAGAAAGAAAGAAAGAAAGAAAGAAAGAAAGAGAAAAAAGAAATGCATCTGATATATAAGATAACATACTGCCCTGTTTAAATTATACTATACAGTCATGCACCACATAATGATGCTTCAAGCACAGACTGCATATACTACAGTGGTGCCATAGATTATAATGGAGCTGAGAAATTCTTAACACCTAGTATTTACAATACTATACCTTTTATCATTACTTTAGAGTATATTCCTACTTACAAAAAATGTTAACCGTAAAACAGCCTCAGGCAGGTCCTTCAGGAGGTATTCCAGAAGGCATTCTTATCATAGCAGACAGCTCTATGTGGGTTACTGCCCCTGAAGACCTTCCAGTGGGACGAGATGTGGCAGTGGAAGGCAGATATAGTAATGATCCTGACTCTGTAAGGCTAGGCTAACATGTGTCTTTTTGTCTTAATTTTTAACAAAATAGTTTAAATAGTTAAAAAAAAAAAAAAAAATCCAGGCACAGTAGTTCATATCTATAATGCCAGCACTTTGAGGGGCCAATGCAGAATTGCTTGAGGCCAGGAGTTCAAGAACAGCCTGGGCAACATAGGAGGACCTCATCTTTGCAAAAAATTTCAAAATAAGAAAATAAAAACTGGTCAGAAGCGGTGGCTGACGCCTGTAATCCTAGCACTCTGGGAGGTCAAGGTGGGTGGATCACTTGAGGTCAGGAGTTCAAAACCAGCCTGGCCAATATGGTGAAACCCTGTCTCTACTGAAAATAAAAAAAAAAATTAGCCAGGTGCGGTGGCAGATGCCTATAATCGCAGCTACTTGGGAGGCTGAGGCAGGAGAATCACCTGAACCCAGGAAGCAGAGATTGCAGTGAGCCCCATTCATACCACTGCACTCCAGCCTGGAAGACAGAGTGAGACTCTGTCTCAAAAAAAAAAAAAAAAAGAGAAGAAAAAAAGAAAAAGAAAAGAAAAACCAAAAATAAAGTTTAAAAACCAAGCTAGTGCCAGCTATTCAGCAAGCTGAGGCAGGAGAAGGATCACTTGAGCCCAGGAGTACAATGCCAGCCTGGGCAACAAGGCAAGATCCCGTTAAATTTTTTTTTTTTTTTTAATTTTTGCCAGGCGTGGTGGCACATGCCTGTAATCCCAGCACTTTGGGAGGCCGAGGCAAGCAGATCACTTGAGCTCAGGAGTTCCAGACCCAGCCTGGGCAACATGGCGAAACCCCATCTCTACAAAAGAAAATTAGCCAGGAGTGGTGGCATGCACTTGTAGTTCAGCTACTCAAGAAGCTGAGGTGAAAGGATTATCGCCTGAGCCCAGGAGGTGGAGGCTGCAGTGAGCCTAGACTATACCACTACACTCCAGCCTGGGCAATAAAGTGAGACCCTGTCTCAAAAAAATAAAAAATAAAAGAATAAATTTTTAAAATAAAATTTTAAAATAGAAAAAAATAATATAAGGATTTAAAGAAAGAAAAATATTTTTGTACAGCTGTATGGTGTTTTAAACTAAGTATTATCATAAAAGAATCAAAAAAATTAACAAAAACTTTAAAAGTTTATAAAGTAAAAAGGTTATCATGAGCTAAAGTTAATTTACTAAAGTCTACAGTAGTGTACAGTAATGTCCTAGGCCTTCATATTCACTCATCACTCACTGACTCACCTAGAGCAACTTCCAGTCCTGCAAGGTCCATTCATGGTAAGTGCCCTATACAGGTGTGACTTTTTTTTTTATGCCAGATTTTACTGTACCTTTTCTATGTTTAGATATACATATACTCACCACTGTGTAAGTTGCCTACAGTATCTATTACCCCAGTAACATGCTGTACAGGTTTGCAGCCTAAGAAAAATAGGCTACAGTTGTGTATGTAGTAAGCTACGCCACCTAGGTTTGTGTATGTACACTTTGTGATGTTCACACAATGACAAAATCGCCATAGAACATATTTCTCAGAATGTATTCCCATCACTAAGTGATACATGATTGTACTTTATAGTATATATGATATTTCTATGGGAATATCAGATTTTACATATTTTAACTTAACATCTTTTCTAGAGAAAAGTACTATGTTTATAAATACCTCATCTCAGTTTATAAAACAGTAAAAAAGACAAAAGTTTAGCAACAGTGTTTCGTATTACATTTAATGAGATGGGTGTCTGTATCTGCAGTAGCTAATAGGCTTTCCTACTATAAATACAGAAGCTAATAGGTTTTCCAAACCCCTTCACACTAGAGTGAGGAAAGAGTGGGGGGAAAGTGAGGAGAACAGGCCAAAACATTTAAGTCGCCAGACATTAATAATTATTTGATCTGGAAGAAACATTAACCATCATGATTAGCTTAAGGACAACCATACACTCTAGCAAACCTGTATCAATAAACTACTGTGACAAAAATTAGAAGCCTTAGGAACTGCAAGATGTGTATGAAAAAGCCACTTGCAATCTGAAAGCACCTACATATAATTACGTAAATCATCATTTTATTTGTAAGTTGTACCACAAGCAACAACAATCTTTCAGAGATTCACATCTTTCAGTTATGACTGTATGGGAGGGGTGGCAGGTGGACTTGTCAAAAGATGGACTCTAAAAGACGACTGACCCAGCACAGTGGCTCACTCCTGTAATCCCAGCACTTTGGGAGGCCAAGGTGAGCAGACTGCTTGAGTCCAGGAGCTCAAGACTAGCCTGGGCAACATGCGAAACCCCACCTCTACAAAAACTACAAAAACTTAGCCGGGTATGGTGGTGCTCGCCTGTAGTCACAGCTACTCGGGAGGCTGAGGTGGGAGGACCACCTGAGCCCAGAAGGCGGAGGCTGCAGTAAGCTGTGATCACACCATTGCACTGTAGCCTGAGCAACCACGGTGAGACACTATCTCAAAAAAATTCTCCTCATTTTTATATATCAAAAAAAAATTTTTTTTAATGAAAAAATGATGCCTAAAGAGGGAACAGTGAATGCTGGAAGACAAAATAAGTACCTGGCTGGTTTCCCTTCAACTAACATGGAGGTTACCACAATTTTATCTTACATCCTTAAGGATATATATTACCCATCTTCTTAAGGAAACCATAGAGAAAAAAAACCAGAACAATAAAACCATTAATGTCACTCCACTGCAACCAATACTCTGTTTACACCCATTTTAACTTACTTTCTTCTTCTCAAAGGAAAAGCCCCTTCCGGTGGGGCGCAGGGGCTCATGCCTGTAACCTCAACACTTTGGGAGGCAGAGGCAGGTGGATCACGAGGTCAGGAGTTCAAGACCAGCCTGGCCAACATGGTGAAACCCCGTCTCTACTAAAAATACAAAAGTTAGCTGGGCGTGGTGGTGGGTGCCTGTAATCCCAGCTACTCGGGAGGCTGAGGCAGAGAATTGCTTGAACCCGAGAGGCAGAGGTTGCAGTGAGCCGAGATCGCACCACTGCACTCCAGCTTGGACAGAGCCTCACTCTGTCAAAACAAAAAAAAAAAAGGAAAGAAGGGAGGAAGGCAGGGAGGCAGGGAGGGAGGGAGGGAGGGAGGGAGGGAGGGAGGGAGGGAGGGAGGAAGGGAGGAAGGCAGGCAGGCACGCAGGCAGGCAGGCAGGCAGGCAAGCAAGCAGGCAGGCCGGCCCCTTCCACTAAAAGCTAATCCAGTCGCCTATGCTGTCAACATCATCCCTTCAATAATTTTATTCTATAAAATATCTCCTCTTTTTCCTATATTTCCTACTCTTCCTTCTCCACTGATTTCTTCCTTCAATACGAAAATGTTCTAGGTTATTCCCTGAGAGGAAGGTTAAAAAACAACCCTTGAATTCATATATCTTCACCCTCTAGGTATTTTAAACCACTGTTTCTGGGAATTTTGTTAAAAACAGATTTTTTTTTTTCTTCTGAGACAGGGTCTTTTGCTCTGTTGCCCATGCTGGAGTGCTACAGTGGCACAATCAGAGCCACTCCTGGGCTCCAATGATCCTCCCACCTCAGCCTTCTGAGTAGCTAGGACTACAGGTGCATGCCACTCCACCTTGCTAATTTTTTTTTTTTTTTTGTCTTGAGAAGGAGTTTCACTCTGTTGCCAGGCTGGAGTGCAGTGGCACAATCTTGGCTCACTGCAACCTCCACCTCCTGGGTTCAAGTGATTCTCCTGCCTCAGCCTCCCGAGTAGCAGGAACTACAGGCGCTCGCCACCATGCCCAACTAATTTTTGTATTTTTTTAGTAGAGAGGGGGTTTCAACATGTTGGACAGGCTGGTCTTCAACTCCTGACCACAAGTGATCAGCTTGCCTCCGCCCCCCAAAGTGCTGGGATTACAGGCGTGAACCACCACACCAGGCCCTTGCTCATTTTTATTTTTATTTTTTGTGAACTCCTGGCCTCAAGCAATCCTCCTCCCACCTCAGCCTCCCAAAGCATTGGGATTACAGGTGTAAGCCACCACACTGGACCAAAATACAGATTGTGATTCAGTAGGTCTAGAATAGTGCCTAAGTTTCTGAGTTTCTAACAAGCTTCCAGGTCTTTTGGATAATACTGGTCCATGGGCTACAATTTGAATAGTTAGGCCCTTAACTATCTTCCCCTTCCCTTAAAGTCAAGCTTCTGGGGGGAGGCGGGGGGGTGGGGGGGAGAGCCTTTATTACTCCAATTCCCAATCATTTCTGAACCCTGTCTTTCTAACCTGGCTCATATGCTCAATGACCCTATAAAGTTGAAAGATCACCATCCTAACTATACTGACTTGAAGGAAAACTGTAGTGGCTAAACAGGATGGACAATACTAAAGGAGTTAAACGAATGCTGCATAAAGGTCAAGTAAGATAATATAAAGACAAATCATCCTTTGGTTTTAAAAATTTGAAAATGAGGCCTTTTCAAACTTTTTTTTTTCTCTTTTTCAGCCTGAGTTGTTACACACTCCTTCGTGGATTCCGACTTCCATGGAATATGAGGAACTTTTCGTCAGAGCTCTAACAATTTCGTCAGAGCTCTAATGCAACAAGAGTGGGTGATGAGCGTAGCAAGTGGTGGTCAAATGGCTACCCCTTAATACCTGAACTATAAAGAGAACAATCAGCGGCCAGGTGTGGTAACTCACGCTTGTAACCCCAGCACTTTGGGAGACAGATCCCCTAAGGTCAGGAGTTCAAGACCAGCCTTGCCAATATGGTGAAACCCTGTCTCCGCTACTAAAAATACAAAAATTAGCCGGGCATAGTGGTGCACGCCTGTAATCCTAGCTACTCAAGAGGCTGAGGCAGGAGAATCACTTGAACCTGAGAGGCAGAGGTTGCAGTGAACCAAGATCACGCCACTGCACTCCAGCCTGGGCAACGAAGCAAGACTCTGTCTCAAAAACAAACAAACAAAAAACAACCACAACAACAAAAAGAGAACAACCAGCAACCAAGGGTTAAAAAAAAAGAAAAAAGGCTTCATGAATTAGAAAAATTTGGATATGTGATGATATTAAGGAATTAATCATTTTTTAAGGTATGGTATCATAGTTATATTAAAAGAAAGATTCAACAAAAGAAAATCAATGTAATACATGACACTAAGAGAACAAAGGAAGAAAAAATACATGATCATCTCAATTGACAAAAGGCATTTGACAAAATTTAACACACTTTCATGATAAAATCTCTCAGAAAACTAGGAATAGAAGAAAATTTCCTCAACATGATAAATGGTATTTAAGGAATATTTACAGATAACATCATACTCAATAGTAAAAGACTGAAAGCTTTCCACTTAAAATCAGGAATGAGACAAGATGCCTGCTTTCACCACTGCTATTCAACATACTAAAAGTTCTAGCCAGAGTAATTACACACACACACACACACACAAAGCATCCAAACTGCAAAGGAAGGAGTAAAACTATTTCTATTTGCCGATGGCATGATCCTATATATTTAAAAAAATCCCGAAGAACCCACAAGTTATTAGAACTAATAAATTCGGCAAAGTTGCAAAGTGCAAGATTAGCACACAAAAATCAGCTATTTCTATACACCAGCAACAAACAATCCAAAAATTAAGAACACTATTTATAATAGAATCCAAAAGAATAAAATACCTAGAAATAAAATTAATCAGATTTTTAAAAATACACAATGTTGCTGAAAGAAATTAATGAAGAACTAAACGAACGGAAAACATTTCACGTTCACAAGCCAGATCATTTAATATTGTAAAGATGATAATACTCTGCAGATTAATCTAAAGTTAATGTAATCTCTATCAAAATTCCTACTACATATTTTGTATAAATAGACAAGCTGATCCTAAAATACTTGCCAGGATGTTCCCATGTATCTATAATATATTTTAGTAATGGTAATGATAATAAACAAAACACTCCAATACATCACATGTATATATGGTAAAGTATTATAGGTATTCTAAAAGCACATCCTTTTTACAGAAGAGTCAAGGGAGCCATTTGGGGAAAGGGTGGACCTTTGTAGGCATTTACAAAAAAGAATGTCCTTCATTGGTAGATTAGATACTAGATACTTCATGAAAACTATAGCACTTATCTGTAGACACCCTTCTCCCAACATTGAAAGCCACACAGTACAACTGTATTTAAAATAGGACTGCTCTTTAGTTAAACAAGTACAGGTCTTCACAAAAACTCATTACATAACCCAAGCAACTCCTTAAAATCATAGTGTCTTTATTATAGCTTCTCGTTCTATTATGTTTAATTAATAATCTTATTTGATAAGTACAACAGAAACAAAATGACACTTTAGGGTCTAATGTCTTCATTTCAATATTCTTTTGAAAGCAAATGATCTAACAATTCAAGGCAATGCAAAGAAATTCAGTAAGGGTGGATACTGGCATGTAATATATTAGTATAATGAATCCTGAAGTAATCATAAAACTATCAATAATAATAAACTATCAGTAATAATAAAACTATCAAGGATTTCAAATTCCTACTTCCATGGCCCTTAAATAAATTTTATTCCTTCACTATAGAAAAGAAAATAAGTCACCATACCCAATATCTGTAAGTGGTGGTTTATCTCTCCCTCTCTTATAACAGAGGAAAAGTTCTGGGCTTTTCAGACTTCCGTAGTTCAAGTTTGCTTGGAGAGCTGATGGAGTGGCTTCTACACAGGTGTAACCTTCAGGTACTGTTTCTCCAGCTGATTTGATAATAACGGCAATGTCTGTAATTGGAGCTTTAGGTCCAGTTGACTTAGTATCTAAACGATTTATTTCTTGATCCAAAAGAGTAGATGTGTCAGTGAGACCAGCTACGACAAAGTAGTCTGTCACTCTTGGTCCTTTGTCTTCTATCATGGCTGCTACTGTATTTCCTAGAAGAGGAAGAGGAAAGATATCAATAAAATAAAATACTTTATCCTGACAAAAATTAATATATCCTTGAGTTAACAATCATCAACTAGCACACTTCCCAGCTAGATTTATAATCAAATTGTCACTCTGAGAAGAAGGCTGCTTTTATCATCTTGTCAGCTGGTAAAAGCAAAAGTACAAGTTAACAGCATCAATTCATTTGTAATACAACTATAATCTTCTCATATTCTATTAAGGATAATTAAACTGGGGCTGGGCGCGACGGCTCATGCCTGTAATCCTAGCACTTTGGGGGGCCGAGGCAAGTGGATCACCTGAGGTCATAAGTTCGAGACCAGTGTGCCCAACATGGTGAAACCCTGTCTCTACTAAAAATATAAAAATTAGGCTGGGCACGGTGGCTCACACCCGTAATCTTAGCACTTTGGGAGGTGGGGGTGGGTGGATCACCTGAGGTCAGGAGTTCGAGACCAGCCTAGCCACCATGGCGAAACCCCATCTCTACAAAAATACAAAAATTAGCTGAGCGTGGTGGGGGGTGCCTATAATTCCAGCTACTCGGGAGGCTGAGGCAGGAGAATCGCTTGAACCCAGGGGGCAGAAGCTGCAGTGAGAGGAGATTGCTCCACTTCACTCCAGCCTGGGTGAAAGAGAGAAACTCCATCTCAAAAAATAAATAAAAATAAAAATAAACATTAGCCAGGCGTGGTGGTGTGTGCCTGTTAGTCCCAGCTACTCAGGAGGCTGAGGCATGAGAATCGCTTGACCCCGGAAGGCACAGGTTTCAGTGAGCCCAAATTGCGCCACTGCACTCCAACCTGGACAACAGAGTGAGACTCTATCTCAAAAAAAAAGAAAAAAAAAAAAAAAAAAAAAAAAGGCCGGGCCTGGTGGCTTACATAATCCCTGCACTTTGGGAGGCCGAGGCGGGTGGATCACTTGAGGTGAGGAATTCGACACCAGCCTGGCTAACATGGTGAAACGCCGTCTCTACTAAAAATACAAAAATTAGCCAGGTGTGGTGGCAGGCACCTGTAATCCCAGCTACTCGGGAGGCTGAGGCAGGAGAATCGCTTGAACCTGGGGGGCAGAGGTTTGCAGTGAGCCAAGATCATGCCACCGCACTCCAGCCTGGACAACAGAGCAGGACTCCATCTCAAAAAAATAATAATAATAAACTGTCAGAGGTGGACTATAGTATTTTCCTTTGAGCAAAATGTACTTAATGAACAATATTCAGATCATTCAAAATATCATTCTAAGTTACAGGAGTCTTAGAGCTAAACTCCACATTTAAATAAATTGAATGCATCATCAGCCAAGATCCAAGATCAGAAAAATTAAGGTAATAGTAATAAATATCATTAAAGCAGTTTCTCAACAATCTAGTTAGAACTCTTGTGCTTTATAAGAATTAAACTTTCCATAAATACCATGTAAAATAAGCTTAGGAATCATTAAATATTTTATATCTAAAAATACCAGATAGAGCATAAGAAACAACAACCAATGAAACCATTACCACAATTAAGATAGTGAAACATATCCAGGCTGGGCACGGTGGCTCACGCCTGTAATCCCACCACTTTGGAAGGCTGAGGAGGGTGCAACACCTGAGGTTGGGAGTTCGAGACCAGCCTGATCAACATGGAGAAATCCCATCTCTACTAAAAATACAAAACTAGCCGGGTGTGGTGGCGCATGGCTGTAATCCCAGCAGGAGAATCACTTGAACCCAGGAGGCGGAGGTTGCGGTGAGCCGAGATCGCACCATTGCACTCCAGCCTGGGCAACAAGAGCAAAATTCCAGCTCAAAAAAGAAAGAAAGTAACGTCCATCAACATCAAAGTTTTCTTGTTCCTCCTTCATTATCTCTCCTCCTCAAGCAACAAGTTATCTGCTTCCTATCATTATAGATAAGTTTCTAGAATTTATATAATAAGTAGATTCACACAGTATGTATTCTTTTTTCTCTGGCTTCTTTACTCATCATAATTATTTTGTGATAAATCCATGTTGTTGCTTATATCAACAGTTCATTCCCTTTTATTACTGAGTAGTATTCTACTGTATGAATATACCACAATGTTTATCCATTCACCTATATTAATAGACATTTGGGTTATTTCCCATGTGAAACTATCACAAATAAAGCTGCTGTGAATACCCACGTACAAATCTTATGGACATAATGCTTTCATTTGTCTTGGGTAAATTCCTAAAACAGGATGGCTGGATTAGGTGTATACAGTTCTAAAAAACTGCCAAATAATTTTCTTACGGGAGTGTACCATTTTTTTCACTCTTGTCAGCTCTGAGAGTTCCAATTGTTCTACATCCTCTTCAACACGTTGTAAGATCAGTCTTTTTAATTTAGACATTCTAATCAGTATGTACTGATATCAACTTCTGGTTTTAATTTGCAATTACTATTGATGCTGAACATCTCTTCATTAATTTATTTTCCATCCATGTATCTTCTTTGGTGAAATTTCTGTTCAAATCTTTTGTCCATTTTTTTTTAACTGAGTTGTTTTCTCATGAGTTTTGAGTTCTTTATGTATTCTTGAGACAAGCCATCTATCAGACATATGCTTTGCAAGTATTTTCTCCCAGTCTGCGGCTTGTGTTTTTATTCTCTTACAGCGTCTTATGAAAAACAGAAGTTTTTGATGAACTCCAATTTATTAACCTATTCTCTTACAGATCATGCTTGTAATGTCATAAGAAATCATGTCAGCTAAGCGTGGTGGCTTACGCCTATAATTCCTGCACTTTGGGAGGCCAAGGTGGGTGGATCACCTGAGGTCAGGAGTTCCAGACCAGCCCGGCCAACATGGTGAAACCCCGTCTCTACTAAAAAATACAAAAATTGCTGGGCACGGTGGCTCATGCCTGTAATCTCAGCACTTTGGGAGGCCAAGGCGGGTGGATCACAAGGTCAGGAGACTGAGACTATCTGGCTAACATGGTGAAACTCTGTCTCTACTAAAAATACAAAAAAATTAGCCTGGCATGGTGGCGGCAGGCGCCTGTAGTCCCAGCTACTTTGGAGGCTGAGGCAGGAGAATGGCGTGAACCCGGGAGGCGGGGCTTGTAGTGAGCCAAGATCGTGCCACTGCACTCCAGCCTGGGCGACAGAGCGAGACTCCAACTCAAAAAAAAAAAAAAAAAAAAGATACAAAAATTAGCCAGGCGTGGTGGCATGTGCCTGAAATCCCAGCTACTCAGGAGGCTGAGACAGAAGAATCACTTGAACCCAGGAGGCAGAGGCTGCAGTGAGCCAAGATCGTGCTACTGTGCTCCAACCTGGGCAACAGAGCAAGACTCCGTCTCAAAAAAAAAAAAAAAAAAAGTCTAATCTAGTGTCATAAAGAAAACATTTCCCCCACATTTTCTTCTAAATGTTTTATAATTTTAGGTTTTACATTTAGGTCTACGATACATTTTAAATTGATTTTTGCATATGGCGTGAAGTATAAATGAAGATTCATTTTTTTAAATATGGATATCCCATTTTTCGAGGACCCTATGTTGAAAAAACTATTCTGGCCAGGCACATTGGCTCATGCCTCTAATCTCAGCACTTTGGGAGGCCAAGGTGGGAGGGAGGATTGCTTAAGTCCAGTAGTTCAAGACCAGCCTGGGAAACATTGTAAGACCTCGTTTTTTTGTTTTTTGTTTTTTTTTTTTTGAGATGGAGTTTCGTTCTTGTTGCCCAGGCGGGAGTGCAATGGCACGATCTCAGCTCACCGCAACCTCTGCCTCCCAGGTTCAAGCAATTCTCCTGCCTCAGCCTCCTGAGTAGCTGGGATTTCAGGCATGTCCCACCACACCCGGCTAATTTTGTATTTTTTGTAGAGACAGGCTTTCTCCATGTTGGCCAGGCTGGTCTCAAACTCTCGACCTCAGGTGATCCACCCACCTTGGCCTCCCAAAGTGCTGGGATTATAGGGGTGAGCCACCACGCCTGACCCAGTCTCTTTTATTTAAAAAGAAAAAAAAAATACTATCTTTTGTCCACTGTAATGACTTCATACCTTTGTTCAAAAGTCAGTTGCTCAACATATGCATCCAATTTATTTCTAGATTCTTTATTCTGTTCCATTGATCTATGTGTCTATATGCCAGTACTCCATGGTTCTGATTACTGTAGCTTTATAATTAGTCCTGAAATCAGGCAGCCTTAGCTTTGAAAGCTGTTCTTTCTCTGTTTTTTTTCTTTTTTTTTGAGACGGAGTTTCGCTCTTTTTGCCCAGGCTGGAGTGCAATGGCGCGATCTCGACTTACCACAACCTTCGCCTCCCAGGTTCAAGCGATTCTCCTGCCGCAGCCTCCAGAGTAGCTGGGATTACAGGCATGCGCCACCACTCCAGCTAATTTTGTATTTTTAGTAGAGACGGGGTTTCTCCATGTTGGTCAGGCTGGTCTTTAACTCCCCATCTCAGGTGATCCGCTCGCCTCAGCCTCCCAAAGTGCTGGGATTACAGGTGTGAGCCACCTCACTGGGCCTGACTGCTGTTCTTTTTCAAAATTGTTTTGACTATACTAGGTCCTTTGCATTTCAATAAGCAATTTAGAATCCACTTACTGGCCAGAGGCGGTAGCTCACACCTGTAATTCCAGCAATCTGGAAGGCCAGAGGTAGGCAGATCACTTGAGGCCAGGAGTTCGAGAACAGCCTGGCCAACACAGACAAACCCTGTCTTTACTAAAAATACAAAAAATTAGTGGGGCATGGTGGAATACATCTGTAATCCCAGCTACTTGGGAGGCTGAGGCATGAGAATCACTTGAATTAGGGAGGCAGAGATGGCAGTGAGCCAAGACTGTGCCACTGCATTCCAGCCTGGGTGACAGAACAAGACTGTCTCAAAAAAAAAAAAAAGAATCCACATTAATTTTTACCTTAAAAAAAAGCCTACTGTGATTTTAATTAGGACTGCATTAAATAATTAGGGTTATTGAGTCTTCTAACCCATGAACAAGGTTAATCTCTGCATTTACTTAGATCTTTTAAATTTTTTTCAGCAATGTTTCAGAGTTTGCAACATACAGGTCTTTCACATCTTTGGTCAGATTTATTCCTTAGTACTTAATAATTTAGATGCTACTGTGAATGGTATCATTTTATTTTTAATTCAATTATTCATTGCTACTATATAGAAATACAATTGATTTTTACATATTGATCTCATATAATGCAATCCTGCTAAAATCACTTATTAGTTTAGAGCAATTTGGTAGGTTCCATCAGACTTTCTACACAATGTATCTGTGAATAAAGACAATTTTTACTTCTTTCTTCCCACTGTAGCTGCCTTTTCTTTCTTTTTCTTGCCTTATTGCACTGGCTAGAGCATCCAGTACAATGTTAAGATAAATGGTAACCAAAGATACCCAAACGACCAATAGACAAATATGTTCATCACTGGTCACAGAAGCACTATTCACAATAGCCAAAAGGTGAAAACAACCAAGTAACCATCAAGAGATGAATGGATTGAAAAAAATTTGATATAAACCTACAATGGAGTATTATTCACCCTTCAAAAAGAATGTAATGCCAACCTATGTTACAAAATAGAAGAACCTTGCTTTGCCTCACAACTTGGGTATGAGCTCATCCACAGTAAAATAAAGCACCAAGTAGATTCCTAAAGTTCCCAACTCCAGGCCCTAGCTTCTGGACAGCATTTCTAGACCCATCCTAGGCCAAAAAGGAACCCTCCACCCTGAAGAGAAAAACTCAAGCCTGGCTAGATTCACAACCCGCTCAATAAAGAACCCTTGGGCCTTGAATAAACATCAGTGGTAGCCAGGCAATATTACTGTACTGGTGAGACCGAGTACTGTGCTGGTTTCAGGTCTAACCCAGCACATTCCCAGTGGTGGTGGTTGCAGAGGTGCTTGTGTCACTCCTCCCCTCAACTCCAGGTAGCTCAGCATGGAGAGCGATGCCATTTGTTTGGGGGAAAATAAGGAAAGAGAACAAGAGACTGTGCCTGGTAATCCAGGGAATTCTGGCTATTACCCAAGACCACTAAGGCCATACAGCTATGAGTCTACAAGAGTCACAGCATTACTGGGCTTAGGGTGCTCCCTAATGTAGATATGGCTATAGAGACCAAGGACTTAGATCAAAACAATCAATTACCTTTGAATACTTGGAAAGCGTTTTCTAGAAGGATGGGTACAAACAAGCCCAGACTGTGAAGACTACCATAAATACCTAATTCTTCAATGTCCAGACATCAACAAACATCCACAAGCATCAAGACCATCCAGGAAAACATGACCTCACCAAACAAACTAAATGAGGCACCAGTGACCAATCCTGGAATGACAGAGATATGTGACCTTTTGGACAAACAAGTCAAAATAGCTGTTTTGAAGAAGCTCAATGATATTCAAGATAACACAGAGAAGGAATTCAGAATCCTATTAGATGAACTTTAAAAAGAGATTGAAATAATTGTTTAAAATCAAGCAGAAATTCTGGAGCTGAAAAATTCAACTGATAAACAAGAATGCATCCGAGTCTTTCGACAGGAGAATTGATTCAGCAGAATAAAGAAATCCTGAGCTTGAAGACATACAATTTGAAAATACAGTCAAGGGGCCAGACATGGTGGCTCAGGCCTGTAATCCCAGCATTTTGGGAGGCCGAGACGGGCAGATCACCTGAGGTCAGGAGTTCGAGACCAGCCTGGCCAACATGGTGAAACCCTGTCGCTACTAAAAATACAAATTGGCCAGGCACGGTGACTCACACCTGTAATCCCAGCACTTTGGGAGGTCGAGGCAGGCGGATCACAAGGTCAGAAGATCGAGACCATCTTGGCTAACACGGTGAAGCCTCGTCTCTACTAAAAATAAAAAAAAATTAGCCGGGCGTGGTGGTGGGCACCTGTAGTCCCAGCTACTCGGGAGGCTGAGGCAGGAGAATGGCATGAACCCGGGAGGTGGAGCTTGCAGTGAGCCAAGATCGCGCCACTGCACTCCAGCCTGGGCGACAGAGTGAGACTCCGTCTCAAAAAAAAAAAATACAAATTAGCCGGGCATGATAGTGGGCACCTATAATTCCAGCTACTAGGGAGGCAAGGCAGGGGAATTGCTTGAACCCGGGAGGCAGAGGTTGCAGTGAGCTGAGATCACGCCACTGCACTCCAGCCTCAGCAACAAAAGCGAAACTCCATCTCAAAACAAAAAAAAAAAAAAAAAAAAGAAAGAAAATAGAGTCAGAGGAGACAAAATAGTAAAGAATAAAAAAGAATGAAGCACACCTACAAAAACTAGAAAATAGCCTCAAAAGGGAAAATCTAAGAGTTATGGGCCTTAACAAAAAGGTAGAGAGAGAGAGAGAAGTGGGTACCAAGTTTATTCAAAGAGATATACTACAGAGAACTTCCTAAACGTAGAGAAAGATATCAATATTCAAGTACAAGAAGGTTATGGAACAGCAAGGAAATTTAACTCAAATAAAACTACCTCCAGACATTTAATTATCAAATTCCCAAAGGTCAAGAATAAAGAAAGGATTCTAAAAGCAGCAAAAGAAAAACACATAGCATACAAAGGAGCTCTAATGTGTCTGGCAGCACACTTCTCAGAAACTTTACAGGCTAGCAGAGGTGTATGACATATTTAAAGTGCTGAAAAAAAAAACTTTTATCCTATATTTTCAGTATATCCACTGAAAATATCCTTCAAACATGAAGGAGAAATAAAGACTTTCCCAAACAAACAAAAGCTGAGGGATTTCGTCAACACTAGACCTGTCCTACAAGAAATACTAAAGGGAGTTCTTCAATCTGAAAGAAAAGAACAGTAATGAGCAATAAGAAATTACCTGAAGATACAAAACTCCCTGGTAATAGCAAATACATAGACAAACAAATAGAGAATATTAACACCATAATTCTGGTGTGTAAACTACTCATATCTCGAATAGAAAGAATAAAAGATGAACCTATCAAAAATAATAACTATGACCAAGTGCGGTGGCTCACGCCTGTATTCCTAGAACTCTGGGAGGTGGGGGTAGGCAGATGGCTTGAGCTCAGGAATTCAAGACCAGCCTGGACAACATGGCAAAACCCCGTCTCTACAAAAAATACAAAAATTCGCCAGATATAGTGGTGCACACCTGGGGTCCCAGCTACTCAGGAGGCTGAGGTGCAGGGATGGCTTGAGCTGGAGAGGTCGAGGCTACAGTGAGCTGAGATTATGCCACTGCACTCAAGCCTGGGCGACAGAGTAAGACTCTGTCCAGGGAAAAAAAAAAAAAAAACCCAAAAACCTACAATACATACACAAAACATAGAAGGCAAGACATTAAAACATACTACCAGAAAATAATCACTTTCCCATAAAGGAAGATGGGAAGGAAGGAAGGAAGGAAAAGAAGACCAGAAAACAAATAACAAAATGGTAGTAGAAAGTCCTTATCAATAATGACATTGAATGTAAACAGACTAAATTCTCCAATCAAAAGACATAGAGAGATTGAACAGATTTAAACAAGCACAGTCCAACCATCTGCAGCCTACAAGAAACAGGCTGGGCACAGTGGCTCATGCCTATAATCTCAGCACTTTAGGAGGCTGATGCAGGAGGATTGCTAGACCCCAGGAATTTGAGACTAGCCTGGGCAAGACGGTGAGACCCTGTCTCCATAAAAAATAAAGAAAAATTGGCCAGGTGCAGTGTCATGTGCCTGTAGTCCTAGCTACTTGGGAAGCTGAGGTGGGAAGATCCCCTGAGCTCAGGAGTTTCAGGTCATAGTAATCCATGATCACACCACTGCACTCCAGCCTGGGGGATAAAGTGAGACCCTGTCTCTAAAAAAACAAAAAAACTTTAAGAAAAATTTTTTAAAAAAGCACACACTTCACATGTAAAGATATACACAGACTAAAAATAAAGGGGTCAAAAAAGATATTCCAGGCAAATGGAAACCAAAAGAGCAGGAGTAGCTATACTTGTATCAGATAAAAAAGATTACAAGATAAAAACCATAAAAAGAGACAAAGAAGGTCATTATATAATGACAAGGGTGTCAATTCAGCAAGAGGATATAACATTTATAAATATACATGCACCCAACACTGGAGCACCCAGATATATAAAGTAAACATTATTAGAGCTAAAGAGAGATGGACTCCAATACAGTAATTGCTGGAAACTTCAACATCCCACTTTCAGCACTGGACAGATCTTCCAGACATAAAACTAAGAAACATTGGACTGAATCTGCACTACAGACTAAATGGACCAAACAGATACTTACAGAACATTTCATCTAACGGCTGCAGAATATACACATTCTTCTCCTCAGCACAGATAACATCCTCAAGAACAGTGCATCTATTAGGCCACAAAAAAAGTCTTAAAATTAAAAAAAAAAAAAATTGAAAGTATGTCAAATAGGTCTCTGACCACAATGTGATAAAAAAGAAATCAGTTTTAGTCATGAAGTCCTTGCCCATGCCTATGTCCTGAATGGTATTGCCTAGGTTTTCTTCTGGGGTTTTTATGGTTTTAGGTCTAACATTTAAGTCTTTAATCCATCTTGAATTAATTTTTGTATAAGGTGTAAGGAAGGGATCCAGTTTCAGCCTTCTACATATGGCTAGCCAGTTTTCCCAGCACCATTTATTAAATAAGGAATCCTTTCCCCATTTATTGTTTTTGTCAGGTTTGTCAAAGATCAGATGGTTGTAGATGTGTGGTATTATTTCTGAGGGCTCTGTTCTGTTCCATTGGTCTATATCTCTGTTTTGGTACCAGTACCATGCTGTTTTGGTTACTGTAGCCTTGTAGTATAGTTTGAAGTCAGGTAGCGTGATGCCTCCAGCTTTGTTTTTTTGGCTTAGGATTGTCATGGCAATGCAGGCTCTTTTTTGAAACAAAAGCCAAAATTGACAAATGGGATCTAATTAAACTAAAGAGCTTCTGCATAGCAAAAGAAACTACCATCAGATTGAACAGGCAACCTATAGAATGGGAGAAAATTTTTACAATCTACCCACCTGACAAACAGCTAATATCCAGAATCTACAAAGAACTTAAACAAATTTGCAAGAAAAAAATCAAACCACCCCATCAAAAAGTGAGCGAAGGATATGAACAAACACCTCTCAAAAGAAGATATATTTATACAGCCAAAAGACACATGAAAAAATGCTCATCATCACTGGCCATCAGAGAAATGCAAATCAAAACCACAACGGGATACCATCTCACACCAGTTAGAATGACGATCATTAAAAAGTCAGGAAACAACAGGTGCTGGAGAGGATGTGGAGAAATAGGAACACTTTTACACTGTTGGTGGGACTGTAAACTAGTTCAACCATTGTGGAAGACAGTGTGGCGATTCCTCAAGGATCTAGAACTAGAAATACCATTTGACCCAGCCATCCCATTACTGGGTATATACCCAAAGGATTAAAAATCATGCTGCTATAAAGACACACATGCACACGTATGTTTACTGAGGCACTATTCACAATAGCAAAGACTTGGAACCAACCCAAACGTCCAACAATGATAGACTGGATTAAGAAAATGTAGCACATATACACCATGGAATACTATGCAGCCATAAAAAAGGATGAGTTCTTGTCCTTTGTAGTGACATGGATGAAGCTGGAAACCATCATTCTGAACAAATTATCGCAAGGACAGAAAACCAAAACGCGTGTTCTCAATTATAGGTGGGAATTGAACAATGAGAACACTTGGACACAGAGTGGGGAACATCACACACCGGGGCCTGTTGTGGGGTAGGGGGAGGGGGGGGATAGCATTAGGAGATATACCTAATGTAAATGACGAGTTAATGAGTACAGCACACCAACATAGCTCATGTATACATATGTAACAAACCTGCATGTTGTGCACATGTACCCTAGAACTTAAAGTATAATAAAAAATAAATAAAAATAAAAAAGAAATCAGCAACAAGAGGAACTTTGGGAACTACATAAATATGTGGATATTAAAGAATATGTTCCTAAATGACCAGTGGGTCAATGAGATTACGAAGGAAAATTTAAAAAATTGGCCTAGGACAGTGGCTTATACCTGTAATCCTAGCATTTTGGTAGAGCAAGGGGGACAGACTGCTTGAGCCCTGGAGTGCGAGACCAGCCTGGACAACATGGTAAAACCTCATCTCTAAAAAAAAAATACAGTAAGTTAGCCAGGCCTGGTGGTGTAAACCTGTAGTTCCAGCTACGTAGGAGGCTGAGGTGGGAGAATCTCCTGAGCCCAGGAGGTCAAGGTGGCAGCGGCTGTAATTGTGCCACTGCACTCCAGCCTGGGTGACAGTGAGTCCTTGTCTCAAAAAAAGAAAGAAAATTTTAAAATTTCTTGAAACAAATGAAAATGGAAACAGAACATACTAAAACCTACAGGATACAGCAAAAACAGTACCATGAAGAAAGTTTATAGCAAAAGTGCCTACATCAAAAAAGTGGAAAAACTTCAAATAAACCTAACGATGAATCTTACAGAACTAGAAAAGCAAAAGCAAATCAAACCCAAAATTAGTAGAAGAAAAAGATCACAGCAAAAATAAATCAAATTGAAACAGAAAAAACACAAAAGATGAAAGGAAAAAAAACCTGGTTTTTTGAAAAGATAAACAAAATGGACAAACCTTTAGTCAGACTAAGAAAAAAAAGAGAAGGCTCAAATAAATAAGAGCAGAGATGACATTACAAGCAATACCACACAAATTCAAAAGATCATTAGAAACTACTGGTTAGGCATGGTGGCTAACGCCTGTAATCCCGGCACTTTGAGAGGCCGAAGCAGGCGGATCACTTGAGGTCAGGAGTTCAAGACCAGCCTGTCCAACATAGTGAAACCCCATCTCCACTAAAAATACAAAAATTAGCCAGGCGTGGTGGCAGGCGCCTGTAATCCCAGCTATTTAAGAGGCTGAGGCAAGAGAATCACTTGAACCTGGGAGATGTAGGTTGTAGTGAGCCGAAACTGCGCCATTGCACTCTGCACTCTAGCCTGGATGACAGGGTGAGACTCCGTCTCAAAAAAAAAGGAACTACTATGAGCAATTATATACCAATAAACTGGAAAATGTAGAACAAACTGCTAAATTCCTAGAAACGTACAACCTACCAAAACCGAACCATACTGACATCTAAAACCTGAATAGACCAACAACAAAATGAGATTGAAGCAGTAGTAAGTAGTCTCCCAGCCAAGAAAAGCCCAGTACCTAATGGCTTCACTGCTGAATTTTACTAAAGATTTAAAGAACTAATACCATTCCTACTCAAATTATTCTGAAAAACACTAAACAGAATACTTCCAAACTCATTCTATAAGGCCAGTATGAACCTGTTACCAAAACCAGACAAAGACACATCAAAGAAAGAAAATTGGCCAGGCGCAGTGGCTCACACCTGTAATCCCAGCACTTTGGGAGGCCAAGGCGGGCAGATCACCTGAGGTCAGGAGTTCAAGACCAGCCTGGCCAACATGGTGAAACCCTGTCTCTACCAAAAATACAAAAAAAAATTAGCTGAGCACGGTGGTGGGCGCCTGTAGTCCCCAGCTACTCGGGAGGCTGAGGCAAGAGAATCGCTTGAACCTGGGAGGTGGAGGTTGCAGTGAGCCAAGATCGCGCCATTGCACTTCAGCCTGGGTGACAAGAGTGAGATTCTGTCTTAAAAAAAAAAAAAGGGGGAAGAAAATTACAGGCCACTATCTCTGATGAACATTGATGCAAAATTCCTCAACAAAACAATAGCAAACCGAATTCAAGAACAGCTTGGCCAACAGGGTGAAACCTTGTCTCTACTAAAAATACAAAAAAATTAGCAGGGCACGGTGGTGCACGCCTGTGATCCCAGCTCCTTGGGAGGCTGAGGCAGGAAAATTGCTTGAACCCAGGAGGCAGAGGTTGCAATGAGCCGAGATCATGCCATTGCACTCTAGCCTGGGCGACAAGAGTGAAACTCCGTCTCAAAAAAACAAAAACAAACAAATGAACAAAAAAAAACAACAAGCAAACCAAATTCAACAATGCATTAAAAAGATTATTCAACATGACCCTGTGGGATTTATACCAGGGAGACAAGGATAGTTCCAAATAAACAAATCGATCAATGTGATACAGCCTATCAACAGAATAAAAGACAAAAACCATATGATCATTTCAATTTATGTTGAAAAAGCATTTGATAAAACTCAATTATCCTTTCATGATAAAAACTCTCAAAAATTGGTTATAGAAGGAACATACCTTAACACAGTAAGAGCTATATACAACAGACCCATAACAGACTGTTTTCCCCATTTAGTATTACATTAAAAGCCTTCTCTAAGATAGAAACACAACAAGGATGCCCACTTTCAATACTGTTATTCAACATAGTACTGAAAGTCCTAGCTAGAGCAATTACATAAGGAAGAAATAAAGGCATCCAAATTGGAAAGGAACTAGTCAAATTACTCTTATTTACAAATGATATGAGGCCAGGCATGGTGGCTCACGCCTGTAATCCCAACACTTTGGGAGGCCAAGGCAGGTGGATCACTTGAGGTCAGGAGTTCGAGACCAGCCTGGCCAACATGGTGAAACCCCATCTCTACCAAAAGATACAAAAATGTAGCCAGGAGCAGTGGCTCACACCTGTAATCCCAGCACTCTGGGAGGCCGAGGCAGATGGATCACTTGAGGCCAGCAATTAAAGACCAGTCTGGCCAATATGGCAAAACCCCATCTCTACTAAAAATACAAAAATTAGCTGGGTGTGGGAGTGCGCACCTGTAGTCCCAGCTACTTGGGAGGCTGAAGCATGAGAATCATGTGAACCTGGGAGGCGGAGGTTGCAGAGAGCCGAGATCGCACCACTGCACTCCAGCCTGGGTGACTGTCTCAAAAAAAAAAAAAAAAAAAAAAAAATGATATGACGTATTTGGAAAAATGTAAAGACTCCACCAAAAACTATGAAAACTAATACATTCAGCCAGGCACAGAGGCTCACGCCTATAATCCCAGCACTTTGGGAGACTGAGGTGGGTGGATCACCTGAGGTCAGGAGCTCGAGACCAGCCTGGACAACACGGTGAAACCCCCGTCTCTACTAAAGATACAAAAATTAGCCAGGCATGCTGGCGCACGCCTGTAGTCCCAACTACTCGGGAGGCTGAGGTGGGAGAATTCCCTGAACTCAGGAGGTGGAGGTTGCAGTAAGCTGAGATCACACCACTGCACTCCAGCCTGGGCAACAGAGCAAGACTTGTCTTAAAAAACAAAAACAAAAACAAAAACAAAAAACAGAACTAATAAATTCACTAAAGTTTCAGGATATAAAATCAATATACAAAAATCAGTAGCATTTCCATATGTCAACAATGACCTATCTGAAAAAGAAATGAAAAAAGTACTCCCATTTACAATATCTATAAATAAAGTACTTAATAAGTTAACCTAAGTTAAGGTTAACCTAATAAACTTAACCAAAGAAGTGAAAAATCGCTACAACTAAAATAAGTAATTGATGCAAGAAATTAAAGAGAACAACCACAAAAAAAATGGAAAGAGACCAGGCATGGTGGCTCATGTCTGTATCCCAGCACGTTGGAAAGCCAAAGTGGGAAGACTGCTTGAGTGGGCCAATGCGTCCAAGCTGGGCAACATAGCAAAAAGTTGTTTCTAAGAGAAAAAAAAAAAAAAAAATTAGCCGGGCCTGGTTGCATTCACTTGTAGTCCTCAGGTACTGTGGAGGCTGAGGCGAGAAGATCTCTTGAGCCTAGGAGGTGAAGACTGCAGTGAGCCGTGATTGTGCCACTGTACTCCAGCCTGTACAATAGTGTGAGACCCCGTCTCCAAAAAAAAAAAAAGAAAACGATATTCCATGTTCATGGATTGAAAGAATCGAAATTGTTAAAAAAAAAAAAAAGTCCATACTACACAATCTACAGATTAAATGCAATCCCTATCAAAATACCAATGACATTTTCCACAGAAATAGAAAAATAAATCCTAAAATTTATATGGAGCCACAAAAGACCCAGAATAGCCAAAGCTATTCTGAGCAAAAACAACAAAACTGGAAGAATCACATTATCTGACTTCAAATTATACTGGAGCTATAGTAGCCAAACAGCATGTCAGTGGCATTAAAATACACACAGAGACCAATGGAACACAATAGAGAACCCAGAAATAAATCCATACATCTACAATGAACTTATTTTCGACAAAGGTGGTAGGAACAGACATTGAGGAAAGGACAGTCTCTTTAACAAATATTGCTGGGAAAACTAGATATCAATATGCAGAAGAAGGAAACTAGATCCCTATTTCTCACCATATACAAAAATCAAATCAAGACAAATACTTAAGTCTAAAACCTCAAACCATGAAACTACTACAAGAAAACATTGGGGATACTCTCCAGGACACTGGTCCGGGGAAAGATTTCTTTCTTTTTTCTTTTTGAGACAGGGTCTTACTCTGTCATCCAGACTGGATTTCTTGATTACGACCCCAAAAGCATAGGTAACCAAAGCAAATACAGGTAAATGGGATCACATCAAGTTAAAATGCTTCTGCACAACAAAGAAAACAATCAACAAAGTGAAGAGACAACCTACAGATGGGAGAAAATATTTGCAAACCATCCATTTGACAAAATATTAATAACCAAAACATAGGCCGAGCATGGTTGCTCACACCTGTAATCACAGCACTTTGGGAGGCCAAGGCGGGTGGATCACCTAGGTGAGGAGCTCAAGGCCAGCCTGGCCAACATAATGAAACGCCGTCTCTACTAAAAATACAAAAATTAGCCGGGCGTGATGGCACACACCTGTAGTCCCAGCTACTTGGGAGGCTGAGGTGGGAGAACTGCTTGAACCCAGGAGGCGGAGGTTGCAGTGAGCCGAGATCATGCAACCTCACTCCAGCCTGGGTGATAGAGCAAGATTCCATCTCAAAAAATAACATAACATAACATAACATAACCAGAACACATAAGGGCATCAAACAACTCTACAGGAAAAAAAATCTAATAATCCAGTTTTAAAAATAGGCAAAACATCTGAATAGGCTTTCCTCAAAAGAAGACATACAAATGTCAAACAGGTATATGAAAAGGTGCTCTACATCACTGATCATCAGAGAAATGCATCAAAATTTATTTGATCAAAACTAAAATGAGATATCTCACATCAGTTAAAATGGCTTATGTCCAAAAGACAGGCAATAACAAATGCTGGCAAGGATATGGAGAAAAGGGAACCCTCATACACTGTTAGTGGGAACGCAAATTAGTATGGTAACTATGGAGAATAGTATAGAGGTTCCTCAAAAAATTAGAAACAGAACTATCATACAATCCAGCAATCCCACTATGATAGATATATACCAAAAAGAAAGGAAATCAGTACATCAAAGAAATACTGACACTCCCATGTTTATTGCAGCACTATTCACAATAGCCAAGATTTGGAAGGAACCTAAGTTGCTTCATCTTAGCAACCCTAAGTTATCCAACAACAGACGAATGGATAAAGAAAATGTGGCATACGAGCCAGGCGTGGTGGCTGACGCCTGTAATCCCAGCATTGTGGGAGGCCAAGGCGGGTGGATCACCTGAGGTCAGGAGTTTGAGACCAGCCTGATCAACATGGAGAAACCCCATCTCTACTAAAAATACAAAATTTGCCGGGTGTAGTGGGACATGCCTGTAATCCCAGCTACTCGGGAGGCTGAGGCAGGAGAAATTGCTTGAACCTGGGAGGCGGAGGTTGCAGTGAGCCAAGATGGCGCCATTGCACTCCAGCCTGGGCAACAAGAGCAAAACTCCGTCTCAAAAAAAGAAAAAAGAAAAGAAAAGATGGTATATATACCCAACGGAGTACTATTCAGCCATAAAAAAGAGCAAGATTCTGTCATTTACAACAACATAGATAGAACTGGAGGTCATTATGTTAAGTAAAGTAAGCCAGGCACAGAAACACAAACTTCACATGTTTTCACTTCACTTACTCATTTGTGGGAGCTACAACTTAAAACAATTAAACTAATGGAAATAGAAAATAGAATAATAGCTATCAGACGCTGCAAAGGGCAGTGGGGAGGTGGGGGGGAATGGAGATGGTTAATGCATACAAAAATAGAGTTAGAATGAATAAGATCTAGTATTTGATAGCACAACAGGATGACTACAGTCAACAATAATTTATTGTATATTTTAAAATAACTAAAAGTACCATTGGAATGTTCGAACAAAGAAATGATAAACACTTGAGGTGATGGATACTCCATTTACCCTGATGTGAACACACATTCTATGCCTGTACCAAAATATCTCATGTATCCCATAAATACATACACCTACTATGTACCCATAAAAACTTAAAATTTAGGCCAGGCACAGTGGCTCACGCCTGTAATCCCAGCACTTTGGGAGGCCGAGGCGGGCAGATCACCTGAGGTCAGGACTTCCAGACCAGCCTGGCCAACATGGTGAAACCCCGTCTCTACTAAAAATACAAAAATTAGCTGGGCGTGGTGGCGTGTGCCTGTAGTCCCAGCTACTCTGGAGGCTGAGGCAGGAGAATCTCCTGAATCCAGGAGGCAGAGGCTGCAGTGAGCCGAGATCACGCCACTGCACTGCAACCTGGAAACAGAGCAAGAATCTGTCTTAAAAAAAAAAACAAAAACAAAAACAAAACTTAAAATTTAAAGAAAATAGAATGGATATTACAATTTATCAAGCACTTTTTCTGCATCTACTGAGATCATTATGGCTTTTCTTTTATTGGTTAATGTGGTAAATTACATTGATTTTCAAGTTACAGATCAATCCTGAATTTCTGGCATAAACCCCACTTGGGTCATGATCTGTCATCCTTTTTGTATGTTCTCGAATTCTATTTGCTACAATTTTGTGTTAAATTTTATATATGTTAATGAGGAATACTGGCATATAGTTTTCTTGTAATATCTTTGGTTCTGGTATCAAGATAATGCTAACATGACAGAACAAGTTGGGAAAAATTTCCTCCTCTTCAGTTTTCTGGAAAAGGTTGTAGAGAAATGGTGTTATTTCTTCCTTAAATGTCTGATAGAATTTGCCTGTGAAATTACATGAGTCTGGATCTTTATGTGGGTAGATTTTTAAACTATGATTTCAATTCCTTTAACACACATTAGGTTATTTAGCTTGCCTATTTCTTCTTGATTGATAGAATGATTGATTGATTGATTTTTTGAGACAGGGTCTTGCTCTGTTGCCCAGGCTGGAGTGCAGTGACACAATGACAGCCCACTGCCATCTCAACCTCCCAGGCTCAAGTGATCCTCCCACCTCAGCATCTCAAGTAGCTGGGACCATGGACATGAACCACTATATCCAGTTAATTTATTTTTCTGGAGATGAGGTCTCACCATGTTTCCCAGGCTGGTCTAAAACTCCTGGGCTCAAGCAATTCTCCCCCTCCCAAAGTGCTAGGATTACAGGAATGAGCCACCTTGCCCAGCCCCTATTTCTTCTTGAATAAACTTTTGTAGTTTGTGTCTTTCGAGGAATTTGTCATTCCATCTAAGTTGTCAAATTTATTGGCATAAAGTTGTTCATAATATTCTATTATTATCCATTTAGTGTCTTTAGAATATGTAGTGATGTCACCTCTCTAATTCTGGTATCAGTAATTTGTATCTTCTCTTTTATATCTGATCAGCCTGGTTAGAAGTTTAACCATTTTAAAAATCACCTTTGGTTTCACTGATTTTTCTCTTGCTTTTCCGTTTCATATTTCTTTGAATTTTACTTTGATCTTTACTATTTTCTTTTCTCTGCTTATGTAGAGTTTAATTTGCTCTTCTTTTTCAAGTTTTTTAAGGTGGAAGTTGAAGTCAATGATTTGAGATCTTTTCTAATGTAGATATTTAGTGCTACAAATCATTTCCTAAGCAATGTTTTAGTGGTACCCCACAAATCTAGATATGTTGTGTTTTTTTGTTTGTTTTTTGGTTTTTTTTTTTTTTTTGAGACAGAGTCTCACTCACTCTGTCACCTAGGCTGGAGTGTAGTGATGTGATCTTGGATCACTGCAACCTCTGTCTCCTGGATTTAAGCGATTCTCACACCTCAGCCTCCCGAGTAGCTGGGATTACAGGTGCAAGCCACCACACCCAGCCTTCTTTTTATTCTGTTCAAAATATTTTTTTATAATCGTTTTCTTTTTTAAACTTTAATTCTTTTTTCCTTTTCTTCACTCTGTTTTCTGAAACCTCACTTGGATCAAAATATTTTTTATTTCCCTTTTTTTTTTTGAGACAGAGTCTCACTCTGTCGCCCAGGCTGCAGTGCAGTGGCGCGATCTCGGCTCACTGCAACCTCTGCCTCCCGGGTTCACACCATTCTCCTGCCTCAGCCTCCCGAGTAGCTGGGACTACAGGCACCCGCCACCACGCCCGGCTAATTTTTTGTATTTTTAGTAGCGACAGGGTTTCACCATGTTAGCCAGGATGGTCTCGATCTCCTGACCTCGTGATCCACCCGCCTCGGCCTCCCAAAGTGCTGGGATTTCAGGCGTGAGCCACCGTGCCTGGCCTTGTTTTATTTTCTTTTTTACAAAATATTTTCTTTGCCCAATAGATAATTTTAAAGTATGTTTTCTCGGGTGAGGTTTCCTACTAAAAAACTGCAAATTAAAATAAAAAATAACATAAAAAAGAGACAAATTTAATTTTAAAAAGTAAAAAAATAAAATTTAAAGAAAAGGAAGTGCCAGGTGTGGTGGGTCTCGCCTGTAATCTCAGCACTTTGGGAGGCTGAGGCAGGTAGATCACCTGAGGTTGGGAGTTTGTGACCAGCCTAACCAACATGGAGAAACCCCCTCTCTACTAAAAATACAAAATTAGCCGTGTGTGGCAGCGCATGCCTGTAATCCCAGCTACTCGGGAGGCTGTGACAGGAGAATCGCTTGAACTCAGGAGGTGGAGGTTGCAGTGAGCAGTGAGCGGAGATGGCACCCTTGCACTCCAGCCTGGGCAACAAGAGCGAAATTCCGTCTCAAAACAAAAAGAAGTAAAATTTTTTTAAAAAATAAAGTATGTTTTTCAGTTTCCAAATTCTGTACTTGGGAATTTTCCAAGAATCTTTCTGTTACTGATTTCTAACTTAAACACCTTATGGTCAGAGAATGTACTTTGTATAACCCAAATTCTTTCATAGTTATCAAGACTTGTTTTATGGCTAAGAATCTGGTCTTTTTTTTTTTTTTTTTTTTTTTTTTTTTTGCAGAGATAGGGTCTTGCTATGTTGCCCAGCCTGGTCTTGAACTCCTGGCCTCAAGCCATCCTCCCACCCTGGCCTCCCAAAGTGCTGAGATTACAGGAGTAAGACACCATGCTCAGCCTGAATGTGGTCTGTCTTGATGAATATTCCATGTGCACTTTAGCAGAACGTCTCTTCTGTTGTTGCACAGAGGGCTCTATAAATCAAGTCAAGTAAATAGTGTTATAACGAGTCTACTACATCCTTGCTGGTTTTCAGTCCACTTGTGCTATCAACTAGTAAGAGAATGGCATTAAAATCTCTAACTAAAATTATGGATTTGTCTTTTTCTCCTTTCAGTCTATCAGTTTTTGCTTCATGTATTTTGAAACTGTTATGAAAGGCATAAACATTAAGAATTGTTATATCCTTTAAACTAATTCCTTTATCATTATAAAAAAGCATTAAAAATTACCCTTCTTCATTCTTGATAAAAATCAGTCTGTATGAAACAAAAGCTACTTTTCAATTTCAGATTTTATTAATACTTTCCTCTCATATAAAATGTATACATAGGATGCCTTTAGATTTACCTAAAATAAATTTATAAACCTGTTGATTGTAAACATTAGTGATGTGTAGATAACAGCATTTTGATGGTTTTTATATTAAAAAAAAATTTTTTTTTTTGAGGCAGGATCTCACTCTGTTGCCCAGGCTGGAATGCAGTGGCACAATCATAGCTCAGTTCAACCTCAAACTCCCAGGCTCAAGTGATCCTCCTAGCTCCACCTCCTGAGTAGCTGGGACTACAGGCACGCACCACCATATCCAGCTAATTTTTTCTAACTTTTGTAGAGATCGGGGTCTCTCTATGCTACCCAAGCTGGTCTTGAACTCCTGGCCTCAAGTGGCCCTCCAGCCTCCACCTCCTGAGCCGTTGAGATTGAGACGGAGTTTCGCTCTTGCCACCCAGGCTGGAGTGCAACGGCACGATCTCGGCTCACTGCAACCTCCACCCCCACTGGGGTTCAAGTGACTCTCCTGCCTCAGTCTCCCAAGTTGCTAGAATTACAGGCGCCCCCCTCCCCCCCCCACCACCACCACACCTGGCTAATTTTTGTATTTTTAGTACAGACAGGGTTTCACCATATTGGCCAGGCTGGTCCCGAACTCCTGACCTCAGGTGATCCACACGCCTCAGCCTCCCAAAGTGCAGGGGTTACAGGCGTGAGCCCCCACATCTGGCCCTGGCCAGCTTTTTAATTTTAAAACATGTAATTGAAAAAAATATACATAACATTCAAGGTATATAATATGATGATTTGGTATATATATATATATATATATATATTATGTACTGACTACCACAGTCAAATTAACACATCCAACACCACCACCCATAGTGACCATGGGGGGTAGTAGGAATGAGGACACTTAAAATTTGCTCTCTTTATCAAATTTCAAGTAAGCAATACAGTATTATCAACTATAGTAACCATGCTGTACATTACATCCCCTCCCTATTTCCCCTACCTCCTCCCCAGGCACTAGCAACCACCCTTGTATGCTCTGCTCTTATGAGTTCAACTTTTTGGATTCCACATATTAATGAGACTATACAATATTTGTCTGTCTGTATCTGGCTTATTTCACTTAGCATAATGTCTCCCAGTTTCATCCATAATGTCACCAATGACAGGATTTCCTTCTTTTTATGGCTAAATAGTATTGTGCTGTGTGTGTGTATGCCACAATTTCTTTATACATTCATCTGTCGATGGACACTAAGGTTACTTCCATATCTCGGCTATTGTGAATAATGCTACAATTAACATGGGGGTACAGATATCTCTTCAATCTACTGATTTCACTTCCTTTGGATATATACCTAGAAGTGGGATTGCTGAATTGTACAGTAGTTCTATTTTTAATTTTGAGAAGAACCTCCCATATTGTGTTCCATAATGGCTGCTCCAATGTACATTCACACCAATAGGGTACAAGAGTTCTCTTTCGCTATACCCATATTGATACTCTGTATTAACAAAAGCTTTTGAAGAAAAAATAAAACTACTTGTAAAAATCAACTTAGATATATAGTTTAACAATTAAAATTCATTTTCCAACTATAATTTTTGTATTTTTTGTAGAAATGGGATCTCACTATGTTGCCTAGGCTGGTTCTGAACTTCTGGGCTCAAGCAATCCACCTGCCCCAGCCTCCCTAAGCACTGGGATTACAGGAATGAGCCACCTTGCTCAGCCACCTTACTGTTTAGAACAGCACACATTCTAATAAATGCCATTAATATCAACAAAACACTATTAACTTCAATTACAATACTAAACGCACTGGGTTAGGTCGCTCAGAGTGAGACCTTGTCTCAAAATAAAAAATAAAAAATAAATGTAATTTATATAATTCCTCTCATTGTAATAAAAGATATTTTTTAAAGGTTCAAAAACAGCTGTATGTTCCCTGGTATCCCAAACCATGCAAAATGAATGATGAACTTTGTTAAACCACAAAGAAAGTACAGTTTTATCAAAGCCATTTGCTACATTTAAGCAATTTAAAATAGGGGCTTGGTAACTCTCATTAGAAAGCATTATCAAAGTCAGGTTGACTGGGTCACAGAACTGCAAAATTGAAATCATTTCAGATAAAATCAATTCTTTCTTCAGAACACAAGGCAGTTAGTTTAATTCTCCACTGTTGTACCTGCCACTGAAAGTTCTATAAATAAGAGGGTTATAAAGAAGGGATGCAAATACAAATGCCTAAAAGGCGTCAGGCATGATATTAAGAGTTGTGGGAACTAGAGAGAATGCAGGCTGCCACTACTACTAGGATCCATCTAATAGTTGCCAAATGAACTTGGAAAAATCAGAGCTTCCTTTCTACCTTTTTAAAGAAATCAGGATTTTAATATAAATGTCCAAGTTTTAAAATATTGGCAACTAATTAAAAATTTCTAAACATTAAGAAGTCCAAACAAAACTACGTAAGAAGGCATATGCATCTAAAGGTTAAAAGTCTAGAGAGGAATCACTTTTAATTTCCATTACAAAATATACTGACTGGCTGGGTGTGGTGGCTCACACCTGTAATCCCAGCACTTTGGGAGGTCACGGGGAGCGGATCATTTGAGGTCAGGAGTTTTGAGACCAGCCTGGCCAACACGGCAAAACTCCATCTCTAATAAAAATACAAAAAATTAGCCAGGTGTGGTGGCATGCGCCTGTGGTCCTAGATACTCGGGAGGCTGAGGCATGAGAATTATTTGAACCCCGGAGGCCGAGGTTGCGGTGAGCCAAGATAGTGCCACTGCACCCTAGCCTGAGTGACAGAGGAAGACTCTGCCAAAAAAAAAAAAAAAATGTGTGTGTGTGTGTGTGTGTGTACATACACACTGATTTGGTTAAATGCCTAGCTTTACCAATAAAGATATGTGAGCCAATGAAGCTATCAAACTGATAATACAACCACACTGAAAGGAATGAAAAAATAATCCAAATAATTACTTTATTTTAAGAGACAGGATCTCACTCTCACTCAGGCTAGAGTACAGTGGTGCCATTATAGCTCACCACAGCCTTAGACTCCTGGGTTCAAACAATCCTCCCATTTCAGCCTCCTGATGAGTAGCTATGACTACAGATGTGCAGCACCACGCCCAGTTAATCTTTTTTTTAATGTAGATGATATGGTTTGGCTGTGTTCCCACCCAAATCTTATCTTGAATTGTAACTCCCACAATTCCCACGTGTCATGGGAGGAACCTGGTGAGAGGTAACTGAATCACAGGGGTGGGTCTTTCCCATGCTGTTCTCGCCTACTGCCATTCACGTAAGAGGTGACTTGCTCCTCCTTGCCTTCTGCCATGACTGTGAGGCCTCCCCAGCCACATGGACCTGTAAGTCCAATAAACCTCTTTCCTTTGTAAATTGCCCAATCTGAGGTATGTCTTTATTAGCAGAGTGAGAACAGACTAATACAGTAAATTGGTACCAGTAGAGTGGGGCACTGCTGAAAAGATACCCAAAAATGTGGAAGCGACTTTGGAACTGGGTTAACAGGCAGAGGCTGGAACAGTTTGGACGGCTCAGAAGAAGACAGGAAAACGTGGGAAAGTTTGGAACTCCCTAGAGACTTGTTAAGTGGCTTTGACCAAAATGCTGATAGTGATATGGACAATAAAGTTCAGGCTGAAGTGGTCTCAGATGGAGATGAGGAACTTGTTGGAAACTGGAGCAAAGGTGACTCCTGTTATGTTTTAGCAAACAGACTGGCTGTATTTTGCTCCTGTCCTAGAGATTTGTGGAACTTTGAACTTGAGAGAGATGATTTAGGGTATCTGGCAGAAGAAATTTCTAAGCAGCAAAGCATTCAAGAGGTGACTTGGGTGCTCTTAAAAGCATTCACTTTTACAGGGGAAGCAGAGCATAAAAGTTCGCAAAATCTGCATCCTGACAATGCAATTGAAAAGAAAATCCCATTTTCTGAGGAGAAATTCAAGCCAGCTACAGAAATTTACATAAGTAATGAAGAGCCGAATGTTAATCCCCAAGACAACGGGGAAAATGTCTCCAAGGTATGTCAGAGCAGCCTCTCCATCACAGGCCCAGAGGCCTAGAAAGAAAAAGTGGTTTCGTGGGCTGGGCCTAGCATCCCCATGCTGTGTGCAGCCTAGGGACTTGATGCTCTGCATCCCAGCCACTCCAGCTGCAATTAAAATGAGCCAAGGTACAGCTTAGGCCATGGCTTCAGAGGGTACAAGCCCCAAGCCTTGGAAGCTTCCACATGATGTTGAGCCTGTGAGTGCACAGAAGTCAAGAACTAGGGTTTGCAAACCACCGCCTAGATTTCGGAGGATGTATGGAAATGCCTGGATGGGCAGGAAGAAATTTGCTGCAGGGGCGGGGCCCTCATGAAGAACCTCTGCTAGGGCAGTGTGGAAGGGAAATGTGGGGGTGGGAGCCCCCACAAAGAGTCCCTACTGGGGTGCTGCCTAGTGGAGCTGTGAGAAGGTGGTCACTGTCCTCCACACCCCAGAATAGTAGATCCTCTCACAGCTTGCACTGTTCTCCTGGAAAAGCTGTAGACACTCATCACCAGCCTGTGAAAGCAGATGGGAGGGAGGCTGGGTACCCTGCAAAGCAACAGGGGCGGAGTTGCCCAAGACCATGGGAACCCACTTCTTGCAGCAGCGTGACCTGGACGTGGGATATGGAGCCAAAGATCATTTTGGAGCTTTAAGATTTGACTACCCTGCTGGATTTCAGACTTCCATGGGGCCTGTAGCCCCTTCATTTTGGCCAATTCCTCCCATTTGAAACAGCTATATTTACCCAATGCCTGTACCCCCATTGAATCTAGGAAGTAACTAACTTGCTTTTGATTTTACAAGCTAATAGGCGGAGGAAACTTGCCTTGTCTCAGATGAGACTTTGGACTGTGGACTTTTGAGTTAATGCCAAAATGCGTTAAGACTTTGGGGTCGGGTGCAGTGACTCACGTTTGTAATCTAAACACTTTGGGAGGCTGAGCGGGGGCAGATCACTTGAGGTTAGGAGTTCAAGACCAGCCTGGCCAACATGGCGAAACCCCATCTCTACAAAAACTACTCACTGCAATCTCCACCTCCTGGGTTCAAGCAATTCTGTCTCAGCCTCCCAAGTAGCTGGGATTACAGGCGCATGCCACTATGCCCAGCTAATTTTTGTATTTTTAGTAGAGATGGGGGTTTCACCATATTGGTCAGGCTGGTCCCGAACTCCTGACCCCAGGTGATCACCCGCCTCAGCCCCCCAAAGTGCTAGGATTATAGGTGTGAGTCACTTGGGTATGTCAGCAGTGTGAGAACAGACTAGTACAGTAGAGATGGAGGTCCTGCACATTTCCCAGGCTGATCTCAAACTCCTGGCCTCATGCAATCGTCCCACCTTGACATCCAAAAGCACTGGATTACAGGTATTAGCCACAGCGCCCAGCCACATATAACTTTTGAAGACAGTATTTTGACATAAAGAGCTGAGAAAAAATCTTGACCTGGCCAGGCACAGTGGCTCATGCCTGCAATCCCAGCACTTTGGGAGGCTGAAGTGGGAGGATCACTTGACCCCAGGAGTTTGAGACTAGCCTAGGCAACAAAGTGAGACCTAGCCCCTACAAAAAAATTTAAAATTAGCTGGGTGTTGTGGCACATGCCTGTGATCCCAGCTACACAGGAGGCTGAGGCAAGAGGATTGTTTGAGCCATAAGTGCCACTGCATTATAGCCTGTGAAACAGCAAGACCCCATGTCAAAAACAAACACACACACATAAAATCAATTTGTTGATTTTCTTCACTCAGGTATTGCACATTTTTTTGCTTGGATTATTCATAGTTATTTTACAGTTTTGTGGCTAAAGGGAAAGGAGTTCTTGTGTTTGTTAAAAAATTACTACTGGTGGCTGGGCACGGTGGCTCACGCCTATAATCCCAGCACTTTGGGAGGCCGAGGCAGGTGGATCACTTGAGATCAGGAGTTCGAGACCAGCCTGGCCAACATGGTGAAACCCTGTCTCTACTAAAAATACAAAAAAAATTAGCCGGGCGTGGTGGCAGGCACCTGTAATCCCAGCTACTCGGGAGGCTGAGGCAGGAGAATCATTTGAACCCGGGAGGCAGAGGTTGCAGTGAGCCAAGATTGCACCATTGCACTCCAGCCTGGGGGACAAGAGCAAGACTTCGTCTCAAAAAAAAAAAAAAAAAATTACTACTGGTATATTAATAACTTATGACAGGGTCTCAAACATCGTTTTAAATGTTGGGAATTAAAGCAATGAAAATACCAAATACTTGTCTTCATAGAGCTTATATTAAGGTTGGAAAATAATTAGTAAACTTATATTTTCAAAAATATAGATGCTGTGTGGCCGGGCGTGGTGGCTCACACCTGTAATCCCAGCATTTTGGGAGACCGAGACAGGTGGATCAACTGAGGTCAGGTGTTTGGGACCAACCTGACCAACACGGTGAAACCCCATCTCTACTAAAAATACAAAAATTAGCTGGCCGTAGTGGCTCACGCCTGTAATCCCAGCTACTCTGGAGTCTGAGGCACAAGAATCACCAGGAGGCAGAGGTTGCAGTGAGCTGAGATCGTGCCACTACACTCCAGCCTAGGTGACTGAGCAAGACTCGGTCTCAAAAAAAAAAAAAAAAAAAAAAATAGGTGCTGTGAAGAAAAGTAAATCAAAACAGAGAGAAAGTGGAAGGGAGGGGCCTATTTTTATGGTGTCACCAGGGAATACCTCTCTGAAGAAGTAAAGTAAGATCTAGCCAGGCACGGAGGCACACACCTGTAATCCCAGCATTTTGGGAAGCTGGGGCGGGCAGATCACCTGAGGTCGGGAGTTCGAGACCAGCCTGACCAACATGGAGAAACCCCGTCTTTACTAAAAATACAAAAATTAGCCAGGCGAGGTGGCACATGCCTGTAATTCCAGCTACTCGGGAGGCTGAGGCAGAAGAATCGCTTAAACCTGGGAGACGGAGGTTGCGGTGAGCCAAGATCGTGCCATTGTACTCCAGCCTGGGCAACAAGAGTGAGACTCCATCTCAAAATAAAAAAAAAAAAAGAAGTAAGATCTAAGCAGGGACCTAAGTGGCATGAAGGAGCAAGCAAATCATATGATAATAAAGGAAGAACATTCCAGGCAGGAAAAAAGTCAATAATAAAAGCCTTAAAGCAGTAAGTAACTTGGTCTTTGAGGAACAGCAAGGCCAGTGGCTCTGGAGCTTAGAAGAATAGTAGGAGATGAGGTCAGTGAAGCAGAAATCAAGTAAGGCCTTTTAGGCTAAGACTAGGTCTTTGGATTTTTTTCTAAATATGATGAAAAACTATGAGGGGCCTTTAAATGAGAGTGACATGTTACTATTTATGTTTTTCATTTTAGCTGTTGTGAAAACAAACTAGAAGGAGAAAAGAATGGAAGCAAGGGAGAGCAGATAGAAGGCAATTAAAATAACCCAGAAAAGAGATGATAAAAATGGCTTATATTAGGGCAAACGAGTGGGAGCAGCAAGAAATTATAATATTGGGGATATAGTTTGAAGGTAAAGCTGCTACTGGTGGATTGGAAGTATAAGGGGAAAAAAAAAGAGAAAGCAAGTATGATTTCCAGTTTGTGGCTTGATTAAGCGGGTAAACGATAGTACCATTTACTGAGAGGGTAAAGTCTAAGAAAAGGGTAGGTTTGAGGAAATAAACCAATAATTCTTTTTCGGACAAGTTAAAATTGACATGCCTATTAAAATATTCAAGAGATGTAGAAAAGGCAGTCCTGGCAGGGCACAGTGGCTCACACCTATAAACCCAGTCCCTTGGGAGGCCAAGGTGGGATGATGCCTGAGGCCAGGTGTTTGAGACCAGCCTGGGCAACACAGCAAGACCCAGTCTCAATAACAACAATAAAATTAGCCAAGTGTGGTAGTATGCACCTATAGTCCTAGCTACTCAGGAGGCTGAGGCAGGAAGATCGCTTGAGACCAGGAATTCAAGGTTACAATGAGCTATAATTGCACCACTGTACTCCGGCCTGGGTGACAGACTGAGACTCTGTCTTGAAAAAAGAAAAAGCAGTCCATTACAGTGTGGAGTTCCATGAAGACGTGAAGGCATGTCAAGGCCTGAGTCAAGAGCAAATTAATAATGCTTACAGCCATGGCATTAGATAAGATACTCAAAGAATTGTCAAATACTAACTGACGAATACTGATAAAGAAAAGTTACAAAGCCTAAGTCTAGGTGGGATACAACAACCTTCAGGTGAGGAGAGACGAGCTAGAAAATAAGATAGAGAAGGAGCTGCCATAAATTAGGAAAGAATAAAGATGATGTGGCATCCAGAAAACCAAGTAAAGTTTTTATAAAAACAGGAACTGATCAATCACCTGTGTCAAATGCTGATGAGAGGCAGAGTAATTTAAGGATTGAGAACACTGACAAGAGTGATTTTAGTTGGCGCAAGTGGAAAAGGGCCAACCTGGAAAGAGTTGGGGAAAAAATGGAATCTTAGAGGGTAGAGATACTGAGAATGAGCAATTCTTTCTGACAAATTTTGCTGTAAATGAGAAGGAAAGGTGTGTGTGAGAAATGAGCTGTTTTTGTTTTTTTCCTTTTGCCATCCCTATTGAAGTTAGAGAATTAAGAGTTATAGCATGTTCATACGCCAAGAAAAATGATTCGGCAGGAAAAATAATACAGGGGATGTGCAGGTCTAGATAAAAAAATAAATAAATAAAACAAACAAACCATAACAAAAATATCAAAGATAACCCAGAAGCAAAATCCTTAAATACACAAGAAGTCACAACATAGATGAACATAGATGAGTTGGCTTAAAAAAAAAAAAAGTAGTCTGCAAGTAGGAATCATTTTCGCTGCAGAAAATAAAAACATTATATACAATACTTAAATCAATAAATAAACAAACAAACATGCCCAGTGCAGTGGCTCACGCCTGCAATCCCAACACTTTGGGAAGCCAAGGTGGGAGGATTGCTTGACATAGCAAGACCTCGTCTCTATAATAAAAAATAATAATTTTTTAAAAAACAACTAAGAGTCTAGAAGGAAAGAGATTACAGTCTTCTTAGCAAACAAAGTAGAAGGACAAGCAGACACAGCAATGCTGTAGGCACAATGGATATGTGTGGTCATAAATTTAAATGAGATGAGCTAGCATATTTGTTTTCTCTAGCCACACTCCATTGCTCAGGTTCAAGGTATTACAGAGTTGACAAAGAACTGAGTGTAATCAGGGTTGAAGTTTTGCCTTGATTACAATGAAGGAAGAGAATAACAACAGTTTATCACTTAACACCACAGAATGATACACACAGAGCACTAATACTTACTAAAATTTTTATTAAATGAATCAATATAATTGGATAAGTTAGGAAGAGAATATATGAGGAGAATGATGGACAGTGAAAAAATGGTGTAGCTACTGGCCTGAAGGTCTTGATGGAATCCAAGAAATGTCCAGTGAGAAAAATGAAAAAATAAAAAAAAATAGGATTCCAAGAAATATCAAAATAGGGTACTAGAGTATGTGAGTTAGTAAAAGAGGAAGTGGAGGTCAGAGTTAGATGCTTACAATTTGGTTTTTTTTTTTTTTGAGACGGAGTCTCGCGCTGTCGTCCAAGCTGGAGTGCAATGGCGTGATCTCTGCTCACTGCAACCTCCACCTCCTGGGTGCAAGAGATTCTCCTGCCTCAGCCTTCTCGGTAGCTGGGATTACAAGCACATGCCACCACGCCTGGCTAATTTTTTGTATTTTTAGTAGAGACAGGGTTTCACCATGTTGGCCAGGCTAGTCTCGAACCCCTGACCTTGTGATCCACCCACCTTGGCCTTCCAAAGTGCTGGGATTATAGGAGTGAGCCACCGCGCCCAGCCCGATGCTTACAAAATAAGTTATAGATCATGGTGATAAAGTCTAGGGTAATGGTTCTCCATCCTGACTATACATTGCAGCCACCTGGAACACTTTTTTTTTTTTTTTTTGAGACTGAGTCTTACTCTGTCGCCCAGGCTGGAGTGCACTGGCGCCATCTTGGCTCTCTGCAAGCTCCGCCTCCCGGGTTCACGCCATTCTCCTGCCTCAGCCTCCCGAGTAGCTGGGACTACAGGTGCCTGCCACCACACCTGGCTAATTTTTGTGTTTTTAGTAGAGGCGGGGTTTCACCTTGTTAGCCAGGATGGTCTCGATCTCCTGACCTCGTGATCTGCCCGCCTCAGCCTCCCAAAGTGCTAGGATTACAGGTGTGAGCCACCGCGCCTGGCCCTGGAACACTTTTTAAAAATATATCAGACCAAGGCCGGGCGCGGTGGCTCACGCCTGTAATCTAGCACTTTGGGAGGCCGAGGCGGGTGGATCACGAGGTCAAGAAATCGAGACCACGGTGAAACCCCGTCTCTACTAAAAATACAATAAATTAGCCGGGCGCGGTGGCAGGCGCCTGTAGTCCCAGCCACTCCGGAGGCCGAGACAGGAGAATGGTGTGAACCTGGGAGGCGGAGCTTGCAGTGAGCCGAGATTGCGCCACTGCATTCCAGCCTGGGCGACAGAGTGAGATTCCGTCTCAAAAAAAAAAAAAAATATATATATATATCTCAGACCAATAAAATATGAATTTCTGAAGGTGGCCCACTACTATCAATATTTTTTAAGCTGCCCATTTAGAATATACAGCCAGAATTGAGAACTACTAGTGTAGGGTGTGATTATGCATGTAGACAGCTAAGGTAGGTTGGAAAAGAAACCTGCAATCTGCAAACTGAAGAACTTCTAATAAAGTTTTTTTCTATTATTCTTTTTTTTTTTTTTTTTTGAGACGGAGTCTCGCTCTGTCGCCCAGGCTGGAGTGCAGTGGCGCAATCTCGGCTCACTGCAAGCTCCGCCTCCCGGGTTCACGCCATTCTCCTGCCTCAGCCTCTCCAAGTAGCTGGGACTACAGGCGCCCGCCACCACGCCCGGCTAATTTTTTGTATTTTTTAGTAGAGACGGGGTTTCACCATGGTCTCGATCTCCTGACCTCGTGATCCGCCCGCCTCGGCCTCCCAAAGTGCTGGGATTACAAGCGTGAGCCACCGCGCCCGGCCTATTATTCTTGATATGAATAAAAACATGAGCTATGCTCAAAGTATTTCACATCTAGTAACTCATTTCATATTCATAACAACCCAACAAGGGAGGTCTAGCATTATCCCTTTGTGAGGAAAATTAGACACAGATGGGGAGAACGAAACTGTACTGAATTAAGACTCCCAGCTTATACATAAAGTTAAAGATGCATTTTATAAACCCTAAGGCAACTTTTTTTTTTTTTTTTTTTGAGGTGGAGTCTCGCTCTGTCGCCCAGGCTGGAGTGCAGTGGCGCGATCTCCACTCACTGCAAACTCCACCTCCCAGGTTCAAGCAATTCTCCTGCCTCAGCCTCCCGGGTAGCTGAGACTACAGGCACGTGCAACCATGCCCAGATAATTTTTTGTATTTTTAGTAGAGACGGGGTTTCACTGTGTTAGCCAGGATGGTCTCGATCTCTTGACCTCGTGATCCTCCCGCCTCAGCCCCCCAAAGTGCTGGGATTACAGGTGTGAGCCACTACACCCGGCGAAGGCAACTACTTTTAAAAATCAAGACATACAGCTAATCAGCCAATGTGAAGATAAAATGGAATACGAAAATATACTCAAGTAATCCAAAAAGGAACAAACAAGAGATAGGACAAATTAAAAACAAACGGCCAGGTGAGGAGGCTCACGCCTGTAATCCCAGCATTTTGGGAGGCCAAGGCGGGTGGATGACCTGAGGTCGGGAGTTCAAGACCAGCCTGACTAACATGGCGAAATCCCATCTCTACTCAAAATACAAAATTTAGCCAGGTGTGATGGTGTGCACCTGTATTCCCAGCTACTTGGGGGGCTGAGGCAGGAGAATCGCTTAAACCCGGGAGGCGGAGGTGGCAGTGAGCCGAGATTGCGCCACTGCACTTCAGCCTGGGTGGCAGAGTAAGACTCCATCTCAAAAAAAAAGAAAAAAAAAAAAAAAAAAAGACCAGCCCAGACAACACAGTAAGACCCTGACTATACAAAAAAATTTTTAAAAATTACCCAGATGTGGCGGCGCAAACCCACAGTCCCAGCTACTCAGGAGGCTAAGGCAGGAAGATCATTGAGCCTGGAAGGTTGAGGCTGCAGTGAGCAACGACTGTGCCACTGTACTCCAGTCTGGGTGACAGAGCTAGATCTCGTCTCAAAAACAAACATAAAAATCTGTATGTAAATGTTCATAGCAGCACTACTCAGAATAGCCAAAAGGTAGAACCAATGTAAATGTCCATGAAGTCATGATAAACAAAATGTCTTGTTTCTATAGAACGTAGTATTATTCAGCCATAAAAAGGAATGAAGTACTACTGAACCTAGAAAGCATTATGCTAAGTCAAAGAAGCTAGACACAAAAGGTCACACATTGCATAAGTCCACTTATAGGAATATCCACAATAGGCAAATCCATAGAGAAAAAAACAGATTACTGGGTGGCAGGGACTAGGAGACTGGGAATGGGGAGAGACCGCTTAAAGGGTACAGCGTTTCCTTTTAGGATGACGAAAACATTTGGGAACATTTAGTTCGTGGTAATACTTGCATGACATTGTGAATGTACTGAACACCACTGAATTACATATTTTAAGCAGTTAAAACGGCAAATTTCATGTTATGTGAATTTTGTCAGAATTTTTTAAAAAAGGAATGAAGGAGTGATACATACTACAACATGGGTGAACCTGAAAAACACTATCCTAAATGAAAGAAGCCAGTTACAAAAGATCACATATTGTATGACTTCATTTCTATGAAATGTCCAAAATAGGTAAATCTATAAAGTCAGAAAATAAATTAGTGGTTATCTAGGGCTAGGGGTCCAGGAGAGAGGGATTGGAGAGTGACTGCTAATGTATACAATGGTTCTTTCTGGGGTGATTAAAATGCTTTAAAATTAGATTATGCTAATGATTGCAAAACTGTAGATATACTGGAAAACATCAAGATACCCCCTTTAAATAGGTGAATTTTATGGTGTGTAAATTATATCTCAATAAAGCTAACTTTAAAAAGGAAAAACTTAGGCCAGGCACGGTGGCTCACACCTGTAATCCTAGCAATTTGGGAGGCTAAGGCGGGTGGATCACGAGGTCAGGAGATCAAGACCAGCCTAGCCAACATGGTGAAACCCCGTCTCTACTAAAAATACAAAAATTAGCCGGGCATGGTGGCATGCGCCTGCAGTCCCAGCTACTCAGAAGGCTGAGGCAGGACAATCGCTTGAACCCAGGAGGCAGAGGTTGCAGAGAGCCGAGATCTCGCCATTGCACTCCAGCCTGGTTGACAAATCGAGACTCCGTCTCAAAAAAAAAAAAAAGAAAAAAAAAAAGAAAGAAATAGCAATGAGATATCAATAAACACCTATTAGAATAGCTACAATCAAAAAACCGACAATACCAAATACGAATGAAAATGCGAACAGGAACTCTAACATTCACTGCTGATGGAAATACAAAATAAAACAGCCCTTTTGGAAGGCAGTTTGGCAGTTTCTTACAAAGCTAAATACAGGCCTACCATATGATCCAGCAATCACATTCCTGAGGTATCTGATTATCCAAATTGATTTAAAAACGTATAGTCACACAAAACCTGCACACAATGATTATAAGCAGCTTTATTCGTAATCACCAAAACCTGGAACCAAGGATGTCCTTTGATAGGTGAATGGATAAACAAACTGGAATACATCCATACAATGGATTATTTAGCAATAAAAATTAATGAGCTAGCAAACCACAGAATGATGTAAATGACCCTTAAACGTATACTGCTAAGTGAAAGAAGCTAGTCTAAAAAGGCTACATACTATATGATTTCAATTATAAGACATCCCAGAAAAGGCAAAACTATAGAAATAGTAAAAAAAAAAAAACAGTAGCTGCCAAGGGCTTAGGGAAAGGCAGAGCGGGCTTAAGAGCTGAAGTAGAATAATCTCATGGAGATGAAACTATTTGGTACAATAATTTAATGGTGGATACATGTTGCCCAGGCTGGTCTCAAACTCCTGGGCTCAAGCGATCCTCCCATCTCAGATTCCCACAGCAGTAGGATTACAAGCATGAGCCACCACACCCAACCTATGTCATACTTTTAAACATCATTTGAGTGTACTCTTTCTACTTACTTTTTTTTTTTTAAGGTGGGGTCTTACTGTGTTGCCCAGGCTGGTCCCAATCTCCTGAGCTCAAGCGATCGTCCCACCTCAGCCTCCCAATGTGCTGGGATTACAGGCGAGAGTCACCATTCTACTTATGTTTTTTAAAAGCTACCTAAAAACAGCCTCAGGCAGGTTCCTTCAGGGGGTAGTCCAGACAGATCCACATGAGTATTGCCCCTGGAGACCTTCCAGTAGGACAAGATGCGAAGGTAGAAGACACTGATATTGATAATCCTGACCTTGTGTGGGCCCTAGGCTAATGTGTGTGCTTATGTCTTCATTTCCAACAAAAAAGTTTAAAAAGTAAAAAAAAAAAGAAAAACGAAAAAAAAGGCCAGATGCAGTGGCACGCAACTTAGGAGGCTGAGGCCAGAGAATCACTTGAGCCCAGGAGTTGGAGGCCAGCCTAAGCAACATAGCAAGACTATCTCTAAAAAACAAAATTCACTTTTTAAATAGAAAAAAGCTTACAGAATAAGGATTTAAAGAAAAATATTTTTGTACAGCTGTATAATGTGTTTGTATTTAAGTGTTGTAACGAGAGTCAAAAAACAACAAACATTTTAAAGTTTATAAAGTCAAAAGGTTACAATAAGCTAAAGTTAATTTACTATTGAACAAAGAAAAAATTTGATGAATTTAGTGCAGCCTAACTGTACATTGTTCATAAAGTGTACAGTAGGGCACAGTAATATCCTAGGCCTTCACATTCATTCACCACCCCTCATTCACTGACTCGCCCAGAGCAACTTCCACTCCTGCAAGTTCCTCTCGTGGTAAGTGTCCTATTATAGGTGTACCATGTTTATCTTTCATATCTGTTCTGTTCTGTGTTCCATTCTGTTCTGTGTTCTGTTGTGTTCTGTTCTGTTTTTAGAAAGAGTCTCACTCTGTCACCTAGGCTGGAGTGCAGTGTCGTGATCTCGGCTCACTGCAACCTCTGCCCCCTGGGTTCAATTCTCCTACTTCAGCCTCCCAAATAGCTGGGATTACAGGCGTCCACCACCATAACAGGCTAATTTTTGAGTTTTTAATAGAGACACAGTTTCACCATGTTGGCCAGGCAGGCCTCAAACTCCTTTTTTTTTTTTTTTTTTTCTTTTTCTTGAGACAGAGTCTCTCTCAGTCACCCAGGCTGGAGTGCAGTGGCGCAATCTCGGCTCACTGCAAGCTCTGCCTCCCGAGTTCACGCCATTCTCCTGCCTCAGCCTCTCCGAGTAGCTGGGACTATAGGCGCCCGCCACCACGCCCGGCTAATTTTTTTGTATTTTTTAGTAGAGACAGGGTTTCACCGTGGTCTCGATCTCCTGATCTCGTGATCCACCCGCCTCGGCCTCCCAAAGTGCTGGGATTACAAGCGTGAACCACCGTGCCCGGCCCAAACTCCTGACCTTAAGTGATCTGCCTGCCTCAGCCTCCCAAAGTGCTGGGATTACAGGTGTGAGCAACCATGCCTGGCCTTTTTTTTTTTTTTTTTTTTTTTTGAGATGAAATCTCACTCTGTTGCCCAAGCTGGAGTGAAGTGGCATGATCTCAGCTCACTGCAACCTCTGTGTCCCAGGTTCAAATGATTCTCCTGCCTCAGCCCCCCGAGTAGCTGGGACTACAGGCACACACCACTATGCCAGGCTAATTTTTGTATTTTTAGTAGAGATGGGGTTTCACTATGTTGGCCAGGCTGGTCTCGAACTCCTGACCTCAGCCTCCCAAAGTGCTGGGATTACAGGCGTGAGCCACCGTACCTGGTTCCCGGTCCTTTTATACTGTATTTTTATTGTATCTTTTCTATGCTTAGATACACAAATATTCACCATTATGTTATAACTACCTATAGTTATCAGTACAGTAATATGCTGTACAGGTTTGTAGCCTAGAAGCAATAGGCTATAGGCTATAGCCTACAAGTGTAGCATACTACACCATCTAGGATCATGTAAGCACACTATATGATGCTCGCGCAATAAAGAAATTGCCCAATGATGCATTCCTCAGAATGTATCCCCCTGGTTAAATTACTTAAGACTGTGTACACCTAACAAGAGAGTATCAAAGTGCATGCAGCAAAAACTGACATACCTGAAAGGAGAAATAAACAGATCCACAATCACAGGGAGGAGTTCAACACTCCTTATTGATGCAATAATTCACAGAACAAGTAAACAGAAAATTATTAAAAACATGTAAGATCTGAAGAACATTATCAACCAACTTGACATAATTGTTATTTATAGACTACTACAACCAACAACAGCAAGATAAACCATCTTTTCAAGCACACACAGAACATTCACCAAGATAAACCATATCCTGGACTGTAAAACAAGCCTGGAAATATTTTAAAGAATATAAATTGGCCGGGCACGGTGGCTCACGCCTGTAATCCCAGTACTTGGGGAAGCCAAGGCAGGCGTTAACATCTCAGGTCAAGAGTTCAAGACTAGCCTGGCCAACACGATGAAACCCCATCTCTACTAAAAATACAAAAATTAGCTGGGCATGGTGGTGTGCGCTTGTAATCCCAGCTACTCGGGAGGCTGAGACAGGAGAATTGCTTGAATCTGGGAGGTGGAGGTTGCAGTGAGTAATTTTTGTATTTTTAGTAGAGATGGGGAGTGCCACTGCACTCCAGCCTGGATGACACAGCAAGACTCCATCTCAAAAAAAAAAAAAAAAAAAAAAAAAGAATATAAATTATGCAGCATGTTCTCTGACTACAACGGAATTAAACTTGAAATCATTAATATAAAGATACTATATAAAATTCTCCAGGATTTAGAAATTCAATAATAGTATCCTAAATAACCCCTGATCAAAAAAGAAACTGCAAAAGAAATTAGACAATATTTTGAACTGAATGAAGAGAAGAAATCAATTTATGAGATGTGGCTAAAACAGTATTTAGAAGGAAATTCACAGCTTTAAGCACTTATATTAGAAAATAAGAAAGTTCTAAAATCAATGACATAAATGTCCACCTCAAGATGCTCGGGAAAAAAAGAGCAGACTAAACCAAGGGGAAGTAGTGGAAAAAAATAATAAAATGCAGAAATCAACAAAATTTAAAATAAACAAGGAATAATAAATATCAGTATCTGTAGATTAAGGAAAAAGCAAGAGGCTGGAATTACCAATATGAGCAATGATAGAAGGCATTATCGCTGCACATCCTCTACACATTAAAAAAAGAACAAAGGAATATTATAGGCTAGGCAAGGTGGCTCACGCCTACAATCCCAGCACTTTGGGAGGCCAAGGTGGGTGGATCACCTGAGGTCAAGAGTTCGAGACCAGCCTGACCAACATAGTGAAACCCCATCTCTACTAAAAATATAAAATTAGATGGGCGTGATGGCGCATGCCTGTAATCCTAGCTACTTAGGAGGCTGAGGCAGGAGAATCACTTGAACCCGGGGTACGGGGGTTGCAGTGAGCCGAGATCACATCATTGCACTCCAGAGTGGGCCACAAGAGCGAAATTCTGTCTCAAAAAAAAAGACAAAGAAAAGAAAAGAAAAGAAAAGAAGGAAGGAAGGAAGGAGGGAAGGAAGGAAGGAAGGAAAAACCTAACCAGTTCCTGTATCTCTAAGGACTGCTAGCAACCACTAGAAATAGGAAGAGGCTGGGCACAGTGGCTCACACCTGTAATCTCAGCACTTTGGGAGGCCAAAGTGGGCAGATCACCCGAGATTGGGAGTTCGAGACCAGCCTGACTAAAAATACAGTATTATCCGGGCATGGTGGTGCATGCCTGTAATCCCAGCTACTCGGGAGGCTGAGGCAGGAGAATCGCTCGAATCCAGGAGGCACAGGTTGCAGTGAGCTGAGATCACACCATTGCACTCCAGCCTGGGCAACACGAGTGAAACTCTATCTCAAAAAAAAAAAAAAAGAAAGAAAGAAATAGAGGAAGAGTCAAGGAGGGGTCTTCCCTAGAGCCTACAGTGGGAGCACAGCTCTCCTGACACCCTGACCTCTTATTTCTACTTTCCAGAACTGTCAGAAAATAAATTTAAGCTGTTAGAAACCACCCACTTTGCAGTAATTTACTATGGCAGCCCTAGGAAATTACTACCCATATTGAATAATATTTTGGATGTAGTGAAATTTAAAATACATTAAATTTAATTTCACTTATCGCTACTTTTTTAGTGTGGGGGTACTATAAAATTTAAATTACATACTTGGTTTATATTATACTTCTAGTGGATAGCATTAATCTAACCAGCGGCAACAGGCAGGAAGAAAATGGCATACAGATTGGAAATGATTAAGTACAACTGGCTTTCTCTGCAGAAATGATTGTGTACAAAGAAAATCCTGGCTGGGTGCGATGGCTACGCCTGTAATCCCAGCACTTTGGGAGGTCGAGGCGGGGGGATCACGAAGTAAGGAGATCGAGACCATCCTAGTCTCGCTGAAACCTGTCTCTACTAAAAACACACACACACAAAATTAGCCAGGCATGGTGGCACAAGCCTGTGGTCCTAGCTACTAGGGAGACTGAGACAGAAGAATCGCTTGAACCCGGGATGCGGAGGTTGCAGTAAGCCGAGATCGCGCCACTACACTCCAGCCTGGGTGACAGATCGAGACTCTGCCTCAAAAACAAAAAACAAAAATAAAAACAAACAAACAAACAAAAATCCTAAGAAATCTAAAAGCTGTCGGCTGGGCGCGGTGGCTCACGCCTATAATCCCAGCACTCTGGGAGACCAAGGTGGGTGGATCACCCGAGGTCAGGAGTTCAAGACCAGCCTGGCCATGATGAAACCCCATCTCTACTAAAAATACAAAAAATTAGCCGGGCGTGGTGGTGCGTGCCTGTAATCCCAGCTACTCAGGAAGCTGGGGCAGGAGAATTGCTTGAACTAGGGAGGCGGAGGTTGCAGTGAGCCGAGATTGCGCCATTGCACTCCAGCCCGGGCAACAAGAGCAAAACTCCATCTCAAAAAGAAAAAGTCAAATCGCCTATAATTGCCCAAATAATAAGAGGAACAAATGTGAAAAAGGAAGAAAAAGAAAGAAATTCTACAGATTAAAACAGCAAGATGCTGGAATAGATAGTAACTCATCCGCCTAACTAGACAGTGTGACTGGGGACCAGAAATGATCTTTTAGAAAAAGCAGCATGCAAATGGAATAGTATATATGCAAAGCCTCTGAGGGAAAAAACTTGAAAGTAGACTGGTGTGGCAGGTACACAGTGGGCAAGAAGATAAGGCTAAAGCGACATGGCCTGTGGGCCACAGGAAATGTTTGTATTATGTAACAGTTCTCAAGTCTATCCACTTTTTTCTATCCCTACCATGCTGTTCTCAATTCATGCCTAGGTACCTTCAAGATGTTCTGGATGATGAACCTGCGCCCTCACTCAAACTGCTCTCCCAATCCCTCCTTCATAATGGAGCCAAAATATTTAACAGCTTAAATCTTCCAACGGCTCCCTGTTCTCTACAATATAGTCTTAATTTCTTACTTGACTGTAAGACCCTTCATGACACAGCCTCTACTTACTCTCCAGCTTAGTACCCACTCCCTCTAAATTACTTGCATATTAATAAACTTCATCACATTTTTTCATTACTTTATGCCTTTTTACAGCAAGTTGTAAGTTTTTAATCAGATGTCTTATTCTATGTAAACCTTCTCTAATCCACACTACACAAGTGTTTCCCTCTGCTCCTGCAGCATATTTTGCTCTATTCTATAGTTGTTGTGTTGTAGTTGCGGTGCTTATTTATAGGGCTGTTTAACCTATTAGACCTTACTAGTCACCTTTTTATATTATTGTTCTTACTATTCCCAGCAGATAGAAAAGTACCTCTTTAATAGATCCTCTTTCCATAATTTAAAAAAAGATTTTCAACATTTATGCTTTTAGGATCTAAGAATCCCTAAATTAAGAGATAATTAAACTGTACATACACAATAAAAAACTAGATTATCGGATGAGAGTATCTCCTGGCTAATAAAATGAAAAAAAAAAGAAATAAAAACATATCAAAGAAAAAACTCGATTCGAGAACAACCTTTAAATATTACAAAAACAAATTAAAATATTACAAAAATATATAAGATGACTCTTCTGGCCAGGCGCAGTGGCTCACGCCTGTAATCCCAGGCCGAGGCGGGCAGATCACGAGGTCAGAAGATCGAGACCCTGGTGAAACCCCATCTCTACTCGAGATGGTGGGCGCCTGTAGTCCCAGCTACTCGGGAGGCTGAGGCAGGAAAATGGCATGAACCTGGGAGAAGGAGCTTGCAGTGAGCTGAGATCACGCCACTGCACTCCAGCCTGGGTGACACAGCGAGACTCCGTCTCAAAAAAAAAAAAAAGATGACTCTTCTGTAAACCAAGAGATAATAAATCTGGATTGTAATTAGGTTTGATTGAAACAAAGAACACTTGGCTGGGTGCGGTGGCTCACGCCTGTAATCCCAGCACTTTGGGAGCGCGAGGCGGGTGGATCACGAGGTCAGGAAATCGAGACCATCCTGGCTAACACAGTGAAACCCCGTCTCTACTAAAAATACAAAAAATTAGCCAGGCGAGGTGGTGGGCGCCTGTAGTCCCAGCTACTCAGGAGGCTGAGGCAGGAGAATGGCGTGAACCCGGGAGGCAGAGCTTGCAGTGAGCCAAGATCACACCATTGCACTCCAGCCTGGGTGACAAAGCAAAACTCTGTCTTTAAAAAAAAAAAAAAAAAAAAAAATTTAAGCCCCACAATATCACTGAAGTATAAGAGTATAAGAATTACATTACTTCTTATATCATAAGTTAATGTACACAAACTAGTAGCAAGTCATTAACAGAATTATGAATTTATATTTTGATTTTCACTCAATGAATTCAAGTGATACATGCACATCTACAGTCTTTCACGTTGTTTCAATTCAGTTCTCAATTAAGTACTATATTGTAGCAGTCCTAATGATCCACTGCAAAGAAAGTAATTCAAAGAAAGTTGACTTTCGGCCAGGTGTGGTGGCTCACACCTGTAATCCCAGCACTTTGGGAGGCCAAGACGGGTGGATCACCTGAGGTCAGGAGTTCAAGACCAACCTGGCCAACATGGCAAAACCCCGTCTCTACTAAAAATACAAAAATTAGCTGGGTGTCGGGGCAGGCATCTGTAATCCCAGCTACTCGGGACCCTGAGGCAGGAAGAATCACTTGAACCTGGGAGGCGGAGGTTGCAGTGAGCCGAGATCACGCCATTGCATTCCAGCCTGGGTGACAAGAGCAAGACTCATCTCAAAAAAAAAAAAAAAAGAAAAAAGAAAAGAAAAGAATAGAAAGTTGACTTTCCCAAAATTTCAAAAAGTAATTTGGCATAGACCCATGGACCATCATATTAGCAAAATAAATTCATTATAGCATTATTTTAAGAGTAAAATAGTATGGGCCAGACACAGTGGCTCAGGCCTGTAATCCCAGCACTTTGAGAGGCTGAGGCGGGCGGATCACGAGGTCAGGACATCAAGACCACGATGAAACCCTGTCTCTACTAAAAACACAAAAAATTAGCTGGACGTGGTGGCGGGCGCCTGTAGTCCCAGCTACTCGGAGAGGCTGAGGCAGGAGAATGGCATGAACCCGGGAGGCAGAGCTTGCAGTGAGCCGAGATTGCGCCACTGCACTCCAGCCTGGGTGACAAAGCGAGACTCCGTCTCAAAAAAAATAAAATAAAATAACTTTGGACTATTAAAAGCCGTAAAATAATAGTAATCTACAGCAACAGGGAAAGCATGTTAAATTAAAAGACAATTATATTAACATTAATCAAAGAATTATACACAAGCACAAATAGGATTAGAATATTATACTACTACATTATAGAAGTATAACAGGATTAGAATACAGAAAAATATAAGTGTTAGATAGGTGAGAGTAATTTAAATTTTTTCTTTTGAATTTCTTTTCATCATGTTACATTTTTTCCAATAAAAAGTTTTCAAAGGCTGAGTGTGGTGGCTCACGCTTGTAATCCCAGCACTTTAGGAGGCCTAGGCAGGTGGATCACCTGACATCAGGCCACCTGGCCAACACAGCGAAACCCCTTCTCTACTAAAAATTCAAAAATTAGCCAGGCGTGGTGGCGGGCGCCTGTAGTCCCAGCTATTTGGGAGGCTAAGGCAGAAGAATCGCTTGAATCCGGGAGGCAGAGGCAGGAGAATCACTTCAATCTAGGAGGCAGAGGTTGCAGTGCGCAGAGATCGCACCACTGCACTCCAGCTTGGGTGACGAAGCAAGACTACATCTCAAAAAAAAAAAAAAAAAAAAGTTTCAAATACCATATTAAGCTCTATTACATCCACATACTTACATATGTAGAAAATGTTTTAAAGCTTTAAACTTCTTCCTGCAAAATATTGTTTTAAATTTAAAATAATAAAACTGCCTAATTTTGGAATATCCTACAATCTGATGCTAAAGACCTATTGTTTTACACCAGCTGTACTATGCAAAATCCTTTCCCCAAATTTTAGCTGATAAAAAGGTATTTCCCATTCCAACAAGGCATCCTTTTATTACGTCTATCTGTCAAACTGACAATCTATGGCATCAGTAGAAAGAAAATTAACATTTTAATTCAGTTATTATGAAAACTTATTTGCCCTTGCTATTCAGCAAACATATTACACTGGAAATTCAAATTATGACAGAAATTCCGTTTTGCAAATCAAAAGAACAAATGAAACAACCTGCCACTGACTCAGCAACTTTCTTTTTTACTCTACAACCTGTACTTAAGGTGCAAGCATATGACTGAAACCTAGCTTTCAATTTTTTTTTTTTTTTTTAATCTGGCAGCCTCCAGATCCAGAGTAGGCTCTGAGAGATTCCCCTAGCTTTTAAACTGAGCAGCAAAGCCAATGCAAAACCAGTATTTGCTTTGGCAGGAAGCTCCAGTGAAAATATGAGATGTTTTGGTCTTAACTGGCAGATGCACAAAGAGCAAAGAAAGGTGCCTTATTGAATTATTATTTATAATGTAAAATCCCTTGTGTATAGCTACAAATTCACTTTTATTGCAGATACTTAATGTTTCTTTATAGAAAGTACCTCAACCAAATAATCTCCCAAATTTGGCACCAGGAATTGTCACAGCCTACACACCACTACAGTTCCTTGTAATTTAAAACATTTGCGTTTTAAGAATAGTCTCCACACTCCAACTACGCTGCCAATTTCTTCAGCTAAAAGCTTAAGTTTATACTACAAAATACTGTATTTACTCTCGAGAATAGAATGCACTCATTTACAAAACACATAGGAGTAAATTACTCCAATATGCAACTTCAACATTTCTCCAATATACAACTTCAAAATTTCTCCAATATACAACGACATTTCTAACATCATAGCTTTTCTATTACCCAAATCAGTAAGTCTAAATAGTAGTACTGTACACTGCACGAGGTACTATTGGCCAAAGTCAAGTCGCATATGATCAGTTCGCTAAAACAGATTATACAAAAGATCAGACCCCTAACTCAATAAACTATTTTGCAAAATGGTCAACGGAGATACCAATGCGGAGGAAAGTGTGGATTGAGTGGCAGAAAACCCTTTGCCATTACTGAAAGAAAAACAAGTCAAAGCAAGCCTATATGTGAGGCAGATCATGTTCATAAATACAAACCTAAGTTCACTGGACTTCCCAGTCTCACAGCAAGACGGCAGTTTACCAACTCTTTAACAGTAATATAAAGAACAGGACAGAAAATATAGTTTCTTTTTTGCATGTTATGGTGATCAACAATAAAGGATACCTTTAATGTTCTGAGATGAAAACTTCCTTTTGCAACTGATATTGCTCTTATCGCGTGTACATAGAAAAATCATACAACGCTCTGCATTTCTGATAGAGTAATACACACGATCACATCAAATCAAGTATTTATCCAGAACTTAGTGCCTTAGCACTAACGTTCTCCCCTCTCATTATACCCAGACCGGAAGGGAAAACCTATTCCTACGTAAATTAGGGCCTAGGAAGAATGCCTCAACACGGGTTTGCACACAATCAAGCAGGCTCAGTGGGTCAATTTCTCAGGCTGCAACGCTTGACAGTATCTCGGAGGCACAAAGAGACAGCTGAGGGTTCACTACTGGAAATGACACTTTCCCTCACATTTGCACAAGTACCCGCGGTAACTACCCTAAATTTTCCCGTGTGACAAACATACATAAGGGGAGAAGGAGGCGGTACTATTTAAAAACTGGGTAATTCCTTATTAGTGCAGATAAAAGACGGTCTTCGAGAGGAAAAGGTCTATCAAGCAGAAAAGGGGAGGAAAAAAAAAGACATGACGGCATTCTTAAAACAGAAAAAGTTACAGCTCTTTACAGGAGTCAGCCTTAGGACTTCATTCCTTGGTTTTGTGTTTAGTCACTCCAGTTAAAAGGATCCCGCCTTCCTAGAAAGTCATCCCCGATAAAGAAGCCCTGAGGATCGGCCACCGTAAGACAGAGGAGGAAATGTCCTCAATTCACCAGCGACACCTGCCCAGGTCCCCCTCTTCCCGTTGTCCCCGACACTTCTCAGTCCCCGGACTCCTCTCGAGACTGCCCGCCACCCCCGGCTCTAGCTCTCTGCGCTCTCAGCCTCGACTCCCTCTGGGAACTCCCGATCCTGCTCCCTCCGCACCCCGGCCCCCACCAAAGCCGCCGTCGCCCGGGCGGTCCCCCGGGCCCAGACCCCTCGCGCTTGTACGCAAACGATTCTTATGGGCCCGGCCGGCGGCGCGGGGAGGCTCTTCGGGGCAGCCTTTCCCCGACTGCATCCCGCAGGCTCCGGGGACTCCCCGCCCCCGGAAACCGCGGAGAAACTAGGCCACGAACGCCAGCCGCAGCCACTCTCCGCCTCCTCGGCGACCCCCCGCGGGCCAGACACTTGGAACTCAGCCCTCCCGGCTCTACCTGTCCGGCGCCCTCCCAGCCTTGGAGCGCAGGCCCCGCGAGGGCACCGCGCAGGCTTCCTCCACCAAAGGCCCCGCGCCGCAGCCTCACCTGCTGCCTGCTCCTCTGTCAGCGCCACCCCGACACGGCTTCTTCCTGGGGCATGAAAGCACCGGATTCGCGGCCTGGGTGCGCTCGGCAGGGCAGGGCGGGGGACTAGCTCCAGCGGCCGCCGTCGCCTCAGTCCGGTCTGCGCCTGCGCCGCCTCGCGGGCAGGGTCTCCGAGGGGCGCCGCCTACACCCAGGGGCAGTGGCCGAAGCGTTGGCCCGCGCCGGTGCCTCCGCGCTATAAGCCGTCGGACAGTGCGGCCGGCGGGTCGCCTAGGAGCTGCCCGCGGCACTGGAGTCCCAAGACCTGACCGCCATGTTTCTGTTCCCTTTTTCTCCCCCGCCTTCCGCCCCTTTCCACAAAACAGCACTTTCCTTTCCCCCTCCCTCTCCCTTTCCTCCTGCGGGGGCGGGTGGAAAAGGGCGGGGGGGGGGGAAGGCGCGGGGGGGAGGGGGCGGGGCGGCGCTCAGGCCCCGCCCCCGGGGAGGGTCGAGGCCCTTTGGCCACCGCTCCCCTCCTCCCCCGACCCCTGTGCGACCCCCGCAGTGCGTGGGGTCTGAGCCCTGCGGGCCTCTGATCCCCTCCTCCGCGTTCGCGCGGCCGAACCTGCAGAAACAGAGCTAGGGAGAAAGCGCTCTGGAGGCCGCTGTGCACCCCTTCCTGCAGGGCTCAGACTCGCCCTGTGATGTGGGTTTATTGCCTTGGCCTGAGGCAGGTGGCGGCTGCTTCTCTCGGAGTTTTCAAAGACAGGAAAAGTGATGCCGAGTGGCTGAAGGTCACTGAGGACAGTGCCAGGAGGTACGTGAAGATTCCTTCCCAGGGTGGGAGCTGGAATTCCCACGCGTGAGTAGGGGGCTCTGGGACCCCAGAGAGACCCGCGCGCTGGCGCTTCCCGAAACCCCTTGGCTCCAGTGCACCCCGTGAATCCCTGGCCGCGCTCGGTGTTGCTCCTTCGGCCCAGATTTGGGGATGGGAATTCCTAATGGAGAAATCGCTCATTTGTATTGTCAGTACCCTCACGCCCCCTAAGTGTAGCCTCATTATCGACACAGACGCCTGCAGAGTCGTTTCTCTATAATGCAAATTTTGCAGGATATTTTTGAACAACATTTTTAAGTTATCAAAGTAAATGAAAAAAAATTACTAGTTATTTAGGAAGAAGGAAATGGTTTGAAGTAGAGATAACTTTTTTACCGGGGGGGAGGCGGGAAGGCAAATGACTTGAGATTCCATGGCAGGTCAAAATCAGAACTGGTAAGATTTCTGCATATCTGGTGAGTATCCACATAAATAATGTTCATTTTCCTGAGAATTACACTCTGCTTATTTAATCTGTATTTTTGCATAAAAATGTGAGATTATACCTGGATCATAAATGCACTGCTGTCCATTAATTTCTGAAGTTTATTGCATATCCATGGATAATTTGAGTTTTATATTCAATAGCAGAAACTATTTTTCTAACCATGTAAGCTGTCAGAATTGATTTCAGAAAAAATGCGCAGCAATAAAAGTAAGGCTTATTTAATAACAGTTTGGAGCCAATTTGGGCCCCCTGGAAACTATCTTAGACATTGACAATCCGAAGACCAAAAGTTTAAGAAAGGATCTAATACTTCAAAATTTAGTTCGTGGGCCGAACGCGGTGGCTCACGTCTGTAATCCCAGCACTTTGGGAGGCTGAGGCGGGCGGATCACCTGAGGTCGAGAGTTCCAGACCAGACCAGCCTGACCAACATGGAGAAACCCCGTCTCCACTAAAAATACAAAATTAGCCGGGCGTGGTGGTGCATGCCTGTAATCCCAGCTACTCGGGAGGCAAAGGCAGGAGAATGGCTTGAACCTGGGAGGCGGAGGTTGCAGAGAGCCGAGATCGCGCCGTTGCACTCCAGCCTGGGCAACAAGAGCAAAACTCTGCCTCAAAAAAAAAAACAAACAAAGAAAATTTAGCTTGTGGGCTTCTTTTCCTTCCTTCTCAAAGTCTAAATTAACAGTTTTAAAGCAATATAAACAAGGTTTCTTTTTTTATTTACATATATATTTTTTTAATTTTTCCTCATCCCAACTAGAAAAGGAAAGACAAGATTTCTTCGCCCCCCGCCTTTTTTTTGGACACAGGGTCCCCCTCTGTCACCCAGGCTGGAGTGCAGTGGCATGAACAGGGTTCACTGCAGCCTTGACTTCCTCCCACCTCAGCCTCCCGAGTAGCTGGGACGGTCGGCCCGTGCCAACCGCCCACCCACACCCCACTAATTTTTTTGGGGGGTAGGGGAAGATATAAAGTCTCACTATATTGCCCAGGCTAGTCTTGAACACCTGAACTCAAGCAATCCTCTTATCTCAGCCTCCCAAAACTCTGGGATTACAGACATGAGGCATTTTTTTTTTTTTTTTTTTTTTTTGAGACGGAGTCTCGCTCTGTCGCCCAGGCTGGAGTGCAGTGGCGCAACCTCGGCTCACTGCAAGCTCCGCCTCCCGGGTTCACGCCATTCTCCTGCCTCAGCCTCTCCAAGTAGCTGGGACTACAGGCGCCCGCCACCACGCCCGGCTAATTTTTTTGTATTTTTAGTAGAGACGGGGTTTCACCGTGGTCTCGATCTCCTGACCTCGTGATCCGCCCGCCTCGGCCTCCCAAAGTGCTGAGATTACAAGCGTGAGCCACCGCGCCCGGCCAAGACAAGATTTCTTAATGGGTACATTCATTTCATTAGCTCTCAGGGATTCAGAGTTGTTGTTTTTTTTTCTCTCTTTTTTTATGGCATCCACAGAAATGAAAAATGGATGAAGCCAGTATCTCTCTTCCACTTGACTTGATTTTTCTCACTTTGCAATGGAAGGCTTAGGATTTTCTTTAATTTTTCTCACTATCTTAATCGTCCTATAGATTTACCATAGATTTTTCACTGCCATTTTCCACCAAAAATTTCATAGAATGAACTTGAATGTTTTGGGACTAATTTTTCATCTGAGTTAACTGTTCTCAGATCTGGAAGTTCTTGATTCAGCAACCTTCCCAACTGCATGCCTAGGGGCCCAGAACTGAAATAAGTTCATTTTAAATTATATATATATTTTTATATATATATTTTATTTTCTATATATATATATATATATATATTTTTTTTTTTTTTTTTTTTTTTTTTTGAGACAGAGGTTGTCTTTGCCAGGTGAGTGCAATGGGTTGTTTGGTCTCAACCTCCACCTCCAGGTCAAGATTCTCCTGCCTCAGTTTCCAGGTAGTGGGATACAGGGTGGCCACATTTTTAATTTTTTTGTTTTTTTTTTTTTGCCACGTTGCCCAGGCTGGTCTCAAACTCCTGAGCTCAAGCAATCCGCCCGCTTCCCGGCCACCCAAAGTGCTAGGATTCCAGGTGTGAGCCACCACACCCGGCCTCATTTTAAATTTTAATATAAAGGCTGGGCGCCATGGTTCATGCCTGTAATCCCAGCACTTTGGGAGGCTGAGGTGGGTGGATCACCGGAGGTCGGGAATTTGAGACCAGCCTGACCAATATGGTGAAACCCCATCTCTATTCAAAAATACAAAAATTAGCCAGATGTGGTGGTGGGTGCCTGTAATCTCAGCTACTAGGGAGGCTGAGACAGGAGAATCTCTTGAACCCAGAAGGCAGAGATTGCAGTGAGCCAAGATCTCACCACTGCACTCCAGGCTGATGGACAGAGCAAGACCCTGTTTCCAAAAAAAAAAAAAATTAACATAATATTTGACTGTATAAAAAGTAGGAGAGTTGGAGAGCCCAATATCAACATAATTGTTATAATCATTATAGTGTCACAGTTTTAGTTGGGCCTCATAGATAGAAGAATGCATAGGAAAAAATCAGCCCATTGAAGAGGGGAACACAGACATTCTAGCAGAAAGCTCCTTCTTGCTGCCTTCTGACTGGGCATGGTCACTGCAGATTTCCGTGGAACTGTGACACAAAGGAGTGGAATGAAAATGTTGAAAATTTCCTTAAGATATTTTTGGGGCCGGGCACGGTGGCTCACACCTGTAATCCCAGCACTTTGGGAGGCTGAGGCGGGCAGATCACCTTAGGTCAGGAGTTTGAGACCATCCTGGACAACATGACGAAACGCCATCTCTACTAAAAATACAAAAATTAGCCGGGTGTGGTGGTGTGCACTTGTAATCCCAGCTACTCAGGAAGCTGAGGCAGAAGAATCACTTGAACCCGGTAGGCAGAGGTTGCAGTGAGCCGAGATCGCACCACTGCACTCCGGCCTGGGCGACAGAGCGGGACTCCGTCTCAGAAAAAAAAAAAAATGGGATTACAGGCATGCGCCACAACACCTAGCTAATTTTTGTAATATTTAGTAGAGACAGAGTTTTACCATGTTGTTCAGGCTGGTCTTGAACTCCTGACCTCGTGATCTGCCCACGTCTGCCTCCCAAAGTGCTGGGATTACAGGCATGAGCCACCACGCCCAGCCCCGCTTCAAAAACTCTAATCATTGCCCTGTGAGGGCAGGAGTAATGTATGTCACAGGTGTGTATTTATACATTTTTATTCTGGATGCCTAGGATCTAGCAGAGTAACTCATTTATATTATAATAGTCTCTCAAAAACTAATTGATGGGCCAGGTGTGGTGTCTCAAGCTTGTAATCCCAGCACTTCGGGAAGCCAAGGTGGGCAAATCGCTTGAGCTCAGGAGTTCAAGACCAGCCTGAGCAACATGGCGAATCCCCATTTCTACCAAAAATACAAAAAATTAGCGGGGTGTGGTAGTGCATGCCGGTAGTCCCAGCTACTCGGAAGGCTGAGGTGGGAGGATCACTTGAGCCCGGGAGGCGGAGGTTGCAGTGAGCCAAGATGGTGCCACTGCACTCCAGTCTGGGTGACAGCTAGACCCTGTCTCAAAAAAAAAAAAAGTTAAAAATAATAATAATAATAATTGATGAATGCCTGGCATAAATCAGTCTATACTTCCCTCACTTTCTTTCACTCTGTCCTTGGGTAAGTTACTTAACTTTTCCTCATCTGTAAAGTAAGTAGAATGACATTCACAAAGAAGATCATTTATTAATTTACAATAGGCTATAAATATTAAATACATCAGTTCAGGAATCAATAATCAGCACATGTGATAGGCAGCCTCTCAGTATGGTTTACAACAATTCCTGCCTCCTGCTATTTATACCCTTGTGTAATCCCCTCCTATTGAGTGTGGGGTGGACTTACTGACTGGTTTCTAATACACTGAGTACTTCAAAACTGATAGTATATCTAACAGGATGAAATGATAAAAGACTGTGGCCTCAGTCTTGAATTCTCTGTCTCATCCTCTTGGATTGCTTGCTCTTGGGGAAACTAGGTACCATGCCATCAGGTTTCCTTGTGATTTTGATTAGAAGTGGATCCTCCCCAAACTGAGCTTTGAGATGACCACGGCCTCAGCCAACATCTTGATTGCAGCGTCCTGAGAGACCCTGATCCAGATCACCCAGCTAAGCCACTCCCGGATTCTTTACTCATAGAAGCTGTGAGGTAATAAATGTTTCTTCTTTCCAGCTGCAAAATTTGGAGATAATTTGTTAACATGACAACACATAACTAATACAACAGTACGGGGAAGGTAACAAGTGCTCATTAATGGTAGCTCTTCTTTTGGTGAGTATGATTGGATTCATTCAGCATATGACTTGGCATCCTGTAATGCTGATCCAAGCTTACTTTAATACCATAATGATAAGTGTTTACAATTGCAGTAAGAAAAAGTAGGAAAAGTGGAAAGACTTTTTTTTGTTTTTTGTTTTTGAGACGGAGTCTTGCTGTGTCGCCCAGGCTGCAGTGCAGTGGTGCGATCTCGGCTCACTGCAACCTCCGCCTCCCGGGTTCACGTCATTCTCCTGCCTCAGCCTCCCGAGTAGCTGGGACTACAGGCACCTGCCACCACACCCAGGTAATTTTTTGTATTTTTAGTAGAGACGGGGTTTCACCATGTTAGCCAGGATGGTCTCGATCTCTGAACCTCGTGATCCACCCGCCTCGCGCTCCCAAAGTGCTGGGATTACAGGCGTGAGCCACTGCGCCCAGCCAGAAACACTGACTTTATCTCATCTGTTATTTATAAACCACCTTTGATGAAAGAGAAATTTGTTAAGAGTGTGTTTCATATGTTGTCTAGGATTTGCTTCAAAATAATCTATGGGGGATGGGGAGGAGTGTGGGAAAGAGAAGGGAGTAGGTAGGGGGTAGGTAAAAAAGATTAGACACATGTGGAAGTTGGGTGATTGGTACTTCAGAGTTCCTTTCCTTTTTATGGCTTTTTAAATTTTTCTGTAATAAAAAAAGTTTTCTTTTTTAAGTATTTTATGGAATCAGAAGTTTGGAGCTGAACTCCAATCTTTAGAGATCATCTATTCTAATTAACTGATTTGATAAGATGAGGAAATTTTTTTTTTTTTTTTTTTTTTTTGAGATGGAATCTCGCTCTGTCGCCCAGGCTGGAGTGCAGTGGCGCGATCTCTGCTCACTGCAAGCTCCGCCTCCCGGGTTCACGCCATTCTCCTGCCTCAGCCTCCGGAGTAGCTGGGACTACAGGCGCCCGCCACCGCGCCCGGCTAATTTTTTGTATTTTTAGTAGAGACGGGGTTTCACCATGGTCTCGATCTCCTGACCTCGTGATCCGCCCGCCTCGGCCTCCCAAAGTGCTGGGATTACAGGCGTGAGCCACCGCGCCCGGCCAAGATGAGGAAATTAAGGCCCAGCCAAATTTACTGACTTATCCAGAGTCTCTCAGTCTCATTTTTGGTGATTTCATATTTAGATATTGAGGAGAAATTACTCACTTCAAAGTTCTTTTGATTGATTGATTGATTGATTGATTGATTGCCAGCCTCAGAAGTCACATAGCTCACCAAACAGTAACTTGTTCGAGTTTTCCTAGGAGAGCCTTCACAGCATAAAAATTCAAGCCTGGTCTCCACTTTCCGATATGTAATCTGCATGTAGTAGACTGGTGAGTTATTTGGCTCCGGTCCCCCAACTCATTAATTTTAGAAAACATGGTCTCGCTATGTTGGCCAGGCTGGTCTTGAACTCCTGACCTCAGGTGATCCGCCTGCCTCGGCCTCCCAAAGTGCTGGGATTACAGGCGTGAGCCACTGTGCCTGGCCCATAGCTGGCTTTTATGGACTCCCTAAAGTATTTTCTGTGGATGGAACAGTCCTCTGCCCTCAGTCTTTCCCCACTGTTGGGTATTAGTGTCTGTGCTGACTTGACTACTACTTTAGCATTTACCTCCAAATATGGCCAATTTCCCTAAGTGGCACTTGTCCACATCCGTCTACAATAGTTAGCCATGTTCCCGTTTCCCACCTTAGAGGACCGTTGTCTGTACTGAGTGAGCTTGATTCTTACCTGCTTCCCCGAACCCCTTTTTCTGGGCCTCAGTTCTGATATTCCTCACATCATAGCAAATTGTCCTGACTGTAGATCCAGAAATATATGTGTTATTTCAAAGATTACACCTGGTGAAGTAGCTTCCACCTGTAATCCCAACACATTAGGAGGTTGCAGCAGGAGGATTGGTTGAGCTCGGGAGTTCAAGACCAGCCTAGGCAACATAGCGAGACCTTGTCTCTACTTAAAAAAAAAAAAATCCAAAAGAAATTAGCCATTTGTAGTGATGCATGCCTGCAGTCCCAGCTACCCGGGAGGCTGAGGCAGTAGGATCGCTTGAGTCTAAGAGGTCATGGCTGCAGTAAGCCGAGATCTTGCCACCGCACTCAAGCCTGGGTAACAGAGCAAGATTTTGTCTCAAAAACAAACAAAAAAAGATTAAATTTTAAAAATACTAGCATTCGTTTTGGCCGGGCATAGTGGCTCACGCCTGTAATCCCAGCACTTTGGGAGGCCAAGACAGGTGGATCACGAGGTCTAGAGATTGAGACCATCCTGGCCAACATGGTGAAACCCTGCCTCTACTAAAAATACAAAAATTAACCGGGCGTGGTGGCACGCACCTGTAGTCCCAGCTACTCAGGCGGCTGAGGCAGGAGATTTGCTTGAATCTGCGAGGTGGAGGTTGCAGTGAGCCGAGATCGCACCACTGCACTCCAGCCTGGCAATAGAGCGAGACTCTGTCTCAAAAAAAAAAAAAAAAAACTATATTATAGAAAACAAAGCAATAATACATAAACAAAAATAGTAGTACAGTAAACTTTTCTGTATCCAACACCCAGCTTCAACAATTATGTTAATCTTTTTTTATTTATTTATTTTTTTTTTTCTGAGACAGAATCTCACTCTGTCACCCAGGCTGTAGTACAGTGGGGCTGTCTTGGCTCACTGCAACCTCCACTTCCCAGGCTCAAGCAATTCTGCTTCAGCCTCCTGAGTAGCTCAGATTACAGGTGCCCACCACCACACCCAGCTAATTTTTGTATTTTTAGTAGAGATGGGCTTTCACCATGTTGGCCAGGCTGGTCTCAAACTCCTGACCTCAACTGATCCGCCCGCCTCAGCCTCCCAGAGCGCTGGGATTACAGGCATGAGCCACCGTGCCTGGCTAACTCATGTTAATCTTGTGTCATGTATATTTCCACCAACTCCTGACCCCCCCCTAAGTATTTTGAAAGAAATAATATTATTTCATTTTTAAATATTTCAGTGTATATCTCTAAAATATGAAAACGTTTTGTTTTTGTTTTTTTGAGACAGAGTCTCACTCTGTCGCCCAGGCTGGAGTGCAGTGGCACAATCTCGGCTTACTGCAATCTCTGCCTGCCAGGTTCAAGCGATTCTTCTGCCTCAGCCTCCAGAGTAGCTGGGTCTACAGGTGTGTACCACCACTCCTGTCCAATTTTTCTATTTTTAGTAGAGACGGGGTTTCACCACGTTGGCCAGGCTGGTCTTGAACTCCTGATCTCAAAGCATCCACCCACGTCAGCCTCCCAAAATGCTGGGATTACAGGCGTGAGCCACTGCGCCTGGCCTATTTGTTTATTTATTTATTTTAGAGATAGAGTCTTGGTCTGTTGTCCAGGCTGGAATGCAGCAGAGCAGTCATGGCTCATTTCTTTTTTTTTTTTTTTTTTTTTTTGAGACGGAGTCTTTCTCTGTCCCCCAGGCTGGAGTGCGGTGGTGTGATCTTGGCTCACCGCAACCTCCACCTCCTGGGTTCACGCCATTCTCCTGCCTCAGCCTCCCGAGTAGCTGGGACCACAGGCGCCCACCAACACGCCCGGCTAATTTTTTTGTATTTTTTAGTAGAGACGGGGTTTCACCATGTTAGCCAGGATGGTCTCGATCTCCTGACCTCGTGATCCACCCACCTTGGCCTCCCAAAGTGCTGGGATTACAGGCTTGAGCCACCGCGCCCGGCCAGTCATAGCTCATTTCATCCTTCAACTCCTGGGCTCAAACAATCCTAGCACCTCAGCTTCCCACGTAGCTAGGACTACACATATGACCCACCACACCAGCTAAGATAAAGACCATTTTTTTAATTGTTATTATTTTGAGACAGTCTCACTTTGTCACCCAGGCCGAGTGCAGTGGCACAATCACAGTTCACTGCAGCCTTGACCTCCTGGGCTCAAGCTACCTTCCCACCCCAGCCTCACTAGCAACTAGGACAACAGGCATGCACCACCGCATCTGGCCAATTTTTGTATTTTTTGTAGATACAGGGTTTTACCATGTTGCCCAGGCTGGTCTGGAACCCCTGGGCTCAAGCAATTCTCCCACCTTGGCCTCCTAAAGTGCTGGGATTATAGATGTGACCCCACGCCCAGCCTGGTGCTGCTTTTCATTGGACAAGTATTTATTGAGCATTTACTGTGTGTCAGGCATAAGAACAGGAGGTGGATATACAGTGGATCCGTACTATTCATGGATTCCATACTTGTGAATTTACCTACTTTCTAAAATTTATTTGTAAGCTAAAAATCAATACATATGGCATTTTCATTCATTCATGGGCATGTACAAAGAAGCAAAAAATTTGAGTCATTCGGCCGGGCGTGGTGGCTTATTATGCATGTAATCCCAGCACTTCGGGAGGCCAAGGCGGGCAGATCACGAGGTCAGGAGATTGAGACCTTACTGGCTAACACAGTGAAACCCCGTCTCTACTAAAAATACAAAAAATTAGCCAGGCGTGGTGGCGGGCGCCTGTAGTCCCAGCTACTTGTGAGGCTGAGGCAGGAGAATGGCGTGAACCCAGGAGGCGGAGGTTGCAGTGAGCTGAGATCACACCACTGCACTCCAGCCTGGGCAACAGAGCGAGACTCTGTCTCAAAAAAAAAAAAAAAAATTTTGAGTCACTCAACATTTACATTCCCAGCTGATGTTAAACAAGGCAACACTCTGCCTTCTTATTTAAGCTCTCATACTGTAAACAAGCGGTCCTTTTCACAGTCTACTTAGTGCCGTATTTTTTGCATTTGTGCTTTTTGTTGGTAATTTCGCTGTTTAAAATGGCCGCAAAGTGTAGCGCCGAAGTGCTGGTTACTATTCCTAGGCACAGGAAGGTTGCGATGTGCCGTGTGGAGAGAAGATGGATTAGATAAGCCGTGCTCAGGCACGAGTTATAGCGCCTTTGGCGGTGAGTCTGAAGTTAATGAATCAACAATGTATATTAAATTAGATGTCTTTTTCTTTTCCTTTTTTTTTTTTTTTTTTTTTTTTGAGATGGAGTCATGTTCTGTTGCCCAGGCTAGAGTGCAGTGGCACGATCTCGGCTCACTGCAACCTCCGCCTCCCGGGTTCAAGCAATTCTCTGCCTCAGCCTCCCGAGCAGCTGGGATTACAGGCACCCACCACCACGCCTGGCTAATTTTGGTGTTTTTAGTAGAGACGGGGTTTCATCATCTTGGCCGTGCTGGTCTCAAACTCCTGACCCTGTGATCCACCCACCTTGGCCCCGCAAAGTGCTGGGATTACAGGCAGGAGCCACTGCACCCGGCTGATGTCTTTTTCTTTTGTTTTGAGACAGGGTGTCTGTCTGTCACTCAGGCTAGAGTGTAGTGGCACAATCACAGCTACTCGGGTGGCTGAGGCATGAGAATTTCTTGAACCTAGCAGGCAGAGATTGCAGTGGGCTGAGATCGCATTACTGCAGTTCAACCTGGGTGACAGAATGAGACTCTGTCTCAAAAAAAACATGGCAGGGAATTAAGGTTGCAAATGGATTAAAGTTGCTAATCAGACAACTTTAAGAGATCATCCTGGATTATCCAGATGGCCCCAATATAAACAGAAGAGGACTTTAAAAGTGGAAGAGGGAGGCAGAAGAGTCAGCGGGAGATTGACAGTGGAAGAATGGTCAGAGAGATGCAGTGTTGCTGGCTCTGAGGGTGGGAGGAGGTCATGATGCAAGGAATATAGGCATCCTCTAGAAGCTGGAAAGGGCAAGGAAATGGATTCTTCCCCAGAGTCTCCAGAAGGGAACACAGCCCTGCTGACACCTTGATTTTAGCCCAGTGATACCTGTGTCAGCCTTCTCTCTTACTGAACTATAAAATAATAAATTCATGTTTAAGCCATTAGGCTTTTGGTAATTTGTTATAGCAGCAAAAGGAAACTAATACAAACCACAATGTTATTTTAAACTAAGTAGGTTTACCTGATCTACCTTGCAGAATGCCATGGCAGATTGTGTTTACAACCATGCTGGACACACTAGGAGTAAAAATCGTAAGATACGCTCATCTCTAAGTTTAAAGAACTTAAATAGCAATTAGAGAAACAAAGTTTAAGGAGCATAAAACAGTTACTGGTTGTGTGGTACTGACTGTGAATGCAGTAAAGGAAGTAAGAAAAAGTAAAGGCTACAGCAGTGTTTCTCAGACTTCATTGCACATTAGGGTCATTTAGGGATCTTTTAAAAAGTCTGAAGCAACGTGTCATACCAATTAAATCACAATTTATTGGGTTGGGACACAAACATCAGTATTTATTAAAGCTCACAAGTGATTCCAATGGGCAGATAAGTTTGAGAGCCGCTGAGCTAGACTCCTCTGAGAAGGCATCAAGGAATGGGATTTGGACTGGTTCTTGAAGCATAGGTGGAATTTGATTAGCTGGAGAGAAGGTGGAAATTTTGATGAAAATATTCCTAATAATAATTACAGCAAATTGCCATTTCCATTTTGATCAGAACAAATGGTTTGTAAAGGTTACTTGATAAAAGGAATAAAGTGTCATCATTATTCAAATAAATAAAATATTGTTCAATACAGCCAAATTTCTAAGATTTAACAAACAAATACATTAAAAAATATTCACAACTGAGCTCAGTAGCAGTGGCTCATACCCTAATCCCAGCACTTTGGGAGGCTGAGTCAGGAGGATTTACTTGAGCCCGGGAGTTTGAGGTTACAGTGAGCTATGATGGCACCACCACACTCCAGCCTGGGCAACAGAGCAAGACCTGTCTCAAAAAAAAAGAAGAGACTGCATTTCCCAAAAATGGCTAGTTTTTTTGTTTTAATTTTGCTGGGCACGGTGACCCACACCTGTAATCCCAGCAATTTGGGAGGCAGAGGCAGGCAGATTGCTTGAGCTCAGGAATTCAAGACCAGCCTGGACAACATGGCAAAACCCCATCTCTACAAAAAATACAAAAATTAGCTGGGCATGCTGGCAATACTCCTGTAGTCCCAACTACCCAAGAGGCTGAGCTGGGAGGATAGCTTGAGCCCTGAAGGTAGAGATTGCACCACTGCACTCCAGCCTGAGTGACAGAGCCAGACCTCATCTCAAAAAACAAAAAAAAGTTTGTAACATTATAAACTGAAGAGCCTAGGCCAGGCGTGGTGGCTCACGCCTGTAATCCTAACACTTTGGGAGGCCAAGGCTGGCGGATTGCCTGAGCTCAGGAGGTTGAGGCCAGCCTGGGCAACATGGCAAAACCCCATCTCTACTAAAAATACAAAAAATTAGGTGGGTATGGTGGTGCACACCTGTAGTCCCAGGTACTCGGGAAGCTGAGGTGGGAGGATCGCTTGAACCGGGAGGCAGAGGTTGCAGTGTGCCAAGATTGCGCCACTGCACTCCAGCCTGGGTGACAGAGTGAGACTGTGTCTCAAATAAATAAATAAATAGCCTATTGATTGAGAGCCATGTGTAGCCTGTATCACAGATCATTTTGAGATTTCTGTTTAAATAGTTATGTATAAAGTTGATTTGAGGAAAAATAATGTGTTAATAGTTATTTCATAGATATGCAGGAAATTCTTAGGCTTCCTATAACTAAACTATTGCAATTCTTTGTTGGAAAGGGAGTCCTTCCTAGAATAAGTTCTTGATTTTAAATTATTTTCCTATAACATTGTGCCTTAAGAGCATTACAATGTTGGAAGAAGCAGGGAATAGCACTCAATAATAAAACAGAATAATCAGTTTCTCAAAGACTTTTTGCCCTGCTCGTAGCAGCCCTCTTCAAACACATTTCTTACTAACATGGTTTTAACTATAATGGAGATGGCTCGCTTTGGCAGCACATATACTAACTGTAATGGAGATAAATTTGGACTTAAGATAAAAATTTTCCCTACCAAGTGTCTTATTAAAGTTTGCCACTTTCTCCTTTATATGAAAGTGCCAAGTTTTAGACTATGTGCTAAAATTCAGCCACCTTGCTTTCTGTGAGATTAATTTTCCTGCCTGGCAAGGTGGCATTTAGCAAAACTGGCAATATACATTTTTCATAAATATCTTTAATTTTCCAAATAGTGGCAGTTAATAATGGTTTAACCCTGTAACAGACACTTCAGACAATATGGACTAACAGATGTGAGTTCATATTCTGGCTCTGCAATTTACCAGCTTGGACTTGGACAAGTTTGCCTAACCTCTCAGGTTAAGTACTTAGCTTGTGGTATTGTTGAAAGATTAAATGAAAACCAGACAAAATTCATTAGGCATTTTCATTATCACCTCACTGCCATTTCTCTCCATCCTAACACTGGCTTCCATCTCTTCCTGCCAGTGTTGCTGCCATCTCAATTAGATATTCTACTTCACAGTTCAAACTTCCTCAACAACCTGACCGTTCCTCCTTCTCGACAGACTCCTCTCCAATTGAGATCTTGGGATTAAGGGCTGGAATATGGTTGACATATAGAAAGGTACAAAATGCTTATCAGCTGTCTCCACCACTGCCCTCAAAGCAGAATCAAAAAGGACACTGATAAGTGGCGTCTTTCAACTGACAGTAGTGAATACAAGATAAGTGGAACAAACCATTTTTAGTCCAAGCTTCATTAGACAGTACTAACTTTGGAGCACAACAAAGCTACATCAGCAAGAATAAGGTAGCAACTTGTAACACTCAGTGTAATGAATTAGGAGTAAAACTGCCTGTATTTAAATCCCAGCTCCACCATTTGCTGTGTAATCTCTCTAAGCTTTGGTCTTTGCATCTGTGAAATGCAAATAATAATAGTACTAATAGTAACTGATGTATTTTACTGTTATTGTAAGGCTTTTTTTTTTGAGATGGAGTTTTACTCTTGTTGCCCTGGCTGGAGTGCAATGGCATGATCTCGGCTCGCTGCAACCTCTGCCTCCCAGGTTCAAGTGGTTCTCCTCCCTCAGCCTCCCGAGTAGCTGGGACTATAGGCAAGCACCACCATACCTGGCTAATTTTTGTATTTTTAGAAGAGACGGGGTTTCACCGTGTTGGCCAGGCTAGTCTGGAACTCCTGACCTTAGATAATACGCCTGCCTCGGCCTCCCAGATTGCGGGGATTACAGGCATGAGCCACCATGCCTGGCCTGTAAGGCTTATTAGAGGGTTTTTTTTGTTTTGTTTTGTTTTGCTTTTATGAGAGAGAGTCTCACTCTGTCGCCCAGGCTGGAGTGCAGTGGCGCAATCTCAGTTCACTGCAACCTCCTCCTCCCGGGTTCAAGCGATTCTCCTGCCTCAGCCTCCATAGTAGCTGGGGTTACAGGCATATGCCACCACGCTCGGCTAATTCTTGTGTTTTTAGTAGAGAGGCGGTTTCTCCATGCTGGCCAGGCTGGTCTCGAACTCCTGACCTCAAATGATCCACCCGGCTCAGCCTCCCAAAGTGCTGGGGTTACAGGCGTGTGCCACTACACCCGGCTAATTTTGTGTTTTTAGTAGAGATGGAGTTTCTCCATGTTGGTCAGGCTGGTCTCAAACTCCCGACCGCAGGTGATCTGCCCACCTCGGCCTCCCAAAGTGCTGGGATTACAGGCGTGAGCCACCGCACTTGGCCTTAGAGTTTTTATAAGAATTAAATTAAATAGGCTGGGTGTGGCCTATTCTATTTTCAAATGTGACCTCTCTGAGAAGGTCACATTTGAAAAGAGACCGGAATGAAGTAGCCACAGAAGATACCTGGGAGAAGAGCATTCTGAGTAGAGGGATGGGAATGGCAAGGTAGTCATGTGACTAAAGTGCACTGAGCAACTAAGAAGGGCAGGCAATGGTACCTTAAGCAGTGTACTAGAGGGGGAAGGTGCTCACCTGGAGGAGAGAGAGTTCCTAGATTTTTGGCATAGCATCCACACCATTCTATGCCTTAATCCAGAGAAACTGTTTCAGGTACCCTGGGAGAAAGAGATTATGGAAGAAAAGATGTAATAAACGGTAGAACCATATCAGTAGAGGAATCACTGGAGATGGAAAAAGCAGCTATGCATTCTAATCATATTACACATCTCAACACAAATGGGGAAGCTGTTTTCTTCATTTTAACATAGCAACAGGTAAAGACGGGACAACTACCACTATATGGTGGCAGGGGACATCAACCAACTGATCCAGAGCCGAGACAGGCCAGAAACTAGAGCAGAAAAAATCCCATATTTCAAATTGGAGGAAAAGAAGGCTGTTTTTATTTAAAAATATGTGATACAATTTTGTAAGCCACGTTAAATAGAAGCAGCTACCTATGGCTGAAATGCCAGTGGTTTTACTGGTACGTTATGATAAAGAGTTTCAGTAACTATTTATTTTTTTTATTTTTTTTTTTTATTTTTTTTATTTTTGAGACGGAGTCTCGCTGTGTCGCCCAGGCTGGAGTGCAGTGGTGCGATCTTGGCTCGCTGCAAGCTCCGCCTCCCGGGTTCACGCCATTCTCCTGCCTCAGCCTCTCCGAGTAGCTGGGACTACAGGCGCCCGCCACCACGCCTGGCTAATTTTTTTGTATTTTTTAGTAGAGACGAGGTTTCACCGCGGTCTCGATCTCCTGACCTCGTGATCCGCCCGCCTCAGCCTCCCAAAGTGCTGGGATTACAAGCGTGAGCCACCGCGCCCGACTTCAGTAACTATTTATTGAGTGCCTATTGGCCAAACATTCCAGCGAGGTGCCAGAATAAAAAGAATTAACATTGTGTTAGGCACTGTAACTGTTCTGTTTTGTTTTTCTGAGATAAGAGTCTCGCTCTGTTGCCCAGGCTGGAGTGCAGTGGCGCGATCTCAGTTCACTGCAACCTCCGCCTCCCAGGTTCAAGCAGTTCTCCTTCCTCAGCCTCCCAAGTAGGGATTCCCTTTCCACCCTGTCTAAAAGAGCATGCACATTACTCTCTATCATTCAGCCTATTTTAAATTCTTCCCATGCTGTGGTCACTGACATTATTTATTTATGTGTCTATTCCCTATCTCCCCTACTAACAATGTAAGTTCCATAAGGGCAGAAACTTTATTTTATTCACCATTCTATCCCTGTTACCTAAAGCAGTAGTAATATTCCATAACTATTTGTCGGTGAATCAGTCACATAAGTAAAAGGAGCTAGCAACAGTGGCCTGCACCAGTAGTCCCAACTACTGCAGAAGCTGAGGCAGGAGGATTGCCTGAACCCAGGAGTTTAAGTCCAGCCTGGACAACATAGCAAAACTCCATCTCTAAATAAATAAATAAAATAATTAACAGGAGCATTTAGAAGTCTGTTCTCTCCAACAATCTTCAGCCTCCATGTTTCTGGTCACTGTTCTCTCCCTGGGACTACTGAAACCCTAGTGCAGGTAGACCCCAACTGGCCCCAACTCTCCAATCCTGCAGATATGCCTGAACGTGTCTGAAATCTCTGGGCCTCTTACTCTCTATATTTCTTCCCTGTGCTATATATGTAAGAAAGTTGTAGCCGGGCGCGGTGGCTCAAGCCTGTAATCCCAGCACTTTGGGAGGCCGAGGCGGGCGGATCACGAGGTCAGGAGATCGAGACCATCCTGGCTAACAGGGTGAAACCCCGTCTCTACTAAAAACACAAAAAATTAGCCGGGCGTGTTGGCGGGCTACTGTAGTCCCAGCTACTCGGGAGGCTGAGGCAGGAGAATGGCGTGAACCCAGGAGGTGGAGGTTGCGGTGAGCCGAGATCGCACCCCCGCCCCCCCCCCCGGGGGGGAGAGAAAAAAACCCCTCCTCAAAAAAAAAAAAAAAAAAGAAAGTTGTTTGAGTTGGGTCCAGAGCTTTAAATATTAAATAGGAACACTTCTGTGATAGCAGTAACCTTTAATATATAAAAGAGAACAGCACATTAGCAAATTCTGTCTTAACTGGCTTGAATATGTTAATTCTCAATGGTTTATTTACTGCTGCCTTCATTAAGGATCATTAAAGTATGTTTTATTAGCTTGTCAAAGGGAAATTGTGTTTAGTTGCCAAGTTTAATTGCCACTTTTCATACTCTTTTGATGTACTAATAGCTCCTAATGGGGATCATTAGTTAAGAAATGAAAAAAAGAAAACAGGTTTCTTCAGAAATTCTAAGTCTGTTCCCACTACTTCCCTAACTCTTGGGGACTACAAGACACTTAGTTAAAAGCATAAAGCCGGGCGCAGTGGCTCATGACTGTAATCCCAGCTCTTTGGGAGGCCAAGGAGGGTGGATCACCTGAAGTCGGGAGTTTGAGACCAGCCTGACCAACATGGAGAAACACCGTTTCTACTAAAAATACAAAATTAGTGGGGTGTGATGGTGCATGCCTGTAATCCCAGCTACTTGGGAGGCTAAGACAGGAGAATTGCTTGAAACCAGGAGGCGGAGGTTGCGATGAGCCAAGATCATGCCATTGCACTCCAGCCTGGGCAACAAGCGCAAAACACAGTCTCAAAAAAAAAAAAAAAAAAAACTATAATAAAATAAAACAAAATAAAGAGGGTTCCTGGAGACAGGAATTGGGATTGGTGGTAGCTTCCCAATTATCTGATTACTTAAGACTTTATTCATAGCCAGAATTTTTTTTCTTACTATTACGTATATACCCATCCAGAACATTATTTCATACCCAGCCTTCTCTGTTGTCTCCCTCCACTACCAAGTCTCCCCTGCCAATTGCTCTCCCTTTATTCAATTAAAGTGAAAAACAAAAGTGTTAGAATGATGTTTGCTTATATTTTGAACTTGATGCATGTTTTAAAAATATTAATTCCAATGAGTTTTAGAAATTGAAATTATATAAAAGCAAAGTCCCAGGCTGGGTGGTGGCTCACACCTGTAAACCCAGCACTTTGGGAGGCTGAGGCAGGTGGATCATGAGGTCAGGAGTTCAAGATCAGCCTGGCCAACATGGTGAAACCCCATCTTGACTAAAAATACAAAAAAATTAGCCAGGTGTGTAGGCACGCACCTGTAGTCCCAGCTACTTAGGAGGCTGAGGCAAGAGAATCCCTTGAACCCAGGAGGCAGAGGTTGCAATGAGCCGAGATCATGCCACTGCACTCCAGCTTGGGTGACAGAACAAGACTCCGTCTCAAAACAAAAACAAACAAAAAAAGGGGCCAAGAGCAGTGGCTTACACTTGTTACCCCAGCACTTTGGGAGGCTGAGACAGGTGGATCACCTGAGGTCAGCAGTTCAAAACCAGCCTGGCCAACATGGTAAAACCCCATCTCTACTAAAAAAAAAAAAAAAATTAAAAATTAACTGGGCGTGGTGCTGTGCACCTGTAATCCCAGCTACTTGAGAGGTTGAGACAGAAGAATGGCTTGAACCTGGGAGGTGGAGGTTGCAGTGAGCTGAGATCACACCATTGCACTCCAGCCTGGGCAACAAGAGTGTAACTCCATCTCAAACAAAACAAAACAAAACAAAACATTAAAATTTGAATTACTTTAATATCTCAGTTCATTACAACCTCTGCCTCCCAGGTTCAAGCAATTCTCTGCCTCAGCCTCCCGAGTAGCTGGGATTACAAGTGCCCACCACCACACCTGGCTAATTTTTTGTATTTTTAGTAGAGATGGGGTTTCACCATGTTGGCCAGGCTGGTCTCGAACTCCTGACCTCAGGTGATCCACCCGCCTCAGCCTCCCAAAGTGCTAGGATTACAGGCATAAGCCAACGCACCGGGCCAAAAAATTTAAAAATTATCTAGGCATGATGGCACATGGCTGTAGTCTCAGCTACTCGGATGGCTGAATGGGGAGGATTGCTTGAGCCCAGGAGGTTGAGGCTACAGTGAGCCATAATTGCACCACTGCACTAAAACTTGGGTGACACATGTACTCTGAATTCCAGGAAAACCCACACATCTACTTAACTTTGGGACTTTAATGTTCCTGTTAATGCCACCTTAACAACCCTTTGGCCGTGACCTATGTCGGCCAATCAAAACTCAGCAACCAGGCTGGGCATAGTGACTCACACCTGTAATCCCAATATTTTGGGAGGCTGAGGTAGACAGATCGTTTGAGCTCAGGAGTTCCAGACCAACCTGGGCAACGCAGTGAAACCCTGTCTCTACCCCCCAAAAATACAAAAATTAGCCGGACATAATGGTGCCTGCCTGCAGTCCCAGCTATTTGGGAAGCTGAGGCGAGAGGATGGCTTGAGCCTGGGAGGTGGAGGTTGTGGTGAGCCGAGATTGTGCCACTGCACTCCAGCCCGGGCAACCTGTTCTAAAAAATTATACACCCACACACATATATATGTGCATATATATGCCCACACATATATATATACGTACATATACACACAAATATATGTATATACATACACACACACATATATATGCACCAGATCACTTTTTAAATTTGTGTGAAATTCATATGCACACACGTGTGTAGAAAAACCACCACAAAGGCTGATGAGGTCTTCAATTTGCTTAATCGTGTACACGTATTCAGTGTACACATATTACAGTTACCTAGTGAAAGCTATAAAATGTTTAAATGAAGACTAGGTTTTGGAATAAGTTAAAAAATAAGATAGTCTATCAGAAGTGGATTCTGAAGGAAACAAAAGCAAATAAAGAACAGCTGGATTTCTATTGGTAAGGGAGGTTGCTCTTTTTAAAAGAAGAATAGCAAATGATTCCCTGTGGATCTGGAACTTACTCTGTCAACCTAAGGATGTGTTTTTGTGACTATCATCTCTTTATTCTAAAGCCAAGTGGAAAGAGAACAAAACAATGAGAGGAAACTGATAAAAAAAACCTTTAGCTGATCAAGGTGGGGAATTAGGAAAGCTAAATCTAAATAAACTCTTGAAGTCACTTTGTGTAGCAAGAGATTAGTCTGAACTTGATTATGATGAAGAAAATCCTTATAGAGTTCATGCTACCAGAAGAATTTTGAGACTTCATTGGCATGAAGTGTGGGGACTATTAAGAATTATATGGCCGGGCACGGTGGCTCATGTCTGTAATCCCAGCACTTTGGGAGTCTGAGGCGGGCAGATCACAAGATCAGGAGATCAAGACCATCCTGGCTGACACGGTGAAACCCTGTCTCTACTAAAAATACAAAAAATTAGCTAGGAGTGGTGGCGCATGTCTGTAGTCCCAGTTACTCGGGAGGCTGAGGCAGGAGAATTGCTTGAACCAGGGAGGCAGAGGTTGCAGTGAGACGAGATCATGCCACTGCACTCCAGCCTGCGCAACAGAGCAAGACTCTGTCTCAAAAAAAAAAAAAAAAATATATATATATATATATATATATATATTCAGAGTCAATTAGAAGTCAGGAGCAGTGGCTCAAGCTTGTAATCTCAGCATCTTAAGAGGCTGAGGCAAGAGGATTGCTTGAGCCCGGGAGCTCAATACCAGCCTGGGCAACATCAGAAGACCCCATCTCTACCAAAAAAAAAAAAAAAAATTAGCCAGGCATGGTGGCATGGCATGTGCCTATGCTCCTAGCTACTCAGGATGCTGAGGCAGGAGAATTGCTTAAGCCTGGGAGGTTGAGGCTGTAGTGAGCTATAATAGCACCACTGGGCTCCAACCTGGGCAACAGACTGAGACCCTGTCTCAAAAAAGCCTTCCTATTCAGTTTGTGCAGATAACCAAGATATGATATATTTTGAAATATGGAAAACGTTTTTGAGACCAATTCTCGCTCTGTCACCCAGGCTGGGGTGCAGTGGCATGATCTCGGCTCATTGCAACCTCCGCCTCCCGGGTTTGAGCAATTCTCCTGCCTCAGCCTCCCAAGTAGCTGGGATTACAGGCACGCGCCATCATACCCGGCTTGTTTTTGTATTTTTAGTAGAGCCGGGGTTTCACCGTGTTAGCCAGGCTGTTCTCAAACTCCTGACTTCAAGTAATCCACCCACCTCAGCCTCCCAAAATGCTGAGATTACAGGCATGAACCACCGCGCCCGACCAGAAAACGTGTTTTTAGCCTGTAAGTGTGTTTCCAGTAAAATCTTGCCTGATCTAAGTGTCATCTAAACATGGTGTTTAGCAATAGCCCTATGTGTATTTTCATATCAGAAAGAAGAGGAAGGTAAAAATGTCTTTTTTTTTTTTTTTTTTTTTTTT
>NW_026652294.1:59354720-59495577 GCF_009828535.3 Hylobates moloch
GCCTCCCAAAGTGCTGGGATTACAGGCGTGAGCCACCGCGCCCGGCGTAAAAATGTCTTAATCTACCTCTTGTTTAACCATTCCTACTCCTGTCTGGACCACACAGCCCTAGTCAACACATAGCCCTACTCAACACCAAATGCAGTTTTTAGCTATGAAACCAAAAGGAATAAATAATCACCAGAATGCTGAACTTGAAAGCTAAAGCTATAATAGGAAGACCAGGCTAGCAAAACTATGATTAGTGGGTAAGTGGCTTTTGCAAGGCTGGGCTATTAGTGTTAGATTTTTGGCAATAGTTTTTTGTAGCATACACATAATTCCTTGTTTGATACAAGTGATGACTTCTTCCAAGTGAGCACACAATCATTTCTGCCTACAAATATTATAACTAAAAATTAATTATCGGGAACTCCTTCTCAATATAACAATTTAAACAAATGTAAGGTGTACTAATTTATTTGCTTAACATTGTTTATTAAATACCTGTACTGGCTGATTTAATCCATAACATACTATATAGTCAGGTATCAGGGTTGGCTGCCAGATATGAACCTTTGGCCAAATAATGGATGAAGTTACTTCATCTCTCATCCAGCTTTGCCAGATCCACTCACATAGGTGACTGTCTACATTTTTAACCCTCTTTAGAAAAATATACAGAAGCTTTGCTATTTGAAACCAGTCTTCCTGTACTCCCTTTGTATTCTGAATCTTACTATTTATCTTTTCTGTCTTGACAATGTGATTTGTGAACTTAGCTTTGGATTCTGATTTTAGTTTATTTGGTTCTACATATTTTGGATCCTATCTTTGGCATGTTTTTTTAAATTCTTGTTCCATCCTGGCCTTTTATCTAATTCAAAATTCCTGAACTTGACACCTCCAAGCTCCACCCACAAACCTTGTAAACAGATGTTATTTCTCAAGCCCTAGAGACTAAAACTACAGGGGAAATATTACCTCAGCTAGAAAAGCATCTTTCTTAGTCTCTTGATATGATCTCTTCTTAGGTGAAGGGTCCTCACACAAAAACATAAATTTTGTTAATCCAAAAGACATTATGCAAAAGTTACCTGTTTGTACAGGCTTTTCCCCCAACAAGGCAAGAAGAACCTGCTAGACTGGTTGTCACTGCTGAACTAAGAAAAGACATTCCTGTGATACACACTTGAAATCTGCCTTTCATTGAATGCTCATCTCCTCATTTGCTCCCCAGATACAGACAATTGCCTGCACAGTTTTGTCTGGTTCACCACTAGTTTAGTAGGAGGCACTAAGGTTTTTCTGTATCCTAGTTCCGTTCTGGTGTCTCACTGTTCACCTTTCCTGACTGTGTCACCACCCATTAGTCCAGGTACATGTTCATCTGTGGACATATGAATGCACGAGGCACCAGGCATATGCTTACTTAACATGAAGTTGCCTAAATGCTCTTATAAAACCTTATTGTGAGTATATGAATTTGATGCCAACTTGTTTGAATTATAATGTCTTTTTTTTTTTTTTTGAGATGGAGTTTCACTCTTGTTGCCGAGGCTGGAGTGCAATGGTGTGGTCTCAGCTCACTGCAACCTCCACCTCCCAGGTTCAAGCATTTCTCCTGCCTCAGCCTCCTGGGTAGCTGGTATTACAAGCGTGTGGCCACCACCTCCGGCTAATTTTTGTATTTTTAGCGGAGACGGGATTTCACCATATTGGCCAGGCTGGTCTCGAACTCCTGACCTCAGGTGATCCACTTGCCTCAGCCTCCCAAAGTGCTGGGATTACATGTGTGAGCCACCGTGCCCGCCTAATGTCAAATTATTAACACTGATATCATGGGCCCAGAGCTGTTTGAGTTACTTAATATCTGACTATTTGGGAGTATCAATATAATGCTGTCTTTCTGGAAATGCAAATACTTTGCTACAATTTGAGAAGATTTTAACCCCAGATAGATTTCCCACCAGCTTGCAACGGTGCCTGAAATTCCACAAGAAATATTCATATCTTTTTGTCTTGAAAGGAACTCAAGCTAGCTATTAAAATGTATTCGTGTGTGTGTGTGTGTGTGTGTGTGTGTGTGTGTGTGTTTTAAAAGGTTAATAATTTTCTGGAGAGAGTGGATATAATGGTTATTTTTATATTCTTCACACTTTTCCCTATTTTAAAATTTTTCTACAGAGAAGATATACACTTCTATTATCAGAAAAAAAAATGCTGTAGCAATTTTTACGAGGCCAGGTGTGGTGGCTCACACCTGTAATCCCGACACTTTGGGAGGCTGATTGCTTAAGACCAGGAGTTTGAAACAAGCCTGGGCAACATAGCACAACTCTGCCTCCACAAAATAAAAACAAAAAAAATTGTACACCCAAAGATGAGAAAAATCTAAAGCCATTATCAGAGAGCAGCTTATTGAATGTATGTTTCTCAAACCTTTTATGTTAATGCTAGGTAGCTAGAACCCAGACCTTTTCAGAAATTGGCATAAGATCCCAAAAGGAGGTAAGTCCTCATATTGATAATGTTCTTGTTCTTAAGCAGAGTGTTTATTCTATTATATTTAATAACACATTCTTTTGTATGTATTAAATATTACACTAAATTTTTTCTTTTTTTAATCCTGAAAGGGCCAAAGATAAACTTCCTATTTCCCCAGTATTTGCCCAAGCCTCCCATGGCAGGACTCACGTACAGGGCCTTTTTTATAGCTAATGCTGCCATAAGTAGCATTTGTAAAAGCATTTCAGAAACTATGCCGGGCGCAGTGGCTCACACTTGTAATTCCAGCTCTTTGCAGGCTGAGGCAAGAGTGTTGCTTGAGCCCAGGAGTTTGAGGCCACAGTGAGCTATGATCATGCCACTGCACTCCAGCCTAGGTGACAGAGCAAGACCCTTCCTGTAAAATAAATAGTATTTGAGAAACTGGAACAGATAAGACAGACCAATATTAGGCTCAAGTTTTCCTCATATTATGGTAAAGTTGAAACTATTGAACTAGGCTGGGCATAGTAGCTAACACCTGTAATCCTAGGACTTTGCAAGACTAAGGCAGGAGGATTGCATGAGCCCAGGAGTTCAAGGCCAGCCTGGGCAGCATAGCGATAATCTGTCTCTAAAAAAAAAAATAATAACCATGCCTGGCCAACATGGTGAAACTGTGTCTCTACTAAAATACAAAAATTAGCCGGGTTTTTTGGTGCATGCCTGTAATCCCAGCTACTTGGGAGGTTAAGGCAGAAGAATCACTTGAACTCGGGAGGCAGAGATTGGAGTGAGCTGAGATTGCCCCATTGCACTCCGGCCTGGGTGACAGAGTGAAACTTCTTTTCTGAAACTGTCTCAAAAAAATAAAAAAAGGCCAGGGGCGGTGGCTTATGCTTGTAATCCCGGCACTTTGGGAGGCCGAGGCGGGCAGATCACGAGGTCAGGAAATCGAGACCATCCTGGCTAACATGGTGAAACCCCATCTCTACCAAAAATATAAAAAATTAGCCAGGCGTGGTGGCAGGTGCCTGTAGTCCCAGCTACTCGGGAGGCTGAGGCAGGAGAATGGCGTGAACGCAGGAGGCGGAGGTTGCAGTGAGCCGAGACCGCACCACTGCACTCCAGCCTGGGCGACAGAGCAAGACTCCGTCTCAAAATAAAAAAATAAAATAAAATAAAAATTAAAAAATAAGCTATTAAAATTCAATGTAAAACAAGTTACGATGATAAACATCATATGATATCAACACACCCAAGATTCATGGTCCTTTTCAATGTCAGGTAAATTCATCCTTGATTTCATGAAAATCCAGGGATTAAAGTAGAGTAGTTTCATCTAAGTGCAGCTAATGTCTATTCCATTTTCAGGTATGTCCATGGAGAACATACCTGAAAATGATATGTTCATGGAGAATCAACTCGCCTTTCATTCACTTCAACTTGTCTTTCATTCAAATATTCAGATATTTCATTTCAGATATTTCCTGAGCCATATGTTAGGTGCATGCCAAATTCATGCTGGGGATATTGTGTTGAACAAACCAGGCATAGTTCCTGCCCTCATGGAGTTTACAGTCTAGTGTGTTCCTAGCATACCACCATGCCAATAATGTGCAGTTGTTTCTTTTTTTCCAGAAGGGTCTCACTCTTTTGCCTACGCTAGAGTGCAGTGGTGCAATCATAGCTCACTGCAGCCTCCAACTGCTTGCTCAAACAATCCTCTTACCTCAGCCTCCCAAGTAGCTGGGACTACAGGCATGTGCCACCATAATCAGCTAATTTTTAAAAAATTTTTTTTGTAGAAACAGGACCTCACTTTGTTTTCTGGGATGGTCTTTTATTATTATTATTATTATTATTATTTTATTTTATTTTATTTTAGAGACGGAGTCTTGCTCTGTTTCCAGGCTGGAGTACAATGGCATGATCTCGGCTCACTGCGGTCTCCACCTCCTGGGTTCAAGTGATTCCCCTGCCCCAGCCTCCCAAGTAGCTGAGATTAAAGGCGCATGCCACCACGCCCGTTTTTTGTTTGTTTGTTTGTTTTGGTTTTTTTATTTTAGTAGAGACAGGGTTTCACCCTGTTGGCCAGGATGGCCTCGATCTTCTGACCTTGTGATCCACCCACCTCGGCCTCCCAAAGTGCTGGGATTACGGGCGTGAGCCACTGCGCCCGGCCTCTGGGCTGGTCTTGCATTCAGGGCCTGAAGTGATCCTCTTACCTCGCCTCCCAAAGTGTGGGATTACAGGTGTGAGCAACCATGCCCGGACTTTTTTTTTTTTTTTTTTTTTTAAGTTATAGGTAGGGCCAGGGCTGGGCCCAGTGGCTCACTTCTATAATCCCAGCTATTTGGGAAGCCCAGGAGGGTGGATGGCTTGAGCTCAGGATTTCAAGACCAGCCCAGGCAACATGGCAAAACCCCCTCTCTACTAAAAATACAAAAATTAGCCAGGCATGGTGGCCTGCATCTGTAGTCCCAGCTATTCAGGAAGCTAAGGTGGGAGGATCACTTGAGCCTAGGAGGCGGAGGTTGCAGTGAGCCAAGATCATGCCACTGCCCTCCAGCCTGGGCGCAGAGCCAGACTCTGTCTCAGGAAAAAAAATAATAATAAGGAGGCCGGGCACAGTGGCTCACTCCTGTAATGTCAGCAATTTGGGAGGCCAAGGTGGGCCGACCACTTGAGTCCGGGAGTTCAAGCCTGAGTAACATGGTAAAAGCCTGTATCTACTAAAAAATAAATAATATTAATAAATAAAATAAAATAAGATATAATTAACAGCTAGGCGCAGTGGCTCAGGCCTGTAATTCCAGCACTTTGGGAGGCCAAGGCAGGAGAATCTCTTGAAGCCAGGATTTCAAGACCAGCCTGAGCAACATGGTGAGACTCCATCTCTACCAAAAATATACAGAAATTAGGCAGGCATGGTGGCATGGCACGTGTGGTGCCAGCTACTCTGGAGACTGAAGTGGAAGGATTGCTTGAGCCCTGGAGGTGGAGATTGCAGTAAGTGGTGATTGCACCACTGCGCTGCACTGCACCACTGCACTGTTGTCTGAGCAACAGAGGGAGACCCTGTTTAAAAAAAAAAAAATGCTGGAACTCATAGATACAATGGATTGAGTGCTCAGGGTTTTCCCTAATCACTAGGTAAAACCAGCATGGTTGATGTCTTTGTGAAGGTATTTTTCCAGCTACACCCAAGCTCCAATGCACAGGCAATCACCAGGAATCTTGTTAAAATACAGACTGTGATCAGTAGGTGTGGACTGGTCTGAGATTTTGGATTTCTTTTTTCTTCCTTCCTTCCTTTCTTTCTTTCTTTTTTTTTTTTTAGACGGAGTCTCACTCTTGCGCCCAGGCTGGAGTGCAGTGGCTCAATCTTGCCTCACCGCAAGCTCCGCCTCCCGGGTTTACACCATTCTCCTGCCTCAGCCTCCTGAGTAGCTGGGACTACAGGCACCTGCCACTGCACCCGGCTAATTTTTTGTATTTTTAGTAGAGACGGGGTTTCACCGTGTTAGCCAGGATGGTCCCCACCTCGATCTCCTGACCTCGTGATCCGCCCGCCTTGGCCTCTCAAAGTGCTGAGATTACAGGCGTGAGCCACCACGCCTGGCCTCTTTCTTTTTTCGAGAAGGAGTCTCACTCTGTCACCCAGGCTGGAGTGCAGTGGCACCATCTTGGCTCACTGCAACCTCCGTCTCCTGGGTTCAAGCAATTCTCCTGCCTCAGCCTCCTGAGTGGCTGGGATTACAGGTGCGCGCCACCACGCCTGGCTAATGTTTTTTGTATTTTGAGTAGAGATGGGGTTTCGCCATGTTGGCCAGGCTGGTCTCGAACTCTTGACTTCAGGTGATCCACCCACCTTGGCCTCCCAAAGTGCTGGAATTACAGGCATTAGCTACCGCGCCTGGCCAGAATTTGCATTTCTAATAAACTCACAGATGCTGCCTATGCTGATGGTCCACTGACCCCATTTTGAGTGTAAAGAGTTAGACTGTCATCAGGAGAGTATCAGCTGAGGCTCCTTCAGGTGTTTATGTGTGAGGGCTGTCCTGTCCTTCATATACTATATAGCTTCTCCCCACCTTGGCCAGCACCATCTCTGTTCCACCCCCCCCCCCCCAGTTCTTTAACAGGTTTTACACACACACACACACACACATGCATGCATGCACACACATATGTATTTTGTTTGTTTTTGAGACAGGGTCTTGCTCTGTTGTCAGTCTGGAGTGCAGTGGTGTGATCACAGCTCACTGCAGTCTCAACCTCCCAGGATCAAACCATCCTCCCACCTCAGCCTCCCGAGGAGCTGGGACTAGAGGTGCATGCCACTATGCCTAGCTAATTTTTGTTTTGTTTTGTTTTTGAGAAGGAGCTTCACTCTTTTTGCCCAGGCTGGAGTACAATGGTGCGATCTCGGCTCACTGCAACCTCCGCCTCCCGGGTTCAAGCGATTCTCTCTGCCTCAGCCTCCCAAGTAGCTGGGATTAAAGGCGCATGCCACCACGCCCGGCTAATTTTTTGTATTTTTAGTAGAGATGGGGTTTCACCATGTTGGCCAGGCCAGTCTCGAACTCCTGACTTTATGTGATCCTACCCGCCTCGGCCTCCCAAAGTGCTGGGGTTACAGGCCTGAGCCACCTTGCCCGGCCATGCCCGGCTAATTTTTAAATTGTTTGGACAGACAGATGCAGGCGGGCAGGTCTCCCTTTGTTGCCTAAGCTGGTCTCTAGCTCCTGGCTTCAAGCAATCCTCTCGCTGTGGCTCCCAAAGTGCTGGGATTACAGGCGGGAGCCACTGTGCCCCGCCTTCAACAGGTTTCTTGTTCTGAGGTCTGAGAGTGTTTGCTGGACCCACAGCTGCCTGACCCAGGGCCTGTTTCCTATCTCAGGAGGGGCCTTTTGTGCTACTTCTCCTTGAGATGCTACTCCCTCCCATCCCCCAGGAAGTGATATACGGCCTCTCCTCCCTTTTGCAGGGATACTTGGCAACCAGACCCTTTGTGTATTTATGGCCCATTAACAAACTTTATCTAAGAGATAAGAAAGATCACTGAAAACCAGCTGCCCTTTGTTCAGATCATTTCACTTTGAAATAAGCCTGACCCTTCTCTGTTTTTAGTCTGCTGTTTATTTTGTAGGTTTGGATAAGGTGATTATAGCCCAAGGCTTGTTTTGATCTTTGTTCCTTAAGCTCTGGGGTGATTGGTAAACATTTTAGAAGCCAGTGGCTACTAGCTTTTATTTTAGCTTTTTAAGGATCATAGAATTGTAGACTTCAACCGTAGAAAAGGGCTTTCAAGGAGTTGTAGGTTGGCCCCCCTTTATCTGACAAATAGGAAACAGGAGTTTTCTGTTAGGAGCCCATGGAGTTTCTGTACCTTACCAAAGACGACACAATTCAGGGCCGACTGGGCTGCTAGAGTCCCTCAGACCTTTTAAACTGTGCTCCAAGAGCTGCTTAGACCTGCCTGCCCTGATATGTTTGTGTTTGGAGGAGTGGAGATAAAGGAGTACCTCAAGCAAAGCAGCGCCATTCATAACACTTTCTTTTTTTTTTTTGAGACGGAGTCTCGCTCTGTCGCCCAGGCTGGAGTGCAGTGGCGCAATCTCGGCTCACTGCAAGCTCCGCCTCCCGGGTTCACGCCATTCTCCTGCCTCAGCCTCTCCCAGTAGCTGGGACTACAGGCGCCCGCCACCACGCCCGGCTAATGTTTTTGTATTTTTAGTAGAGACGGGGTTTCACTGTGGTCTCGATCTCCTGACCTCGTGATCCGCCCGCCTCGGCCTCCCAAAGTGCTGGGATTACAAGCGTGAGCCACCGCGCCCGGCCAACACTTTCATCCATTTCACATCCATTTCATACAATCTAAGATTTTAAAACTTGGATTTTATTTGAACAATGAGCTTTATATCTTTAAAAAATTAATCATTTTATTTCACCATGATGCCTGCAAATTAGTCTTTATTAAGTATCTATAGTTTAAGAGTCACATTTTTCTATTCTCATTTTACATGCCGAGTTTGAGCCAGAGCTAAAATTCTGTATCTGTGGAAAAGCTAAAGAAAGGAAGTCTGACACTTAGAACATTTAAATACAATATTTAAATACCCATTTTATCTTAGGCAGGAACTCATGCTGTAAAAATATGTCTTACATTTAGAAAGATAGAACATGCATCATCTCATCTAGTCACTGTTAGCATTTTTATGATACTTTTCCAACTCTTACATTGAAAGTTATACACATTGATTTTCACCCAAGCCTTGGTAAATTACAAACCCTTGTTGAGATACAATTTACTTAACATATAATTCTCCAATTTAAGCTGTACAATTCAATGTCTTTTAGCCTATTCGCAGACTTGTGCAACTATCTCCGCTATCTAAATCCAGAACATTATCATCATTCCAAAAAGAAACCCTGTTGGCTGGGCGTGGTGGCTCATGCCGGTAATCCCAGCACTTTGGGAGGCCGAGGCGGGCAGATCATGAGGTCAGGAGATTGAGACCATACTGACTAACAGGGTGAAACCCTGCCTCTACTAAAAATACAAAAATTGGCCGGGCGTGGTGGAGCGCACCCGTAGTCCCAGCTACTCGGGAGGCTGATGTAGGAGAATCGCTTGAACTGGGGAGGCAGGTGTTGCAGTGAGCCGAGATCACACTGCTGCACTCCACCTCAAAAAAAAAAGGATGCTTCAAGATGAAGCTGAACATCTCCTTCCCAGCCACTGGCCACCAGAAACTCATTGAAGTGGATGATGAATGCAAACTTCGTACTTTTTATGAGAAGCGTATGGCCACAGAAGTTGCTGCTGATGCTCTGGGTGAAGAATGGAAGGGTTATGTGGTCCCACTCAGTGGTGGGAACGACAAATAAGGTTTCCCCATGAAGCACGTGTCTTGACCCATGGCTGTGTCCACCTGCTACTGAGTAAGGGGCATTCCTGTTACAGACCAAGGAGAGCTGGAGAAAGAAAGAGAAAATCAGTTCGTGGTTGCATTGTGGATGCCAATCTGAGTGTTCTCAACTCGGTTATTGTAAAAAAAGGAGAGAAGGATATTCCTGGACTGACTGATACTATGGTGCCTGGTCGCCTGGGGCCCAAAAGAGCTAGCAGAATCCGTAAACTTTTCAATCTCTCTAAAGAAAGCCCTTAAAGAAGATAAGAAACCTAGGACCAAAGCACCCAAGATTCAGCGTCTTGTTTCTCCACGTGTCCTGCAGCACAAACGGCGGCGTATTGCTCTGAAGAAGCAGTGTACTAAGAAAAATAAGGAAGAGGCTGCAGAATATGCTAAGCTTTTGGCCAAGAGAATGAAGGAGGCTAAGGAAAAGCGCCAGGAACAAATTGTGAAGAGACGCAGACTTGCCTCTCTGTGAGCTTCTACTTCTAAGTGAGTAACAAATAAATAAGATCAGACTGGCAAAGAAAAAGAAAAGAAACCCTGTTACTCCCATTGCCCTCTTCTTGGCCCCTGGCAATCACTAGTCTCCTTCTTATATCTATAGATTGCTTATACTGGATATTTTATTTAAATGAAATCATACAATATGTGGCCTTTTGTGTCTGGCTTCTTTCACATGTGTAATGTTTTCAAGTTTCATCCATGTTGTAGCATGTATCAGTACTCATTCTTTTTATGCCTGGATAGTAACTCATTGTATGGCTATACCATGTTTTGTTTATTCATTCATTATTTGATGGAAATTTGAGTTTTTTCCATTGGCCATTATAAATGATACTGCTATGATCAATGGTGTATAAGAATTTGGCCAGGCAGGGTGGCTCAAGCCTGTAATCCCAGCACTTTGATAGGGTGAGGTAGGCGGATCACTTGAGCTCAGGAGTTGGAGACCAGCTTGGCCAACATGGTGAAACCCCATCTCTACTAAAAATACAAAAACTAGATGGGCAAGGAGGTGGGTGCCTGTAATCCTAGCTACTCGGGAGGCTGAGGCAGAAGAATCGTTTGAACCCAGGAGGTGGAGGTTGCAGTGAGCCAAGATCGCACCATTGCATTCCAGCCTAGGCAACAGAGCAAGACTCTGTCTCAAAAAACAGAATTTGAGTACTCGTTTTTAATTATTTTGGATATATATATAGGAATAGAATTTCTGGGTCATATGTTAATTCTGTGTTTAACTTCTGAAGGAACCACCAAATAGTTTTCCACAGAGGCTGTACCATCCTACATTTCTTCTAGCAATGTACAAGAGTTCCAATTTTTCCATATCCTCACCATTTATATATCTACACTATAAAAAGAACAGCCTTTTTAGATATATGATTTGCATATATTTTCTCCCATTCTATGATTTGGCTTTTCATTTTCTTGATGGTGTCCTTGGAAGCAAAAAGTTTTATATTTCAGTGATGTTCAATATGTAGAATAAAATTTATAGGAGGCCATTGATTTGGACCGAGTTCCTGCCCTAGGCCTAACAGACCCAACCAAAATAGAGTGACTCATGCTGAAATTGCATGTCATGTCACTAAGTCAAAACTAGGATCTTTATCTGACCTTCTGAGAAATCAGGAGAGAGAGAGAGAGAATAGCCAAATCCTCAAACAGGCCAGTTTTAGCTGGCATGATAAGGAAATCCCCTTTGCCTGTCTATAAAAGCTATCTCTGGCATGATAAGGAAGTCCTCTCTGCCTGTTTATAAAAGCAATCTCTTCTGCTTTGTTCGTTGGAAGACTCATTCTGTTTTATAGAATGATATATTGCCTGAGTTTAGAATCACAAATAAATAACAATGAAGATTTTTGCCGGGAGCGGTGGCTCACGCTTGTAATCCCAGCACTTTGGGAGGCCGAGGCGGGCGGATCACGAGGTCAGGAGATCGAGACCACAGTGAAACCCCGTCTCTACTAAAAATACAAAAAAATTAGCCGGGCGTGGTGGCGGGCGCCTGTAGTCCCAGCTACTCGGAGAGGCTGAGGCAGGAGAATGGCGTGAACCCGGGAGGCAGAGCTTGCAGTGAGCCGAGATTGCGCCACTGCACTCCAGCCTGGGTGACAGAGCGAGACTCCGTCTCAAAAAAAAAAAAAATGAAGATTTTTAAACTAAATGTGTTGTAATTTTGTCTTTTGACAAATATATTCATTTGTTCTTTTGTTGTTTGTGCTTTTGATGTCATATCTCAGAAACCAATGTCTAATGAAAGCTCCTGAATATGTACACATAAGTTTTCTTTTAAAACTCTAATAGTTTTCGCTCTTACATTTGGGTGTATGGTCCAATTTGATTTTATTTATTTGGGTTTTTTTTAGATAGGTTCTTGCTCAATTGCCCAGGCTTCAGTGCAATGGCACAATCATGGCAGTTGGCTCACTGCAACTTCCAAAACTCTTAGGCTCAAGCAATCCTCCTGTCTCAGCCTCCTGAATAGCTAGGACTACAGATGCTCGCCACCACACATGGCTAATTTTTACAATTTTTTTTTTTTTTTTTTTTTTTTTTTGAGACAGAGTCTTGCTCTGTCGCCCAGGCTGCAGTGCAGTGGCGCGATCTCGGCTCACTGCAAGCTCCGCCTCCCGGGTTCCCGCCATTCTCCTGCCTCAGCCTCCCGAGTAGCTGGGACAACAGGCGCCTGCCACCACGCCCGGCTAATTTTTTGTATTTTTAGTAGAGACGGGGTTTCACCGTGTTAGCCAGGATGGTCTCGATCTCCTGACCTCGTGATCCGCCCACCTCGGCCTCCCAAAGTGCTGGGATTACAGGCGTGAGCCACCGCGCCCGGCAATTTTTACAATTTTTTAAGAGACAGGGTATTTTTGTGTGTGTGGGTGTGGGTGTGACAGGGTCTTGCTCTGTTGCCCAGGCTGGAGTGCAGTGGCATGATCAGCTTGCTGGACTCAAGTGATCCTTCCATCTTAGGCTCCTGAGTAGCTGGAACTACAGACACACACCACCATGCCCAGGTAATTTTTTTATTTTTAGTAGGAACGAAGTCTCACTATATTGTTCACACTGGTCTTGAACTCCTGGGCTCAAGCAATCTTCCCACCTCAGCCTCCCAAAGTGCTAGGATTACAGGACAAAGCCACTATGCCTAGCCTGGAGTTAATTTTTGTATATGAAGTGAGCTACGGTTCCAACTTCGTTTTTTTTTTTTCATGTGACATCCATTTGTTTCAGCATTATTTGTTGAAAAGATAGTTTATATGGGTCGAGTTTGAGGACTGCAACCTGGGACCTTTGATTAAGTTGCCTTGAATATATATATGCTGTGATCAGCAGTCACAAGTGAATTTTTTCTTTTTTTTTTTTTTTTTTTTTTTGAGAAGGAGTCTCACTCTGTCGCCCAGGCTGGAGTCCAGTGGTGCGATCTTGGCTCACTGCAAGCTCCGCGTCCTGGGTTCACACCATTCTCTTGCCTCAGCCTCCCGAGTAGCTGGGACTACAGGCGCCCGCCACCACGTCTGGCTAATTTTTTTGTATTTTTAGTAGAGACGGGGTTTCACCATGTTAGCCAGGATGGTCTCGATCTCCTGACCTCGTGATCTGCCTGCCTCGGCCTCCCAAAGTGCTGGGATTACAGGCGTGAGCCACCATGCCTGGCCTATAAGTGAATTTTTAAAGAAAAAAGGAAGAGGTAGTTCCTAAGTTGTTTACCAAGAATTTACCATAAAATAACATAAACTATTAATTGGCTATACATTGACTTTTCTTTTTAATGTAATTAAATTCTATTTTATTTTATTTTATAGAGACAGAGTTTTGCCATGTTACCTAGGCTGGTCTTGAACTCCTGGACTCAGGGGATCCACCTGCCTTGGCCTCCCAAAGTGCTGAGATTATAGGCATGAGCCACCACGCCTGGCTTGTTTTTGCTTTTGGTTTTGTTTAAGATAGGGTCTCACACTTGCTTAGGCTGGACCTTACCAGTGCAATCACTGATTACTGCAGCCTCCACCTCCCAGGCTCAAGCAGTCCTCTCACCTCAGCCCTGTAAGTATCTGGGTGTGCACCACCACACCTAGCTAATTGTTTTTTTTAATTTTTTGTAGAGATGGGTTCTCTCTATGTTGCCCAGGCTGGTCTGGAATTCCTGGGCTCAACCAGTCCTCCTGCCTCTGCCTCCCAAGGTGTTGGGATTACAGGTGTCAGTCACCGTGCCTGGCCCCAAATCCCTTTAAACAATTGCCCCCTGGACGTGTATGTTGGGTCGGTGGGGGAGCTTGACATATTCATGTCTCTCTGGCCTCAATAAATTTTGCATCTCAACGTCCCAGACTGCTCTGAGCTATTTTTCTTTACTCAGAAATCAGAATGTAGGCTGGGCATAGTGGCTCATTCCTGTAATCCCAGCCCTTTGGTAAGCCTAGGTCGAAGGATAGCTTGAGCCCAGGAGGTTGAGATCAGCCCTGGCCATATAGCAAGACCCAATATATACAAAATTTAAAAAATTAGTTGAAGCCTGGTATGGTGATTCACGCCTGTAATCCTAGCACTTTGGGAGGCCGAGGCTGGTGGATCACCTGAGGTCAGGAGTTCAAGACCAGCCTGGCCAATATGGCAAAACCCTGTCTCTACTAAAAATACAAAAATTAGCTGGGCATGGTGGTGAGCACCTATAATCCCAGCTACTCAGGAGGCTGAGGCAGGAGAATTGCTTGAACCCAGAGAGCAGAGGTGCAGTGAGCTGAGATCGCACCACTTCACTTCAGCCTGGGTCAAAGAGTGAAACTGTCTCAAACAAACAAACAAACAAAAAATTAGTTGGGTATAGTGGCATGTACCTGTAGTCCCAGTTACTTGGGAGGCTGAGGTAGGAGGATGGCTTGAGCCTGGAAGGTCAGTGCTTCAGTGAGCCCTGATCTCATCACTGCACTCCAGTCTGAGTGACAGAACAAGACCCTGTCTCAAAAAAAAAAAAAAAAAAGCCAGTCATGGTGGCGAGAGTCTGTAGTCCCAACTACTTAGGAGGCTGAGGTGGGAGGATCACTTGAGCCCAGTAGTTTGAGGCTGCAGTAAACTGTGATTGCACCATTGCCCTCCAGCCTGGGGGACAGAGCGAGACCCTGGCTCATAAATATTAAGAAGTCAGAATGTGTGTGTCCTCCAATTTTATTCTTCCTCTTCCTGATTGTATTGGCTATTCTTAGTCCTTTGCATTTCCAAACTATTCAGAATCAGCTTGTTGATTTCTGCAAAGAAGACAGCTGAGATTTGGAGAGGAGTGGTGTTAAATGTGTAGATCGGTTTGGGGAGTACTGCCATCTTAGCAATATTAAGTCTTCCAATCCATGAACATAGGATGTCTTTCCATTGATTTAGATCTTTTAAAATTTATTTCGGCAATGTTTGTAGTTTTCAGAGTATACATTATGCAATTCTTTTGTTAAATGTATTTCTTTGTATTTTATTTATTTATTTATTTTGAGACAGAGTCTTGCTCTGTCACCCAGGCTAGAGTGCAGTGGTGTGATCTCGGCTCACTGCAACCTCCGCCTCCCGGGGTTCAAGCGATTCTCCTGCCTCAGCCTCCCAAGTTGCTGGGACTACAGGTGCATGCTACCACACCCTGCTGATTTTTATATTTTTAGTAGAGAAGAGGTTTCACCATGTTGGCCAGACTGGTCTCAAACTCCTGACCTCAGGTGATCTGCCTACTTCAGCCTCCCAAAGTGCTAGGATTACAGGCATGAGCCACCACGGGCAGCTGTATTTTTGTTTTTAATTTATTTTTTTGAGACAGGGTCTCACTGTGTCACACAGGCTGGACTTCAATGGTGCAATTATAGCTCACTGCAGCCTCAACTTCCTGAACTCCAGCCCTCTTCCCACCTCAACTTCCCGAGTAGCTAAACTATACAGCTACGTGCCACAACACCCAGCAATTTTTTTTGAGACAGAATCTGCCTCTGTTGTCCAGGCTGGAGTGCAGTGGCTCGATATTGGCTCACTGCAACCTCTGCCTCCTGGGTTCAAGTGATTCTCCTGCCTCAGCCTCCTGCGTAGCTGGGATTACAGGCGCCCGCCACCATGCCTGGCTAATTTTTGTATTTTTAGTAGAGATGGGTTTTTGCCATGTTGGCCAGGCTGGTCTTGAACTCCTGACCTCAGGTGATCCACCCACCTCAGCCTCCCAAAGTGCTGGGATTACAGGTGTGAACCACTGCACCGGGCCTCACCCAGCAAATTTTTTTTTTAGATGGAATCTCGGTCTGTCGCCTAAGCTGGAGTGCAATGGCGTGATCTTGGCTCACTGCAATCTCTGCCTCCCGGGTTCAAGTGTTTCTCCTGCCTCAGCCTCCCAAGTACCTGGGATTACAGGCACCCGCAACCACACCCGGCTAATTTTTGTATTTTTAGTAGAGACGATTTTTCGCCACATTGGCCAGGTTGGTCTCAAACTCTTGACCTCGGGCGATCTGCCCACCTCGGCATCCCAAAGTGCTGGGATTACAGACGTGAGCCACCGCACCCAGCCCACCCAGCAAATGTTTAAAAAGAATTTTTGTGAAGATGGGGCTCTCACTATAATATAGTTCGAGATTGGTCTCGAACTCCTGGCCTTAAGTGATCCTCCCACCTCAGCCTCCAAAGTGTCAGGATTACAGGTGAGAGCCACCACGTCTGGCCTGTATTTTCTTTTTTGATGCTATTGTAAATGAAATTGCTTTGTTTTTTTTTTTTTGAGACGGAGTCTCGCTCTGTCGCCCAGGCAGGAGTGCAGTGGCGTGGTCTCGGCTCACTGCAAGCTCCGCCTCCCAGGTTCATGCCATTCTCCTGCCTCAGCCTCCCGAGTAGCTGGGACTACAGGCGCCTGCCACCACACCCCGCTAATTTTTTGTATTGTTAGTAGAGATGGGGTTTCACCATGTTAGCCAGGATGGTCTCAACCTCCTGACCTTGTGATCTGCCCGCCTCGGCCTCCCAAAGTGCTGGGATTACAGGCGTGAGCCACTGCGCCCGGCTGGAAAGACTGACTTTATCTCATCTGTTATTTATAAGCCACCTTTGATGAAAGAGAAATTTTTTTTTTCTTGAGATAGAGTCTCTGTCTGTCGCCCAGGCTGGAGTGCAGTGGCGTGATCTCGGCTCACTGCAACTTCTGCCTCCTGGGTTCAAGCAATTGTCTTGCCTCAGCCTCCTGAAAATTTTCTGTATACAAGATCATACAACCTGTAAGTAGACATTGTGTTTCTTCTTATTTTCCAATCTGGAGACCTTGTATTTATTTATTTTCTTGCCTAATAGCCCTCACTGGAACCTCCAGTGCAACGTTGAATGGCAGTGGCAAAGTGGACATGCTTGTCTTATTTCTGATGCTAAAGGAAAAGCATTCAGTCTTTCACCATTAAGTATGATGTTAGTGATGGGGTTTTAGCTATGTCTACAATGCCAATGCATATCCTAGTACAGATGTTCCAGCTGAGGGCGGAAATAGAGAACAGAGGTCAGAAGAAAAAGCTGGGCTTACATTTGGGAATCCTCAGTGTTCAGATGAGAGTTGAAGTTATGGAAACTTAACAAGATTGTCCAGGGCAGATCACATAGGATGAGAAGAGGATTGGGGATTGATATGGTTTGGCTTTGTGTCTCCACCCAAATCTCATTTTGAATTGAAATTCCCATGTGTTGTGGGAGGGACCTGGTGGGAGGTGACTGGATCATGGGGGTGGTTTCCCTTATGCTGTTCTCGTAATAGCAAGGGAGTTCTCATGAGATCTGATGGTTTAAAAGTGGCAGTTTTCCCTGCGCTCACTCTCTCCTGCCGTCTTGTGAGGAAGGTGCTTGCTTCCCCTTCTCTTTCCACCATGATTGTAAGTTTCATAAGGCCTCCTCAGCCATGCATAACTGTGAGTCAACTAAACCTCTTTCCTTCATAAATTACCCAGTCTCAGGCAGTTCTTTACAGCAGTATGAGAATGGACTAATACAGAGAATTGGTACTAACAGAGTGAGGTACTGCTATAAAGATAACCTGAAAATGTGGAAGTGACTTTGGAATTGGGTAATGAGCAGAGGTTGGAACAGCTTGGAGGGCTCAGAAGAAGACAGGAAGATGTGGGAAAGTTTGGAGCTTACTAGAAACTTGTTGAATGGTTTTGACCAACATGCTGATAGTGATATGGACAATAAAGTCCAGGCTGAGGTGGTCTCAGATGAAGATGAGGAACTTTTTGGGAACTGGTGCAAAGGTCACTTTGCTATGCTTTAGCAAAGAAACTGGTGGCATTTTGCCCCTGCCTTAGAAATCTGTGGAACTTTGAACTTGAGAGAGATGATTTAGGGCATCTGGCAGGAGAAATTTCTAAGCAGCAAAACATTCAAGAGGTGATCTGAGGCCGGGCGCGGTGGCTCAAGCTTGTAATCCCAGCACTTTGGGAGGCCAAGGGGGGCGGATCACGAGGTCAGGAGATCGAGACCATGGTGAAACCCCGTCTCTACTAAAAATACAAAAAATTAGCCAGGCGTGGTGGCGGGTGCCTGTAGTCCCAGCTACTCGGAGAGGCTGAGGCAGGAGAATTGCGTGAACCCGGGAGGCGGAGCTTGCAGCGAGCCGAGATCGCGCCACTGCACTCCAGCCTGGGTGACAGAGCGAGACTCCGTCTCAAAAAAAAAAAAAAAAGAGGTGATCTGGATTTTTCTGAAAGCATACAGTCACATACGGTCACAAAGAGATGGTTTGAAATTGGAACTTATGTTTTGTTTTGTTTTGTTCTTTTGAGATAGAGTCTTGCTATGTCACCCAGGCTGGAGTGCAGTGGCGTGATCTCAGCTCACTGCTTTCTATTTCCAGAAAAGTCCCAAACAAACTAAGACATATTGGTCACTTTTAGGAATACATTAATAAATATCTTTTCCCAAAGAGACTGAAGGAAGTTGAAATGTAATGGTGAGTTGAGATTGCAGTTCGTAGGCTACCCTACCAATACTTAGCAAATTCATAAGTCATGTAAAAACTTTTTCTAAGCCTTGAAAGTATGTTTGTTTAGTCCCTGAAATCTGACCACTCCTCTCCTATTTATTTATTTATTTATTTATTTATTTATTTATTTATTTATTTTTGAGACGGAGTCTCATCTGTTGCCCAGGCTGGGGTGCAAAGGCGCGATCTTGGCTCACTGCAACCTCCGCCTCCTGGGCTCAAATGATAACTTCTCTCCTTTTCATCTTACATTCCATAGCCTGGAGCCCCTGTCTGCCATGAGAGGTAGGATGTGGGTAAGGCAGGTGGACAGCTCCAGGGCAACAGAGACAGAGGAGACTTCTCGCACAAGAAGAGGAGCTGGACCAGACCTTTAAAAGCTCCTCCAGAAATAATAGCTGGGGCATTTATGAAAGGGAAGCAGGTGTCAGCAGCAGAAGGGCCCAGGAGCAAGAATAGTGAAGCACCAGGGGCTGCTTGTTTGTGCTGTCATTTGCAAGTCAGGAACTGTTTGACTTTACATTTTTTTTTTTTTGAGACGGAGTCTCGCTCTCTCACCCAGGCTGGAGTGCAGTGGCTCGATCTCGGCTCACTGCAAGCTCCGCCTCCCGGGTTCACGCCATTCTCCTGCCTCAGCCTCTCCGAGTAGCTGGGACTACAGGCGCCCGCCACCACGCCCGGCTAATTTTTGTGTATTTTTAGTAGAGACAGAGTTTCACCGTGGTCTCGATCTCCTGACATCGTGATCCGCCCGCCCCGGGCCTCCCAAAGTGCTGGGATTACAAGCGTGAGCCACCGCGCCCGGCCGAGAAAGTGATACTTAATTGAGCTGAGCCTTGAAGGGTAAATAGGAGTTAGCCAGGTCTGTAGGGTGGGGAAAAGTAAGAAGGGAAGTTAGAGGGAACAGCATGTGCCAAGTTACAGAGCTAGGACAGAATGTATTGAGGAACAATAGGAAATTGGGTATTACTGGAGCAAAGGATACACTGTGAACAGGGGAAGGGACAAGGCTGGGAGGAAAAACTCAGCGGCAGAACAAAATTATAATGTCAATTTTTAAAATCATAGTCATTTTCCTCTTTGAGTGAAAAAAACCCACATTCTTTAGGTTGGCATGTATACACAGAGAGATAAGAAATCTGACTCTATATGCAGAAAATTCAAACCAAGGGAAGTAGTGAATTATCCTTGAGTTTAAATGTTAGTTGAAATAATAAAATAGGGAGATTAAAGAGTCCTACTACTTTGATGTCAGATGAAATCATGTCTATGTATAATACACTGGTCAAAGTTCAAGAACTGGTGATCTTTATAAAAACACTGCTCTCTTCTTTGCAAGGTCATCACAATGGCTCCAGAATTATTGGGGTAATACATTTTGTTTTTCATGTAAAAAGTTATCTTTTTATTTATGTTGAGACGGAGTCTCACTCTGATGCACAGGCTGGAGTGCAGTGGCACAATCTCGGCTCACTGTAACCTCTGCCTCCCAGGTTCAAGCAATTCTCCTGCCTCAGCCTCCTAAGTAGCTGGGACTACAGGCATGTGCCACCACGCCCAGCTAATTTTGTATTTTTAGTAGAGACAGGGTTTCACTATGTTGGCCAGGCTGGTCTCGAACTCCTGATCTCAGGTGATCTGCCCACCTTGGCCTCCCAAAGTGCTGGGATTACAGGTGTGAGCCACTGCGCCTGGGCCAAAAGTTATCTTTTTAGTCAAGTTGATCAAAAAATAAAATTTTGCTTATTGCTAATGGATCTATTTACATAATAAGAAATTTCTCTAAATTTATCATTATCACGTTGTCTCAGTCATTACCTGCTGTTGTTACCACTTGCCTGTTCTTAAACTCCACTTACTTTTTGCAACTCATCTTTTTGTTACTTCTACTGCTAAATAATCTTCACAAAGGAAGTCTTTTTTTCCTACCTGTTATCAGCACTTACTTAATTGTTCCCTGACCACAGAGATCAAAACCAAAATAATGTACCACCATCACTGTAGATGGAAAAACACACACGAACCTTTTTCTTCTACCCTCCTAGGTTCTCCAGCTGGAGTCCTGGGAATCAAACTGATAAAAGATAGATTAAAAAGAGAAAAACAGAGTTTTTTAATGTATGCAGCACACATACACACAGGAGAAACTCTGTAATGAGTAACTCAAAGGGATGGTTAAAATCCGGGGCTTATATATCACCTTAACATGGAACGATATATTTGTAGAGAAGTGACAAGAGAAAGGGGTTGCAGCTTTTAGGGGCAGCAAACTGTGGGGAGGTAAATATGTGGGGGTGAAACCATTGAAATATAAAGGTTATTTTATTTCTTTTGAGGCAGGTTCTTGCTCCATCGCCCAGGTTGGAGTGCAGCGGCTCCATCTCGGCCCACTTCAACCTCCACCTCCCAGGTTCAAGCGATTCTGTTGCCTCGGCCTCCCGAATAGCTGGGATTATAGACACCTGCCAACATACCCAGGTATTTTTATTTTATTGTATTTTTAGTAGAGATGGGGTTTCAGGCCAGGCACAATGGCTCACGCCTGTAATTCTAGCCCTTTGGGAGGCAGAGGTGAGCAGATCCCTTGAGCTCAGAAGTTCGAGACCAACCTGAGCAACATGGAGAAACCCCATCTCTACCAAAAATACAAAACAATTACCTGGGTATGGTGATGCATGCCTGTGGTCCCAGCTACTCAGAAAGGCTGAGGCGGGAGTATTGCTTGAGCCTGGGAGGCAGAGGTTGCAGTGAGTTGAGATCATGTCACTGCACTCCAGCCTGGGTGACAGAGTGAGACCTCGTCTCAAAAAAAAAAAAAGAGAGATGGGAGTTCACCATGTCGGCCAGGTTGGTCTCGAACTGCTGCCCTCAAGTGATCCACCCACCTTGGCTTCCCAAAGTGCTGGGATTATAGGCCTGAGCCACAGCACCCGGCCAAAGTTATCTTAGTAAAGTTTTTTATGTAGATTCCTCTCTCAGTGCTATGTCTGATCCCTGTCCTGATAAGAGTCTGGGCTAAGAGTCAGGAATGATTGAGTTGGGCTCCTTTTCATGGAGGGGAAGGGAGACACCCTTACAATTTATATACTGTTCTTAGCCAGACGGGGGAAAGAAGCCCAAGAGCCTTTTTTTTTTTTTTTAATTGGAGACAGGATCTTGCTCTGTTGCCCAGGTTGGAGTGCATGGGCACAATCACGGCCCACTGCACTCTCAACCTTCTAGGCTCAAGCAATCCTCCCACCTCAGCCTCCCAAAGTGCTGGGATTACAGGTGTGAGCCCCAAGAGCTTCTTCTGCATGAGCTATTTCTCAATTGTCTTCAGCTCAAAATAATCCTATTCAAAAGTAACATATTTGGGGTGGGGTAGGATGTTCTAATCCCCTGCAATACCATTTATTGCATCAACCAACAATGGATTCCTGGTATTACTTGCTCACAGGTAGAGGTTGTTAGACTCCCCTGATTGGTTAATTGAAACGATTGCATCTTCACTCTCTTTTTTCTTTTTTTAGATTTTGGCACTCATTTTTCAAGTTTCCGACGAAACATCTTGAAATGTCCCTCTGTAGGCCTCAAATAGTTCAGCGCCTCAGAAATGCATAATTGATTCTAAAGGTAACAATTACTTTTAGTTGTAAGAACCAGTCTCACAACTTGCAATTATGGCCATAGAATTTTAGCGCTGCACACTAGCATGCACTTCAGAAATTATCTCGTCCAGATCCTTCTTATAGATAAAGCAACTGAAGACAACACGGTGACTGGGTGACCTTGGGCAATTTACCTATCTTCCCACTTTTCTTATCAAATTGATCTCAGCAGTTCCTATACCTTTAAGGGTTATTGTAAGGAATAAATAATAAAAGTCTGGGTACAGTGGTTCACATTTGTAATTCCAGCACTTTGGGAGGCCAAGGCAGGAGAAACAATTGAGCCCAAGAGTTTGAGACCAGCCTAGGCAGCATACCAAGACCCAGTCTCTAAAAAAAAAATGGTTAAAAATTAGCAGGGCATGGTGGTGCAGGAAGTCCTAGGTACTCAGGAGGCTGAGGCGGGTGGATCATTTGAGCTCAGGAGTTTGAAGTCATAGAGAAGCGGTGTTGTCGTCTGGGATAAATATCAGAGGTTTCTTGTCTCATGCCAAGGGAATCAAGAATGCGGACACATAAGAAGTGAGTTTAAGAGCATTGGTTTAATAGGCAAAAGGAAGAGAAAAGGGAATACCTCTCTCTCTTATAGAGAGAGGGGCTCCTGAATGGGACTTTTGGTCTCATGGTGAAATGCAAGGGATTTTATAGACGAGCTTGAGGAGGCGGTGTCTTGAGTTACGTAGAGCCTGAGAGATTGGATGGACCAGGTGTGCCATTTACATAGCACGCAAAGAAGCTGGCTACCCTCCCCGAATCTTTTATTATGCAAATGGTCCTCTACCTGGCCGGAGCCATGTTGCCTGTTTCTTTACTGTACACATGGTTGACAAAGAAAAGGGAAAATGGGGCCTCCATGTTGAACATGCCTCATCCCCAGGTAGCCTTTTCCTATTGGCACAGCTGTTGGCATTTACCTGCGCAAGCTTCCAGCTTGTTTATTTATGTCTGCAGCTCAATTTTTCAGGCTGCTCTTTGTTAGAAAAGAAATGATTTAGGAACTACTTGGTAAGAACCCTGACTATCGGCCTAAATAATTTATTTCTAGTTCCTGTATCAACAGTGAGCTGTGGGCCAGGTGTGGTGGCTCACGCCTGTAATCCTAGCATTTTGGGAGGCTGAGGTGGACAGATCACTTGAGGTCAGCAGTTCGAGACCAGCCTGGCCAACATGGTGAAACCCCCGTCTCTACTAAAAATACAAAAATTAGCCTGGCTTGGTGGCTCAAGCCTGTAATCCCAGCTATTCAGGAGACTGAGGCAGGAGAATCGCTTGAACCCAGAAGGCAGAGGTTACAGTTAGCTGAGATTGTGCCACTGCACTCCAGCCTGGGTGACAGAGTGAGACTCCATCTCAGAAACAAACAAATCAGTGACAAATCAGTGACAAACAAACCAATGCACTCTAGCCTGGTAACAGAGTGAGACCCTGTCTCTAAAAAGAAAAAAAAAAGGCCCTGCACAGTGGCTCACACATGTAATCCTAACACTTTGGGAGGCCAAGGTGGGAGGATTGCTTGAGCCTAGGAGTTTGAGACCAGCCTGGGCAATATGGGCAAAACCCCATCTCTGCAAGAAATACAAAAAGTAGCTGTGACAGCATGTGCCTGTAGTCCCAGGTACTTGGGAGGCCGAAGTGGGAGGATCGCTTGAGCCTGGGAGGCAGAGATTGCAGGAGCCAAGATCGCACCTCTGCACTTCAGCCTGGGCTGCAGAACAAGAACCTGTGTCAAAAAAAAAAAAAAAAAAAAAAAAAGAAAACGTATGAATGAGATAATGCAAGTGAAACAGAGCAATAAATCATTCAATAAATGTTCGTTATGACCATGGATACAACTAAACAGTCCTGAATTTGCTATTTACATTAGCTTGGAAAGTCCCTAGATATCTCTGGATCTCAGTTTTAACAATCCATGAAATGAATGAGAAGGTTAGACGAAGTCAGTGGTTCAAGTTGTGCTGTGGAGTCCTAGGGCTTCCCTGAAGGACAGCAGACAGGGGCTGAGAGGCCAGCAGACAGTCACCAAATAACCTACCTTTCTTCAACCAAAGCTGTTTAGCTTTCCTCTTCTTAAATTTTTGTTTGAATAAAATAGTTCTGAGCTGGGCATAGTGGCTCATGCCTGTAATCGCAGCATTTTGGGAGGCCACAGTGGGAGGATCATTTGAGGCCAGGAGTTTGAGACCAGCTTGAGCCCCATCTCTGAAAAAAATAAAAATAAAAATAAAAATTGTGCTTAAAAAAGTAACGGCCGGGCACGGTGGCTCAAGCCTGTAATCCCAGCACTTTGGGAGGCCGAGGCGGGCGGATCACGAGGTCAGGAGATCGAGACCATCCTGGCTAACACGGTGAAACCCCGTCTCTACTAAAAATACAAAAAAATTAGCCGGGCGTGTTGGCGGGCGCCTGTAGTCCCAGCTACTCCGGAGGCTGAGGCAGGAGAATGGCATGAACCCGGGAGGCGGGGCTTGCAGTGAGCCGAGATCGCGCCACTGCACTCTAGCCTGGGGGACAGAGCAAGACTCCGTCTCAAAAAAAAAAAAGTAACTACTTAGCAAGATAAACTTTAAGGTTCTTTCAGCTCAAGATTCTATGATTTTGCAAAGATCACACTCTGTCCTTTGTTTTTCTGGTTTCAAAATAAAGACAAGGATTTTATGTATTTATTTATTTTATTTTTGAGACAGAGTCTCACTCCTTGTCACCCAGGCTAGAGTGCAGTGGTGCAATCTCGGCTTATTGCAACCTCTGACTTCTGGGTTCAAGTGATTCTCCTGCCTCAGCCTCCCAAGTAGCTGGGATTACAGGTATGTGCTACCACACTTGGCTAATTTTTGTATTTTTAGTAGATACAGGGTTTCACCACATTGGCCAGGTTGGTCTCAAGCGATCTGCCCTCAACTCCTGGCCTCAAATGATCCACCCCCTTAGCCTCCCAAAGTGCTGAGATTACAGTCATACATCACCATGCCCGGCCAAAATAAAGACAAAGATTTTTACGTTTTTAAGGATAAGATCAACTTATGACTATAGGCACAGAGCCAGGACAGAACTCTAGGTCTCCTGACAGTAAGGAAGAGATATTATAATGTCTTGAGGTTAAAAGGAAGGAGATCTTCAAATGGTTAATGCTCAGTAATGACTGTGGACATTTTTCTATTTTGGTTATAGAGAAACAAACCCTGGATTTTTGGTTCTTAGTTTTCTCTTGGATTACTTAAGGGGTGAGTATTCTTTAGGTGACAGTGCTGATTACAATCCAGTCTATGATTAACGCATTTATTACCTAATGTTTTTCCGGGTAACTGAAGTTTAATGTTTGCTGAATTATAGTTGATTGGAAAAGAGGACCTTAAGGAGAGATTTCAGCATCACTTCCACTCAGATTTATTTTTAAAAAGGTTATAGGGTGGTTGTTGCCATGCTATTGAGATATCCAGGTGAGCTTTGTATATTTCAGATGCAATTCTCTGGTACAGTTCTATTTTCAGTAAACCTACCCCAATTTCAAAGCTCTAATCAAAAAAGAGGTTGTATTGGCTGGGTGCAGTGGCTCACACCTGTAATCCCAGCACTTTGGGAGGCTGAGGCGGGTGGATCACATGAGGCCAGGAGTTCGAGACCAGCCTGGCCAACATAGCAAAACCCCGTCTCTACTAAAAAGACAAAAATTAGCTAGTGTGGTGGTGCACATCTGTAATCCCAGCTACTTGGGAGGCTGAGGCACAAGAATCGCTTGAACCGAGGAGGTGGAGGTTGCAGTGAGCCGAGACTGCCCCACTCTACTCCAGCCTGGGTCTGTCTCAAAAAAAAATAAAAATAATTTTCTTTTTTTTCTTTTTTATTTTTTGAGACAGAGTCTCGCTCTGTCACCCAGGCTGGAGTGCAGTGGCGCAATCTCGGCTCACTGCAAGCTCCGCCCCCCAGGGTCACGCCATTCTCTGCCTCAGCCTCTCTGGTAGCTGAGACTACAGGCGCCCGCCACCACGCCCGGCTAATTTTTTGTATTTTTAGTAGAGACGGGGTTTCAGCGTGGTCTCGATCTCCTGACCTCGTGATCCGCCGGCCTCGGCCTCCCAAAGTGCTGGGATTACAAGCGTGATCCACTGCGCCCGGCCTAATAATTTTCTTTTTCTTTTTTTTAAAAGGTTGTATATGTAATCTCAGCACTTTGGGAGGCCGAGGCAGGCGTATCACCTGAGGTCAGGAGTTCAAGACCAGCCTGGCCAATATGGTGAGACCCTATCTCTACTAAAAATACAAAAATTAGCCAGGCATGGTGGTGGGCACTTGTAACCCCAGTTACTCGGGAGACTGAGGCAGGAGAATTGCTTGAACCCCAGAGACAGAGGTTGCAGTGAGCAGAGATCACACCATTGCACTGCAGTCTGGGCCACAAGAGTGAAACTCCATCTCAAAAAAAAAAGAAAAAAGAAAGAAATCAAAACTTCAACACACATTATTTTATTTGATCCTTACAAAAATTCTCTGAGGTAGACAGAAGAGGTTTCTTCCCTGATCACAGAAGAGAAAGCAAAGGCTCAGGGAAGTTAATTATTATAACTATTCTACAGCTAATAAGTTGGTTTTGCAGTCATTAAGTCTTTATTGAACATCTCTAGCATCCAGGCATTGGGATAAGGAACTGGGACTCAAGTTCAAATGAATCACACCTCAGTGTTGTTTCTCTTACTTGGAGTAGTTCTTGAATGCCTCAGTTTTAAAAGACTGAAAGTTTTAAACTTAGGGAGGCTTTCTTACAACTTAAAACTGTTTAATAGAGAATTCTTAATTCACATAGTATAATATAATATACCCAATAACATTCTGCGACAGGCCAGGCGCTGTGGCTCATGCCTGTAATCACAGCACTTTGGGAGGCCAAGGCAGGTGGATGATCCAACTTCATGAGTACGAGACCAGCCTAGCCAACATGGAGAAACCCTGTCTCTACTAAAAATACAAAAAAAAAAAAAGAAAAGAAAAAAATTAGCCGGGCGTGGTGGCATACTCCTGTAGTCCCAGCTACTCGAGAGGCTGAGGCAGGAGAATCACTTGAACCCAGGAGGCAAAGGTTTCAGTGAACTGCACTCCAGCTGGGATAACAGAGCAAGACTCTGTCTCAAAAAAAAAAAAAAAAGAAAAAAAAAAATTCTGCAACAGCTGACGACAACCAAAAGAGAAAAGTAAAGGTTGACTTTTCTAACTATAGTATTTTGCCTGCTAGGCATTCTAGGTTTTTATTTTAAAAATTTCTTAGGAAACTCCAGCTGTTACAAGGAAGTACTGCTTTTGGTTTAATGTTTTATCCTGCTAGTGCACTCCACCCTTAAGTGATCTTGGTGACTAATAGGACTGGCACCAGTTCTCACTTACCAGATGTGAATTCCACTTACTAGTTTGTTTTTTGTCTTCTGCTAATTTGCAGTTGTAGACAAACACGGAGTAAAGAAGTTCTTAAATGAAAATCGGCAATGTAGTCGCTCTTTAATTTTTGAATTGGCCTGGCACAGTGTCCTCATCTAAGAGTCATATGGTTGTTATGTTCCCTGATGTTAGGGGGCCCTCCCCTGCAGCCCACAGTGACTCAGAAGGCAGCTGCCGAGAACAGGAAGGCCTGGGGTTCATGTGACAAGCCACCAGCCTTTACCAGAGCAAACAAAGTAGGTGGGATGTTCCCGTCCCCTGCCCACCAGTTTTATAACACATTTCAGGGCTTTTTTTTTTCCCTTCCTCAGAGTGCTCTGAATTTTCTCTTTGACCTAGTTTGATTTGTGGAGAAATGCTGTCGAAAGGGCCTGCTGAGATTTTGTCCTGGCCTGCCTCGCTGAAGAAGGCCAACAATCTGTTTGCATAGCAAGAATGAAAAAAATGTTTCTGCGCTTCAGAGATTACTGAATACTCTTTTTCCAAAATGAATCCGTTCCTTCTAGCAGGGATCGTTTTTGCTAGTTGGGAAGATAAAGCTGTCAATATTCAGTAGCCAATCTCTAGATTTCTTTCTGAGACGGAGTCTGGCTCAGTGCAGGCTGAGGGGCGGTGGCACGATCTCGGCTCACTGCAACCTCCCACTCCTGGGTTCAAGCAATTCTCCTGCCTCAGCCTCCCAAGTAGCTGGGATTACAGGCACATGCCATCACACCTGGCTAATTGTTGTATTTTTGGTAGAGATGGGGTTTCACCATGTTGGCCAGGCTGGTCTCAACTCCTGATCTCAAGTGATCCACCCGTCTTGGCCTCCCATAGTGCTAGGATTACAGGGGTGAGCCATCACATGCAGCGCCAATATCCAAATTTCAAGAGACCACAAATTGTCACAGTTTCTTGGAGATTTTCTTCACTGGATTTAAGTCATTGTTCTCCAAAGTGTGTTCTGAGGGCTACCTACATTTGAATAATCTAGATTAAGGTATCATCATCACTACTAAAGGACCTTGTAATCTGTGTTTTTTTTTTTTTTTGAGATGAATTCTCCCTCTATTGCCCAGGCTGGAGTGGAATGGTGCAATCTTGGCTTATTTGCAACCTCTGCCTCCAGGGTTCAAGCAATTATCTGCCCCAGCCTCCCGAATAGCTAGGATTACAGGCACCCGCTACCACACCCAGCTAATTTTTGTATTTTTAGTAGAGACGGGGTTTCACCATTTTGGCCACGCTGGCCTTGAACTCCTGACCTTGTGATCCACCCACCTCGGCCTCCCAAAGTGCTGGGATTACAGGCATGAGCCACCGCGCCCGGCCCGTAATCTGTTTTTAAACGAGCACTAAAACTCACCAAAATTCTTTTTTTTTTTTTGAGACGGAATCCCACGCTGTGGCCCAGGCTGGAGTGCACTGGTGTGATCTCGGCTTACTGCAACCTCTGGCTCTTGGGTTCAAGCAATTTTCCTGCCTCAGCCTCCCGAGTAGCTGGGGTTACAGGCGCCCACCACCACGCCTGGCTAATTTTTTGTGTGTATTTTTAGTAGAGACAGGGTTTCACCATCTTGGCCAGGCTGGTCTTGAACTCCTGACCTTGTGATCCACCTGCCTCGGCCTCCCAAAGTGCTGGGATTACAGGTGTGAGCCACTGCACCTGGCCAAAATTTATTTTTTTGCACAAAATTAACTTAGCTAAATCAGAGTTCACAAGCCTTCATTGGTAATGTGACCCACAGGAGAGAGTCCTGGGTCAGAGGAGGAGTCTTGTTTATGCCTTTCCTGTTTCCACTCCTGTACTCCTGGTCCCCGCCAAAATGCCATTTCTGATAGTGTTGGTCGCTGCAGAAGGAAACAGGAAAAAACAGGAAGGAACTGAGGAAACTTCAGTGTTCCCTCTTGATTATAGTGGTCTGGGAAACAGGCCTGAGTTTAGAAAGCAATGCAGCAGAATGCTTAAAAATCATTCACAAAGTTTGGTAAAACCACACACTCCCCTTCTCCCCATTCTAATTAAGTGGGTATGGGGTGGGGCCTGAGAACCTATATTTGGAAAAATACCTACAGTGATTCTAATGCAGGTCGATCTGGGGGTACGTCAGGATATTTCTTGTTTAATGTACTGGAGCCCAGAGGTAGAAGTCCCCTTTGACAGCTGTCTTCAAACTGTCGGCACAAAGACCTAAAGTAATTTTACAATATAAAGATATATGTGGGTTCTCTAACTGTCACAGGGCAACCCCCCAAATTGGGGATCAGCCCAGGAGGCCACGAGGGTTCTTGACTTTTGGCAGAAAAGAATTAAGGAGGCCACGGTGGCTCATGCCTGTAATCCCAACACTTCGGGAGGCCGAGGCGGGCGGATTGCCTCAGGTCAGGAGTTCGAGAACAGTCTGGCCAACATGGTGAAACCCCATCTCTACTAAAAATACAAAAAAATTAGCTGTGTGTGGTGGCATGCACCTGTAATCCCAGCTACTTGGGAGGTTGAGGTAGGGGAATTGCTTGAACCAGGGAGGTGGAGGTTGCAGTGAGCAGAGATCATGCCACTGCACTCTAGCTTTGGCAGCAGAGCAAGACTCTGTCTCAAAAAAGAAAAAAGAATTCGGGAGCAAGTGGACAGAATAAAGTGAAGGCCAGTTAAAGGAATGAAACGGTGGCTACCCCATAGAGTAGCATGGACTGCTGGACTAACTATACTTATGGTTATTCCTTGATTACATGCTGAAAAGGGGGTGGATTATTCATGTTTTCTTGGAATGGGGTGGGGAGTTCCCCAGAACTGAGGGTTCTCCCCATCTCCTACTATATAGGGTAATTTAGGGACGTTGCCATAACATTTGTAAACTTTCATGGTGCCGGTGGGAGTGTCTTTCAGGGTGTTGATAATGCATTAGAATTAGCATATAATGAGCAATGAGGATGACCAGAGTCACTTTCTTTTTTTTTTTTTTTTTTTTGAGACAGAGTCTTGCTCTGTCACCCAGGCTGGAGTGCAGTGGCGAGATCTCAGCTCACTTGCAACCTCTGCCTCTCAGGTTCAAGCGATTCTCCTGCCTCATCCTTCTGAGTAGCTGGGAATACAGGTGCCCGCCACCAGGCCCAGCTAATTTTTGTATTATTAGTAGAGATGGGGTTTTACCATGTTGATCAGGCTGGTCTTGAACTCCTGACCTCGTGATCCACCCACCTCGGCCTCCCAAAGTGCTGGGATTACAGGTGTGAACCACCGCGCATGTCCTCCAGAGGTCACTTTCTTTGCCATCTTGATTTTGATTTTGGGAGGGGGTTGGCTGTTTTTTTATTTGTTTGTTTGTTTGTTTTTATGTTGCCAGGCTGTTCTTGAACTCCTGGCCTCAAGTGATCCTCACACCTTGGCTTCTCAAGTGCTGAGATTACAGGCATGAGCCACCACACCCAGCCCTTGGCTAGGTTCTTTACTGCACCTGTTTTATAAGCAGGGTCTTTGTGACCTACGTCTTGTGAAACAAGCCCTGCCAAATTCCTATCTTATAACTAGCCAGCATTTAGTTTTAGTATATTCTGTGTTTGTCTTAAGATAGTATGTACATTTTTCCCTAGAGCAGCAAAAAAGAAAAGGATAATGTGTATTATGTATTTAAAAGAAATATCGGGGTCGGGCGCAGTGGCTCACATCTGTAATCCCAGTACTTTGGGAGGCTGAGATGGGTGAATCACCTGAGGTCAGGAGTTTGAGACCAGCCTGGCCAACATGGCCAAACATTTTTTCTAGTCTCTGCTAGGAAAAAAAAAAATTAGCCAGGCATGGTGGCGCCTGCCTATAATCCCAGCTACTCAGGAAGCTGAGGCAGGAGAATTGCTGGAACCCAGGAGGCAGAGGTTGCAGTGAGTCGAGATGGCACCACTACACTCCAGCCTGAGTGACAGAGCGAGACTCCATCTCAAAAAAAAAAAAAAAAAAAAATACTGGCTAACATCTCTACAAACAAATGAGCCATTTGATAGGAACATTGCTTTCATATGATTCCATTAAAAAATATTAACTTTGGCTGGGTATTGTGGTTCGTGCCTGTAATCCCAGCACTTTGGGAGGCCAAGGCAGGTGGATCACCTGAGGTGAGGAGTTCGAGAGCAGCCTGGCCAACATGGTGAAACCCTGTCTGTACTAAAAATATAAAAAATTAGCCGGGCATGGTGGCACGCACCTGTAATCCCAGCTACTCAGGAAGCTGAAGCAGGAGAATTGCTTGAACCTAGGAGGTGGAGGTTGCGATGAGCTGAGACCCCACCACTGTACTTCAGCCTGGGTAAGAAGAGCCAAACTTCGTTTAAAAAAAAAAAAATGGCCGGGCGCGGTGGCTCACGCTTGTAATCCCAGCACTTTGGGAGGCCGAGGCGGGCGGATCACGAGGTCAGGAGATCGAGACCACGGTGAAACCCCGTCTCTACTAAAAATACAAAAAAAAAATTAGCCGGGCGTGGTGGCGGGTGCCTGTAGTCCCAGCTACTCGGAGAGGCTGAGGCAGGAGAATGGCGTGAACCCGGGAGGCGGAGCTTGCAGTGAGCCGAGATTGCGCCACTGCACTCCAGCCTGGGTGACAGAGCGAGACTCCGTCTCAAAAAAAAAAAAATTAGCTGGGTGTGGTGGCACACACCTGTAATCCTAACTATTTGAGAGGCTGAGGCACGAGAATCACTTGAACCTGGGAGGCAGAGATTGCAGTGAGCTGAGATTGTGTCATTGCATGCTAGCCTGGGCGACAGAGCAAGACTCTTGTCTAAAAAAAAAAAAAAAAATCATGGTGGCTTGTCAAGTTTTGGAAATTTCTCCTTAATGGTTTTTCCTAACATATTGCTTTCAGTATGTCATTCTGTCACTCCTTTCCTCAAAATCTTCAATGGGACTTCACTGCCTACTTATTAAATACCGTCGGCTAGTGTTTGAGGCCTTATAACTTTATAACACTTGGCCTCAGTCCACCTTGCCAGCCGCACTTTTTTGTTTTGTTTTGTTTGAGACAGAGTCACACTCTGTCACCCAGGCTGGAGTGCTTTGGCACAGTTTTGGCTCACTGCAACCTCCACCTCCCAGGTTCAAGCAATTCTCCTGCCTCAGCCTCCCAAGTAGGTGGGACTACAGGTGCCCACCACCATGCCTGGCTAATTTTTTTTTTTTTTTGTATTTTTGTATTTTTAGCAGTGTCAGGGTTTCACCATGATGGCCAGACTGGTCTCGAACTCCTGACCTCAGGTGATCCGCCATCTCGGTCTCTCAAAGTACTGAGATTAAAGACATGAGCCACAGTGCCCAGCCAAATTGATTCTTTTTTTTTTTAATTTTTATTTTTATTTATTTATTTTTTGAGATGGAGTTTTGCTCTTGTTGCCCAGGCTGGAGTGCAATGGCACGATCTCAGTTCACCGCAACCTCCGTCTCCCTGGTTCAAGCGATTCTCCTGCCTCAGCCTCCTGAGTAGCTGGGATTACAGGCACCCGCCACCAGCCGGGCTAATGTTTTGTATTTTTAGTAGAGACGGGGTTTCACCATGTTGGCCAGGCTGGTCTTGCACTCCTGACCTCAGGTGATCCACCTACCTCGGCCTCCCAAAGTGCTGGGATTACAGGCGTGAGCCACCATGACTGGCCTATTTATTTATTTTTTGAGACAGAGTTTTGCTCTTGTTGCCCACGTTGGAGTGCAATGGTGCAATCTCAGCTCATTGCAACCTCTGCCTCTGGTGTTTAAGTGGTTCTCCTGCCTCAGCCTCCTGCTTTTAGAAAGTATTTTACAGGAGAACGGGCGCAGTTACTCATGCTGGTAATCACAGCACTTTGGGAAGTTGGAGGCAGGCAGATTGCTTGAGCTTAGGAGCTCAAGACTTTCCTGGGCAATATGGTGAGATGCCATCTCTACTAAAGATTGTTTTTAAATAGCTGGGTGTTGTGGCGAGGGCCTCTAGTCCCAATTACTCAGAGGCTGAGGCGAGAGGATGCTTGAGCCTGGGAGGTCGAGGCTGCAGTGAGCCGTGATCGCACCACTGCACTCCCGCCTGGGTGACCGAGTGAGATCCTGTCTCAAAACCAACTAACAAAAACAAAACAAAAGTATTTTAAAGGATTTCTCCTATTTAAGTCCTTATTCATATGCATGAAAATATGTGGTAAAGATGTTTTAGTTGTAGGAAAAATGTTGGAAGCAATCTAAATGTCCATCAAACGGGATAATGTTTAAATTATGGTACATCCTGTGATATACCATACAGATTAGAAAGAATGAAGTGGATCTCCAGATCCTAAAGAATTTGATTCTTCAAAATTAAGAAAATCTGTCCAATTAAAAATACTTCAGGGGTGGCGGGACATGTTGGCTCACACCTGTAATCCCGTCACTTTGGGAGGCCGAGGTGGGTGGATCACCTGAGATCAGGAGTTCAAGACCAGCCCGGCCAACATGATGAAACCCCCGTCTCTACTAAAAATACAAAAAAATTAGCCGGGCGTGGTGGCGTGTGCCTGGCATCCCAACTACCCAGGAGGCTGAGGCAGGAGAATCGCTGGAACCCGGGAAGCAGAGGCTGCAGAGAGCCAAGATCACGCCAGTGCACTCCAGTCTGGCCAACGAAGCAAGACTCTGTCTCAAAAAAAAAAAAAAAAAAAAAATTCAGGGCCAGGCGCAGTGGCTCACGCCTGTAATCCCAGCACTTTTGGAGGCCAAGGCGGGCAGATCACTTGAGGCCAGGAGTTTCAGACTAGCCTGGCCAACATGGTGAAACCCCATCTCTACAAAAAAAATACAAAAATTAGCCGGGTGCCTGTAAACTCAGCTATTTGGAAGACTGAGGCAGGAGAATTGCTTGAACCTGGGAGGCAGAAGTTGCAGTGAGCCAAGATTGTGCCATTGCACTCCAGCCTGGGTGACAAGAGTGAGACTCTGTCTCAAAAACAAACAAAAAAGCCTTTAATATTGTATTTACATTAGTGATATCATGTCTCACACATAAATAATAAATATATATTAGCTATGAACAGTATATTTTTAAGATTCTGGGGCCAGGCGCAGTGGCTCATGTAATCCCAGCACTTTGGGAGGCCAAGGCGGGTGAATCACCTGAGGTCAGGAGTTCGAGACCAGCCTGACCAATATGGTGAAACCCCGTCTCCACTAAAAATACAAAATTAGCTGGGCTTGGTGGTGCATGAGTGTAATCCCAGCTACTCGGGAGGCTGAGGCAGGAGAATAGCTTGAACCCAGGAGGTGGAGGTTGTAGTGAGCTGAGATCGTGCCATTGCATTCCAGTCTGGGCAACAAGAGCAAAATTCTGTCTCAAAAAGAATTGAAGGCACTATTGAGAAGTGACAAAGATATATGCATATATGGAAGATATGTACATGACATAAATCCCCACTGTAGTTATCAGTAACTCCACTTTTTTTTTCTTTTTCTTTTTCTTTTTTTTTTTTTTTTGAGATGGGGTCTCACTCTGTCACCAAGCTGGAGTGCAGTGGTACAGTGATAGAATCTTGGCTCACTGTAACCTCTGCCTCCCAGGCTCAAGCAATCCTCCTACCTCAGCCTCCCAAGTAGCCGGGACTATAGGCACACCACACCACACCCAGCTAATTTTTGTATTTTTTTTGTAGAGACAGGGTTTTGCCATGTTGCCCAGGCTGGTCTCGAACTCCTGGCTTCAAGCATTTCACCCCCCTTGGACTCCCAAAGTGGTGAGATTATAGGTGTGAGCACCGTGCCCAGCCACTAACTCCACCCTTCCAATAGTTCAAGCCAAAAATCTTGACATCATCCCTGAATCCTCTCTTTCTCTCATACCCCACATTAAAGTATCAACAATATCTGTTGATATTATTTTAAAAATATTTCCAGAATCCAAACCCTTCTCATCACTTCCTTCTATACCACTGTGGTCCAAAGCATCATCTTTTTTTTTTTTTTTTTTTTTTTTTTTGGAGATGGAGTTTCACTTTTTCGCCCAGGCTGGAGTGAAGTGGTGTGATCTCAGCGCACTGTAACCTCCATCCCCCGGGTTTAAGTGATTCTCTTGCCTCAGCCTCCCAAGTAGCTGGAATTACAGGCATGTGCCACCACGCCTGGCTAATTTTTGTATTTTTAGTAGAGATGGCGTTTTACCATTTTGGCCAGTCTGGTCTCGAACTCCTGACCTCAGGCGATCCACCTGCCTCAGCCTCCCAAAGTGCTAGGATTATAGGCATGAGCCACCGCGCCCGGCCACTACTTTCTTTTTGTAACACTTATCACAGTTGTTAGCATATAGTTACCAGGTTGTAAGCTTCATTGAGAGTTTGGGTCTGGATCTCTGTTGTATCCCTAGCACTGGTATATAGTAGATACTCAACAAATACTTATCAATGAGTTAATAAATATATCTCCAAGAGTGGTTATAGTATTGTTGTAACTTCCCTTCTACCTCAAAGCTGCTTTTGATTTAACTCCTATCAACAGGTAGAAGTGAGTTCACCATGACTTGTTCTCCATTATGTATACAGTTGTGTCCCCACAATCCTTGTGATGCTAAACATACAAAAGGGGATAGATACACGTTTACAGGTTGGTTGATTAAATGATGTGGTTTGATACTCATCTCCTACGTCAACTTTGCCTATTGTCAGATAAGAGGCAAAGAGAAATATTAGGGAAGCAATTCTCAGGTTACAGAGGTCAAAATCTTACTTGGGTCTTTTGAAATGTAGCTGGCATTCATAGAAATTTGTCTTTTTTTGTCCACTATTGGCCTGAACAATCAAATACCCTAAGCCAAGAGCCTAATTGCCAGTAACTACTATATTATTGAGCATTATATATTAAATTCCATGCATGGCCAATATTATATATTATTAGGTTTTAAAGTAATCAGAAAGTATTTGCCCTTTTTTTTGCTTTGCAAATGGTTGGGTAAATATTCACTGTTCCTGTCTTCATTGTAGCAAAATCATGACTATATTACAGCATTAATAACTCTCTAGCTGTGTGGCCTTGGGCAAATCATTTCTCTCTGAACATAAATTTCCTTATTGACAAAATGAGGAGATTGGATGTAAGGTCTCTTCCAATTCTAACATCTATTTCATTCAATGAAAATCACCACACAAGGCTGGGCACAGTGGCTCACGCCTGTAATCCCAGCACTTTGGGAGGCCAAGGTGGATGGATCACGAGGTCAGGAGATCAAGACCAGCCTGGCCAAGATGCTGAAACCCCATCTCTACTAAAAATATAAAAATTAGCCTGGCACAGTGGCAGGCGCCTGTAATCCCAGCTACTTGGGAGGCTGAGGTAAGAGAATCGCTTGAACCAGGGGGAGAGAGGTTGCAGAGAGCTGAGATTGTGCCACTGCTCTCCAGTCTGGGTGACAGAGTAAGACTCCGTAGACTCTGTCTCAAAAAAAAAAAAAAAAAAAAAAAAAAAAGAAGAAGTAAAAAAGAAAAAGAAAAAAGAAAGGAAAATTACCACACTAATTAACTTACCTCTGGCCGGGTGCGGTGACTCATGCATGTAATCCCAGCACTTTGGGAGACCAGGGCTGGTGGATCACCTGAGGTCAGGAGTTCGAGACCAGCCTGACCAACATGGTGAAACCCCGTCTTTACTAAAAATGCAAAAATTAGCTGGGCATGGTGGTGCACGCCTGTAATCCCAGCTACTCGGGAGGCGGAAGCAGGAGAATCACCTGAACCCGGGAGGCGAGGTTGCAGTGAGCCGAGATCATGCCATTGCATGCCAGGCTGGGCAACGAGAGAAATTGTCCCCCCCCCAAAAAAATTAGCTTACCTCTAATTTATTCAGTTTTCTTCTATGTTCACAGGGAAAAATAAGACTCAAGTTTTCCTTAAATCTGGAGAAACTTTTTTTGGGGTTGTGTATGTGTTCCTACAAAAGAATTTTCTTTGAAAATAAAATACTGGACCAGCCTGGGCAGCCAAAAAACAGAAAAATTAGCCAGGCGTGGTGGCACATGCCTATAGTCCCAGCTACTCAGGAGGCTGAGGTAGGGGGATCATTTGAACCCGGGACATCAAGGCTGCAGTGAGCTGTGACTGTGCCACTGCACTCCAGTCTGTGCAACAGAGTGAGACCTTGTCAAAAAAAGAAAGAAAGAAAAAGAAAGAAAGAGAAGGAAGGGAGGCAGAGACAGAGAGAGAAGAAAAAGAAGAAAGGAAGGAGAGGAAGAAAGGAAGGAAGGATGGGAGGGAGGAAAAAATAGAGAAAGGAAGGAAAGAAGAGAGAGAGAAAGGGAAAGAAAGAAAGAGAGAAAGAGCTTTTTTTCGTCTTTTTTCCCGGTTGCCGCTTGCTGTCCCGGTCCGCGCCAGCGCCCAGCGCGCCTCGTCGCCATGCCTCGGAAAATTGAAGAAATTAAGGACTTCCTGCTCACATTCCGACGAAAGGATGCCAAATCTGTCAAGATCAAGGAAAATAAGGACAACATGAAGTTTAAAGTTCGATGCAGCAGGTACCTTTACACCCTGGTCATCACTGACAAAGAGAAGGCAGAGAAACTGAAGCAGTCCCTGCCCCCTGGTTTGGCAGTGAAGGAACTGAAATGAACCAGACACACTGATTGGAACTGTATTAAAATACTAAAAATCCTAAAAAAAAAAAAAAAAAGAAAGAGAGAGAAAGCAAGGAAGGAAGGAGAGAGAATGAAAGAAGGACAGAAGGAAGGAGAGAGGAAAGAAGGAAGGAAGAGAGAAAAAGAAAAAGAGGAAGGAAGAGAAAGAAAGAAGGAAAGGAAAGGAAACGAAAGGAAAGGAAAAAGGAAAGGAAAGGAAGAAACTGAAAACATAGACTTTTTCCTATTTGGCCGTTAGATGTCGCTCAAGATCCAAAAAGTAGAAGAAACCGGATGTACACTATAAAGCGCCTTCCCGAGTCCCCCGGGACTGACCCAGTCGTACTGGGTGGCTTGCTTAATCGTGTGCTGGTATTTGTGTGTCAGTGTCTTGCCACATATAGCAAAAAATCCCCTTAGCCATCCAGAAAACTTGTTGCCTATACGTCTTATATATGTGTTTATTTATTTATTTCTTTAAGGAGACAGGGTCTTGCTGTGTAGCCCAGGTTAGAATGAAGTGGTGCAATTATAGCTCACTGCAAACTTGAACTCCTGGACTCAAGCCATCTTCCCACCTCAACCCAAACATCTCAATTTTATAACTTCCTTTTATTTTTTTCAGACAGATTCTCTGTTCCCCATGCTGGAGTGCATCGGCACAATCACAGCTCACTGCTGCCTCAAGCTCCTGGGCTCAAGTCATCCTCTTGCCTCAACCTTCAGAGTGGCTGGAACTTACAGGCGTGCGCCACCACACCCGGCTAATTTTTGTGTATTTTGGAGAGATGAGGGCTCCCTGTGTTGTCTAGGCTGGTCTTGAACACCTGCAGACAAGGGGTCCTCCTACCTCAGCTTCCCAAAGTGCTGGGATTAGGATTACAGGTGTGGGACACTGCACCTGGCTAATTTTATCACTTAAGTCAACATACAGTTGTTGAACATTTCGGCTGACTATATACCAGGATCAATAAGCTCCATGGTGGAATTGCCCCTCATCCTTCAGGACCTAGATCAAATACCACCTCCTCTGTGGGAACTTATCTGACCTTCCTAACAGAGAGCACTATAGAAAACTCTTTGTCACAGTACTTTTATATTGTGTTCGTTTACACACCTACCTCCCCAAATTCTGGAAAAGATTCCCAATCTCCTTCATAATAAAAGAAACGCACACTAAACTACAAAAAAGATGCTATTTTAACTTAGATGGTAAATATCAACAGTTCTGATATTTGGTTTAGAATAATAGGCATTCTCATATATTTTTAGTGGGAGTGTACACTGGTTTATGATTACTGTTAATAGAAGACAATTTAGAAATTTCTGTCTTTATTTATTTATTTATTTATTTTTGAGACACAGTCTCACTCTGTCACCCAGGCTGGAGTGCGGTGGCACTATCATGGCTCACTTCAGCCTTGACCTCCTGGGCTCAACTGATCCCCCAACTTTACTGCCCCCCACCCCCCATCCTAGGCTAATAAACTGGTGAGATTTGGCATGAGAAGGAATAACAATAGTAGCATGAATGCATTTTTGGCAGACCCGAGTCGGGGAAGGGAAATGTTGACCTGGAGGGGTGATGCGAAATATGACAACTGACAGGTGGGTGATTAAAGGCCCACTTATACTGCCAAACACCTGTGGGTAGTCCTGCACCAACCACACTATGCATCTTATCATTAAATTGGTGTCCTTTGCCATATCTCTTTTTCCTCTCGGGGAAGAAAAATGTCCTGGCACCACTTCAGTCCCCTTCATTTTTCAGAATGCTGATATTTATTTATACTTGAGGAGTGCTTTAAAGTAATTTTTTTTTTTTTTTTTTTTTTGAGACTGAGTCTTGCTTTGTCACCCAGGCTGGAGTGCAGTGGCATGATCTTGGCTCACTGCAACCTCCGTCTCCTGGGTTTAAGCGATTCTCCTGCCTCAGCCTCCCAGGTAGATGGGACTAAAAGACCATGCCACGCCTGGCTAATTTTTTGTATTTTTAGTAGAGACGGGGTTTCACTGTGTTACCCAGGATGGTCTCAATCTCCTGACCTCGTGATCTGCCTGCCTCGGCCTCTCAAAGTACTGGGATTACAGGTGTGAGCCACCGTGCGTGCCCATAAAGTAATTTTTAATTGGTTGTATGTTTCACAACCTGCACAGAGAAACTCAGGCACCGCCTGCAACTTTCCCATGCAGTAAGTGTTGCAACCTCACACCACATTTCAGTACAGAATCTTTTTTTTTTTTTTTTTTTGTTAAGATGGAGACAGGGTCTCCCTATATTGCCCAGGCTGGTCTCAAACTCCTGGGCTCAAGGGATCCTCCTGCCTCGGCCTCCCAAAGTGCTCAGATTACAGGCATCAGTCACCAAGCCCTGCCTCAGTACAGAATCTTGAGTGTAATTATGTTTCATAATGAACTTTGGTTTCATCAGATGAAGATTGAATTATAGCACTGCAACTTTTATTTATCCACAAGTGAATTACTTAATATTTGTTCTCATTACTACAGATTTAAAAAGGCTTTCAGCAAAAGGCTCTCATTTGCCTCTCACGTGATTATTGCCAGGAAATGAGAAACCAAATTACATCCTGAATATTCCTTGCTGCTGCCTCAACAATAGACCTAAAACAATAACAGGCTCAAATTAAGATAGAAATAGAACTATGGGGTTGGGGGGAACTAACGTTAGCAATATACAGTGCTAATTTAGCACAGAACACTTATATAACCAATGTACTTTATGCATCACTAGGGCACCTAAACATTTATTCAATAAGCAGCTATCGGCTGCGTGTAGTGGCTCACACCTGTAATCTCAGCACTTTGGGAGGCCAAGGTGGGTGGATCACCCAAGTTCAGGAGTTCAAGACAAGCCTGGCCAACATGGTGAAACCCAGTCTTTACTAAAAATACAAATATTAGCTGGGTGTGGTGGCCCATGCCTGTAATTGCAGCTACTTGGGAGGTTGAGGCAGGAGAATCACTTGAACCCGGGAGGCGGAGGTTGCAGTGAGCCAAGATTGCACCACTGCACTCCAGCCTGGGCTACAGAGTGGGACACCGTCTCAAAAAAAAAAAAAAAAGAAAAAGAAAAAAAGAGAAAAAAAAGCAGCTATAGAATACTTGGCATTTCTTTTACTTTTCCCTCTGATTTCTAGTTAATAACTGTATTTGAATATTATGTAATCCTATATGCCAGGTGCTATTTTAGGCACTTTATGTATCATCTCATTTTCACACTTTGACTCCACATGTCTATTCTCCTCCTAACTGCCTCTCCCTTCTGTAGCTCACAGTTTGCCTCTGCCTCCTACTTTTTTCCTCTTGTCTCTATTATTTACTTTCCTCCCATTATTTTTCTCTCTGTTTCACCTCTGTCCTTGGAAAACTTTTTCCGTTTTTCCTGTGATTCCCATCCCCTGCTGCCCCATCCTTCTCCTCTTTGCCTGCCTGTAGTGTATGTTGATAGATATGAAGAAAATTCAGAGGAAAGTCACAAATAGTTTTTCTTAAAATACTTTTAAGTTTTAATGACCACTAATAAGTGTATGAGGTTTTGGTGCTCCACATCCTCACTATTTAAAAAATTTTTGCCATCCCGGTGGGTCTGTAGTAGTATGTCATTCAGGTTTTAGTTTGCATTTCCCTGAGCACAATGATGTTGACCATCTTTTCATGTGCTACTGGACACTCACATATCTTCTTTTTATTATTATTTGTGTGTGTGTGTGTGTGTGTGTGTGTGTCACCCAGGCTGGAGTGCAGTGTCATGATCTGGGCCCACTGCAACCTCCACCTCCCAGGTTCAAGCTATTCTCCTGCTTCAGCCTCCCAAGTAGCCGGGATTACAGGCGCATGCCACCATGCCTGGCTAATTTTTGTATTTTTAGTAGAGACGGAGTTTTGCCATGTTGCCCAGGCTGGTCTCGAACTCCTGACCTCAGGTGATATGCCTGCCTTGGCCTCCCAAAGTGCTGGGATTAGAGGCGTGAGCCACCACGGCCAGCCACATACCTACTTTGGTGAAGTATCTATTGAAATATTTTTCCCTTTCAAAAAAAGTGTTGTCTTTTTTTTACTGAGTTGTGGGAATTCCTTATATATCCTGGATACTGGAGCCTTATCTGATATATACTTTGTTCATAATTTTTCCCCAGTGTGTGTCTTGCATCTGTTTCCTAGTGGTGGCTTGTTGGGCTGGACGTGGTGGCTCATGCCTATAATCCCGGCATTTTGGGAGGCCGCAGTGGGCGGATCACGAGGTCTGGAGTTCGAGACCGCCTGACCAACATGGTGAAACCCCATCTCTGCTAAAAATACAAAAATTAGCCGGGCGTGGTGGCACGTGCCTGTAATTCCAGCTACTCATGGGGCTGAGGCAGGAGAATCACTTGAACCTGCGAGATGGGGGTTGCAGTAAGTCGAGATCGAGCCACTGCACTCCAGCCTGGGAGCAGAGAGAGACTCTGTCTCAAAAAAAAAGAAGGCTGGGCATAGTGGTTCATGCCTGTAATCCCAGCACTTTTGAGAGGCCAAGGTGGGTGGGTCACAAGGTCAGGAGTTCAAGACCAGCCTGGCCAAGATGGTGAAACCCCATCTCTACTGCAAATACAAAAATTAGCCAGGTGTGGTGGTGGGTTCCTGTAATCCCAGCTACTTGGGAGGCTGAGGCAGGAGAATCACTCGAACCTGGGAGACGGACGTTGCAGTGAGCTGAGATCTCACCACTGCACTCCAGCCTGGGCAACAACAGCAAGACTCCATCTCAGGAAAAAAAAAAATAAAGATGGCTTATTGTTGTTTTGAGACAGTCTTGCTCTGTCACCCAGGCTAGAGTGCAGTGGCATGATCTCGGCTCACTACAGTCTCTGCCTCCCAGCTTCAAGCAATTCTCCTGCCTTAGCCTCCTGAGTAGCTGGCACTACAGCTGCACCACCACACTCAGCTAATTAATGTATTTTTAGTGAAGTGGAGGTTTCATTATGTTGGCCAGGCTGGTCTCAAACTCCTGACCTCAAATGATCTGCCTGCCCCGGCCTCCCAAAGTGCTGGGATTACAGACATGAGCCACCGTGTTCAGCATGTTTTGTTTGGTTTTTGGTTTTTTCAGACGGGGTCTTGCTCTGTCACTCAGGATGAGTGCAGTGAAGCGACCACAGCTCACTGCAACCTCAAATTCCCAGGCTCAAGAGATGCTCCCATCTCAGCCTCCCAAGTAGCTGGGACTACAGGCACGTGCCACCGTGCCAGACTAATTTTATTTTATTTTTTTGTGGAGATGGGTCTCCCTATTTTGCCCAGGCTAGGCTGAACTCAAGTGATCCTCCTACCCCAGCCTCCCATGCCTAGCCAATGGTGGCTTTTGGTAACCAAAAGTGTTTCTTTTTGATGAAGTCTACTGCTTTCTCAAACCTTCACCTATTCACAAGTCAAGATGTTGTTTTCATGTTTCCTCTAAAAGCTTTATGGTTTTAGCTTTACATTTAGGTTTATGATCTATCTCAAACTGATTTTTGTGTGTTATGAGCTGGTGGAAGGGATTTATTTTTTCCGTAAGGATATGCAGCATAATTTATTGAATTACTTTCATTTATTCATTGGATTGCTCTGGTGCGTTTTTGAAAGTCGAAGGCTGCATAAATATGGGTGCTTTGCTATTTTTTGAACTATTATTATTTTCTAATTCATTTTTAAATTATCTTTTTGTTATCAATTTTTTACTTTATTATATTCTGATCTGAGGATCTGGTCTATATAATATTGATTTTTTAATTTAAAAAGACCTCTCTTTTGGCTTAGTACATTGTCAGTTTTATTAAATAATCCTTTGTGCTTGAAAAGTTTTTTCTCTAATATTTGGTTTCAGAGTTCTATGTAGGTCATTTGAGGAACTGTTTTAATTGTGTTGTACAAATCTTCATACTCTTTTTTCTTTTTCTTGAGACAGAGTCTCTCTCAGTCACCCAGGCTGGAGTGCAGCGGCTCGATCTCTGCTCACTGCAAGCTCCACCTCCTGGGTTCACGCCATTCTCCTGCCTCAGCCTCCCGAGCAGCTGGCACTACAGGCGCCCGCCACCACGCCCAGCTAATTTTTTTGTATTTTTTTAGTAGAGACGGGGTTTCACCATGTTAGCCAGGATGGTCGCGATCTCTTGACATCGTGATCCGCCCACCTCAGCCTCCCAAAGTGCTGGGATTACAGGCGTAAGCCACCGCACCTGGCCCTTCATACTCTTAATAAATCTTTTTTTGGCTTGAGCTCTCATTTTTTGAGATATGTGTTACAATCTCCAGCGAAACCCCGTTTCTACTAAAAATACAAAACATTAGCCAGGTGTGGTGGCGGACGTCCGTAGTCCCAGCTACTCGGGAAGCTGAGGCAGGAGAATGGCGTGAACCAAGGAGGCGGAGCTTGCAGTGAGCCGAGATAGCGCCACTGCACTGTAGCCTGGGCAACAGAGTGAGACTGTCTCAAAAAAAAAAATTGAAAAAGAGATATGTGTTACAATCTCCTACCTTGGCATGCTCATGGGATGGCAGGGAGGCCCATACACAGTTCAACTGGAGTGAGTAAAGGGAAGAAGAGTAGGAGTTCAAATCAAAGAAGCAAGTCGTGCTGGATCATGTCTTAAAGGCTTGGATTTTACTGTGAGTGAGCTGAGTCATTTCTGAAGGGTTTTTTGAACAAAGGATTCAGTGATGCCGTTTAAAGAATGGAATTTCAATACCTGAAAATAATAAAAGCCACCTATAACAAACCCACAGCCAACATTATACTGAATGGGCCAGAGCTGGAAGCACACCCCTTGAGAGCTGAAACAAGACAAGGAGATCCTCTTTCACCACTCCTATTCTGCACAGTGCTGGAAGTCCTAGCCAGGGCAACCAGGCCAAAGAAAGAAAGAAAATGCATCCAAGTAGGAAAATAAGTTGAATTATCTCTCTTCACTGACAATATGATTCTATACCTAGAAAACCCTAAAGACTCCACCAAAAGGTGCCCATCAATGGTGGAATGGATAAAGAAAACATGAAATATATACACCACGGAAAGCCGGGTGCAGTGGCTCACGCCTGTAATCCCAACACTTCGGGAGGCTGAGGTGGGCGGATCACGAGGTCAGGAGTTCGAGACCAGCCTAACCAATATGGTGAAACCCCGTCTCTACTAAAAATACAAAAATTAGCCAGGTGTGGTGGCATGCGCCCATAGTCCCAGCTACTTGGGAGGGTGAGGCAGGGAGAATTGCTTGAACTCCGGAGGCAGAGGTTGCAGTGAGCTGAGATCATGTCACTGCACTCCAGCCTGGGCGATAGAGCAAGACTGCGTCTCAAAAAATAAAAAATAAACAAAAAAACCCCAAAAAACAGAACTCATGAGAACTCAGTATCACAAAAATAGCAAGGGGGAACTCCACCCCCAAGATCTAATCACTTCCCACCTGGTCCCTCCTCCAAGAGTGAGGATTACAATTCAACGTGAGATTTGGGTGGGGACACATATCCAAACAATATCAATTATATACAAGTATGGGAAAAAAGATGACTTTTCCACAGGGGGCCGGGGGGCAGATGGGGGTTCCATAAGAGACTAGTTAAGAGACTATTGTAGAAGGCCAGGCAAGAGAGGATGATGCTTTAGGTCAGGTGCAGTGGCTCATGCCTATAATCCCAGCATGTTGGGAGGAGGAGGTGGGTGGATCACTTGAGGTGAGGAGTTCGAGACCAGCCTGACCAACATGGTGAAACCCTGTCTCTACTAAAAATACAAAAGTTGGCTAGGCATGGTGGCCCATGCCTGTAATCCCAGCTACTCTGGAGACTGAGGCAGGAGAATCACTTGAACTTGGGAAGCAGAGGTTGCAGTGAGCCAAGATCGTACCACTGCACTCCACCCCGGGTGACAGAGCAAGACTCTGTCTCAAAAAAAAAAAAAGATGATGCTTTGGACCAGGGTGGTATACAAGGAAGTGGTGAGAAGGCTTTGGATTCTGGAAATATTTTTAAAATAATATCAACAGATATTGTTGATACTTTAATGTGGGGTATGAGAAAAAGAGAGGATTCAAGGATGATGCCAAGATTTTTGGCTTGAACTATTGGAAGGGTGGAGTTAGTGGCTGCGCACGGTGCTCACACCTGTAATCTCAGCACTTTGGGAGACCAAGGTGGGAGAAACGCTTGAAGCCAGGGGTTCGAGACCAGCCTGGGCAATGTGGCAAATCCCTGTCTCTACAAAAAATACAAAAATTAGCTGAGCGTGGTGTAATGTGCCTATAGTCCTGGCTACTTGGGAGGCTGAGGTGGGAGGATAGCTTGAGCCCAGGAGGCAGAGGTTACAGTGAGCCAAGATTGCATCACTGTACCACTGCACTCCAGTCTGGGTGACAGAGTAAGACCCTATCTCAAAAAAAAAAAAAAAAAAGAGAAACAGGAGTGGAGTTATTGATAACTATGGCGGGGATTTATATTATGTACATATCTTCCATATATGCATATATCTTTGTCACCTCTCAGTAGTGCCTTCATGATCAGAATCTTTTTTTTTTTTTCTGAGACGGAGTTTTGTTCTTGTTGCCCAGGCTGGAGTGCAATGGGGCGACCTCGGCTCACTGCAAACTCCACCTCCTGGGTTCAAGTGATTCTACTGCCTCAGCCTCCTGAGTAGCCGGGATTACAGGCATGCGCCACCAAGCCCGGCTAATTTTGTATTTTTAGCAGAGTCGGTGTTTCACCATGTTGGTCAGGCTGGTCTCAAACTCCTCACCTCAGGTCATCCGCCCGCCTTGGCCTACCAAAGTGCTGGGATTATAGTCATGAGCCACTATGCCCAGCCCCAGAACCATAAAAATATATTGTTTGTAGCTAATATATATTTATTATTTAATGTGTGAGGCATGATATCTCTAATGTAAATATAATACTAAATTTTTTGTTTGCTTGTTTGTTTTTGAGACGGAGTCTCACTCTGTCACCCAGGCTGGAGCGCAATAGCATAATCTTGGCTCACTGCAACCTCGGCCTCCCAGGTTCAAGCAATTCTCCTGCCTCAGACTCCTGAGTAGCTGGGACTACAGGTGCGTGCCACCATGCCCAGCTAATTTTTGTATTTTTAGTAGAGACAGGGTTTCGCTACGTTGGCCAGGCTGGTCTCGAACTCCTGACCTCAGGTGATCCACCCGCCTCAGCCTCCCAAAGTGCTGGGATTACAGGCATGAGCCACCACGCCTGGCCATATAATACTAAATGTTTTAATGCACATTAATAGTTAATCCTCACTCAAACCTAGGTGATAGGTCCCTTTAATACAAAGGGACACTGAGCCCTGTAGACATTAAATAACTCGTCCACGGATGCATAGCTAGTAAAAAGGAAGGCTGAGATTCTTTTTTTGTTTGTTTTTGAGACAGCATCTCATTCTGTCACCCAGGCTGGAGTACAGTGGCACATTCATAGCTCACATTCATAGCTCACTTGATCTCCTGGGTTCAAGCAATCCTCCCACTGCAGCCCCCAGAGTGGCTGGGACTACAGGCACATGCCACCACGCCAGGCTAGTTTTTGTATTTTTAGTAGAGACGGGGTTTCACCATGTTGGCCAGGATGGTCTCAAACTCCTGACCTCAAGTGATCAGCCTGCCTCAGCCTCCCAAAGTGCTGGGATTACAGGCATGAGCCACTGTGCCCAGCCAGAAAGCTGGGATTTTTTTTTCATTTTGTAAGTTGTTACCAGATGCTCCTTACTTTTTCTTTAAAAATGGTTGTTTTAATTTTTGACCAGGTGACCGTCATAGTTCAAAATTGAAAAGTACGTGAAGCTTCTCTTTTAATCTTTTTTTGTTTTTTGAGACAGAGTCTCACTCTGTCACCCAGGCCAGAGTGCAGTGGCCGGATCTCGGCTCACACTGCAACCTCTGCCTTCCATATTCAAGAGATTCTCCTGCCTCAGCCTCCCAAGTAGCTGGGATTACAGGCATGTGCCACCACACCTGGCTAATTTTTTTTTTTTTTTTTTTTTTGTGACGGAGTCTTTCTCTGTCACCCTGGCTGGAGTGCAATGGCACCATCTCAGCTCACTGCAAACTCCACCTCCCGAGTTCAAGTGATTCTCCTGCCTCAGCCTCCTGAGTAGCTGGGATTACAGGTGTGCACCACCACGCCTGACTAATTTTTGTATTTTTAGTAAAGACAGGGTTTCACCATGTTGGTCAGGCTGGTCTCAAACTCCTGACCTTGTGATCCGCCCGCCTTGGCCTCCCAAAGTGCTGGGATTACAGGAGTGAGCCCCCGCATCTGGCCACTTTTTGTATTTTTATTAGAGACCAGTTTCACCTTTTTGGCCAAGCTGGTCTTGAACTCCTGGCCTCAAATGATCCGCCCGCCTCAGCCTCCCAAAGTCCTGGGATTATGGGCGTGAGCCACTGCGATCAGCATTGCTAACTTCTTCAGTACCCTTCCAGAGATACTTTACTTCCTAAACAAGCAGCTATTAAGTAACTATTTCCACACTTTGGGAAGTCAAAGCGGGAGCATCACTTGAGCTCAGGAGTTTGAGACCAGCTTGAGCAACATAATGAGATCATATCTCTACTAAAAATAAAAGAAATTGGCCGGGCATGATGGTACGTGCCTGTAGTCTCAACTACTTGGGAGGCAGAGAGGGGGGAGGATTGCTTGAGCCCAGGAGGCCGAGATTGCAGTGAGCTGTGACCATGCCACTGCACTCCCCCCTGGGCAACTGAGCAAGACCCTGTCTCAAAAAAAAAAAAATTTCCCCGTTTTATTTTTTTTTACAAAGGGTAACAATTTATACCCTGCTCTGTATCTTGCTTTTCCATTTGGATAACTTTCCACATTGTCATACCCATAATTTATTTAATTAGTTCCCTATCGATGGACATTTAGTATCTTTTCAGTCATTTTTTATTGTAAACAATGCTATTGTGAATTACCTTGTACATGTGGCATTTTGCAAAGTTGAAAGCTAGTATTATAAACCAAATCTGAGTGTAAAGCCACTAAACTGTGGCACCACCCTGCCTCCCAATGTTGTTAATTGACTGGAGAAGATGATTCTTCCTAACTCCTCTCTTTTTTTTTTTTTTTTTTTTTTTTTTTTTCGACAGAATTTCGCTCTTGTTGCCCAGGCTGGAGTGCAGTGGTGATATCTCAGCTCACCTCGACCTCAGCCTCCTGGGTTCAAGCGATTTTCCTGCCTCAGCCTCCCGAGTAGCTGGGATTACAGGCATGCGCCACCATGCTGCGCTAATTTTGTATTTTTAGTAGAAATGGGGTTTCTCCATGTTGGTCAGGCTGGTCTCGAACTCCCAACCTCAGGTGATCCACCTGCCTTGGCCTCCCAAAGTGCTGGGATTACAGGTGTGAGCCACCGCGCCTAGCCCACTCCTCTCAATTTGATGAGCATGCTTTATGTTTTAATCTTCTGATGCTCAGCTCCCAGCTCCAGGTGCAGCCACTCTTGAATACCTGTGAAATTCATAAACATGCAATGTCCTCCAGCAGACCTCTCTGAAAGCCTCATCCACATGCAGATGACCCTGATGAGAGTCTAGAAAAGGGAAATAATAAACTCAGAGCACTTGAGAAAGATTTCCTTTGCTTCTAAGTTAAGGTGAATGTACTTTAGGAAGTAACCCAGAAAGGGAAAGTGTCTGTCTAGGGCACATGGAAAGCCTTTCCTAAGGTGAGACAATGATCTGACTCTTGCAAAGACTGATTGCATACAGCGTCTTGAGCAATATGCCACCTGATCAAGTGTGACACGTAGCACAGATCATTTTTGTGTTGCACAACCTTTCACTTTGTGCATGGCACTAACTTTGCTCTAGATTGGAGTCATTTCCTGTTAAAATGTTACACGTACTTTGCGGTGCTAAGAGGCTTACTGGTCTTATGATAAGATAGATAAATGACTCAGTAACTGTCTCTTCCTGAACTTTGGTCTAATTTGTGTTATAATGACATGTACTTCCCTGTGAACTTTCACCTAGATAGCTGATTCCCTGAAATTATTAACAGTACTGCAGGTGGGCCTAATAATCGTCTTCATTGATTTTGAGATATCTAAACACTTCATAAATATTAGCAAATACGTGTAAAGTTAAAACTCCTTCCTTTCTTTCTTTTTTTTTTTTTTTTGTGAGACAGAGTCTTGTTTTGTCACCCAGGCTGGAGTGCAGTGGATCAGTCTCCGCTCACTGCAACCTCTGCCTCCCGGGTGCAAGCGAATCTCGTGCCTCAGGCTCCCAAGCAGCTGGAATTACAGGCGGGCGCCACCATGCTTAGCTAATTTTTTGTATTTTTTAATAGAGATGAGGTTTCGGCCGTGTTGGCCAGGCTGGTCTCAAACTCCTGACCTCGAATGATCCACCCAGGTCAGCCTCCCACTGCTCTGGGATTCCAGGCGTGAGCCACTGCTACTGGCCAAAACTCCTCTATCTCACCCATAAAAAACAGCACTGGTCTATAATTTTCATCTTGTGGAAATACTAATAATTAATATTGATAGAGCCCTTACCACACGCTAGGTATTGTTCTAAGCCCTTTAGGTAATACTCTTACGAGGTGGGCTCTATTGTTATTATCCCAATTTTATTTTTTTATTAATTTTTTTTTTTTTTGGCTGGGCATGGTGGCTCATGCCTGTAATCCCAGTACTTTGGGAGGCAGAGGTGGGCGGATCACTTGAGGTCTGGAGTTTGAGACCAGCCTGGCCAACGTGACAAAACCCCGTCTTTACTTTTTTTTTTTTTTTTGAGACGGAGTCTTGCTCTGTCGCCCAGGCTGGAGTGCAGTGGCGCGATCTCGGCTCACTGCAAGCTCCGCCTCCCGGGTTCATGCCATTCTCCTGCCTCAGCCTCTCCGAGTAGCTGGGACTACAGGCGCCCGCCACCATGCCCGGCTAATTTTTTGTATTTTTAGTAGAGACGGGGTTTCACCGTGGTCTCGATCTTCTGACCTCGTGATCCACCCGCCTCAGCCTCCCAAAGTGCTGGGATTACAAGCGTGAGCCACCACGCCCGGCCTAAAACCCCGTCTTTACTAAAAATAAAAAAATTAGCCGGGTATGGTGGTATACGCCTATAATCCCAGCTACTCAGGAGGCTAAGGCAAAAGAATCCCTTGAGCCCAGGAGGCAGAGGTTGCAGTGACCCGAGATAGCACCACTGCACTTCAGCCTGGGCGACAGAACAAGACATCATCTTAAAAAAATAAATTAAATTTAAAAATAATAAATAATTTTTTTGGAGACAGCGTCTCACTGTATCGCCCAGGCTGGAGTGCAGTGGCACAATCTCTTCTCCCTGCAACCTCCACCTACCGAATTCAAACGATTCTCCTGCCTCAGCCTCCCAGGTAGCTGGGATTACAGGTGCCCACCACCATGCCTGGCTAATTTTTTGTATTTTTAGTAGAGATGGGGTTTCACCATGTTGGCCAGGCTGGTCTTGAACTTCTGAAGTCAGGTGATCCACCCACCTTGGCCTCCCAAAGTGCTGGGCTTACGGGAGTGAGCCACCGTGCCCTGCCTTTTTTTTTTGGCTGGGCATGGTTTTAAAGAGACAGAATATTGCTATGTTGCCCAGGCCGGACTTGATCTCTTGGGCTCAAGCAATCTACATGCTATAGCCTCCCAAGAAGCTGAGGTTAAAGACCTTGCTCCAAATCCACCCCCTTTGTGAGAGCGTCCTTGCAACACTGACCTCATTCCTCCTCCCACTCTGACTCTAAATGAGCTGCTCCTTCAGCTATGTCCTCAAGGCATGGTATATCTGATTCTCTCTGTAGATGACATTCCATCCCCCATGTAGTACATTTTGCTGTTTATAATCTGTTGTAGAATGTAGGCTCCTTGAGATTGCGAACTGACACCATTTCATTTTTATATCCCTTTGCAAGTTCTACTTAGGTTTCTGCAACCTTCGCCTCCTGGGTTCACGCAATTCTGCCTCAGCCTCTGAGTAGCTGGGATTACAGGCGCGTGCCAGCACACCTGGCTAATTTTTGGATTTTTAGTAAAGACGGGGTTTTGCCATGTTGGCTATGGCTGGTTTCAAACTCCCGACCTGAGGTGATCCACCTGCCTTGGCCTCCCAAAGTGCTGGATTTACAGGCATGAGCCACCGTGCCCGGCCACATTATTCACATTTCAAGTGCTCAATTGCCATATCTGGCTGACAGCTAGTATATGAGCAACAGAGATACAGGGCATTTCCATCACTATAGAAAGTTCAACCAGACAGTACTAATCTGGAAAGATCATTGGTACAGATCAGTGGAGTTACAGTTTGTTTGGTTTTTTCTTTTGTTTTGTTTTTTCTTTTTGAGATGGAGTCTTGCCATGTCGCCCAGGCTGGAGTGCGATCTCAGCTCACTGCAACCTCCGCCTCCCAGGTTCAAGTGATTCATTCTCCTGCCTCAGCCTCCCAAGCAGCTGGGACTACAAGTGTGTGCCACCACGCCCGGCTAATTTTTTGTATTTTTAGTAGAGACAGAGTTTCGCTGTGTTAGCCAGGATGGTCTCAGTCTCCTGACCTCGTGATCCGCCCGCCTAGGCCTCCCAAAGTGCTGGGATTACAGGCGTGAGCCACCGTGCCCAGCCTGGAGTTACAGTTTGTATACCTTAAGAAACTGTTCTGGGAGGGTGGCGGCAGTGGCTTATGCCTGTATCCCAGCACTTTGGGAGGCCTAGGCAAAAGGATCACCTGAGGGCAGGAGTTCAAGACCAGCCTAAACTACATAGTGAGACTCCATCTCTACAAAAAATGAAAAATTGGCCAGGCGTGGTGGCTTGCCTCTGTAATCCCAGATGCTCAGGCGGCTGAGGCAGGAGAATCACTTGAGCCCAGTAGGTGAAGGCTCCAGTGAGCCATGATGGCACCACTGCACTTCAGCCTAGATGACAAGGTTAGACTGTCTCTTAAATAAATAAATTAAAGAAAAAAGCCGGGCACGGTGGCTCATGCTGCAATCCCAGCACTTTGGGAGGCCGAGGTGGGCGGATCACGAGGTCAGGAGATTGAGACCACAGTGAAACCCCATCTCTACTAAAAATACAAAAAACAATTAGCCGGGCGTGGTGGCGGGTGCCTGTAGTCCCAGCTACTTGGGAGGCTGAGGCAGGAGAATGGCGTGAACCCAGGAGGCAAAGCTTGCAGTGAGCTGAGATTGCGCCACTGCACTCCAGCCTGGGCAACAGAGTGAGACTCCGTCTCAAAAAAAACACAAACGAACAAACAAAAAAACTGTTCCTGGGAGCACTTGAGGGTAACATCGATCATAACATCGTCTTGGAGAATAACTGTTAATGCTTTACCTTTGGAATATTCCACACTTGTTAAATGACTCAGGCTTACAGTAGAGAAAGAAGAAAAAGAAAAAAAGAAGCCATCAGTAAAACAACCATGTTAGAAAACTGCGCCTGGGCGCAGTGTCTCACGCCTGTAATCCCAGCACTTTGGGAGGCCAAGGTGGGAAGATCACCCGAGGTCAGGAGTTTGAGACCAGCCTGGCCAACATGTTGAAACCCCATCTCTACTAAAAGTACAAAAATTAAGGCCGGGCGCGGTGGCTCACGCCTGTAATCCCAGCACTTTGGGAGGCCCAGGCGGGCGGATCACAAGGTCAGGAGATCGAGACCATCCTGGCTAACATAGTGAAACCCTGTCTCTACTAAAAATACAAAAAATTAGCCGGGCGAGGTGGCGGGCGCCTGTAGTCCCAGCTACTCGGGAGGCTGAGGCAGGAGAATGGCGTGAACCCCGGGGGGCGGAGCCTGCAGTGAGCCGAGATCCTGCCACTGCACTCCAGCCTGGGCGACAGCGAGACTCCGTCTCAAAAAAAAAAAAAAAAAAAATTAGCCAGGTGTGGTAGTGGGCGCCCGTAATCCCAGCTACTCAGGAGGCTGAGGCAGGAGAATCACTTGAACCCCAGAGGCGGAGGTTGCAGTGAGCTGAGATCGCAACACTGCACTCTAGCCTGGGTGACAAGAACGAGACTCCGTCTCAAAAAAAAGAAAAAAGAAAAAAGGAAAGTTGCTTTGAGGAAAACCTCAGTAATCAGAATGTTGTATCTTAAAAGTAATTAACAATTGTGAAAGCATATTTCTGTAGGCCTTTTGCAAGATACACAGAGTAAAAATCAGGCACATAAAGGTTGGGATTATAAAAGGATGTTCATTCATTTTTCAAGTTTGTGTAGTAACTTTCCTGACATTTTTGTCAACTAAAAAAAAAAAAAAGTAAGATGACCGGGCCACTGTGGCTCACGCCTGTAATCCCAGCACTTTGGGAGGCCAATGCGAGTGGATCACCTGAGGTCAGGAATTCAAAACTAGCCCGGCCAACATGGCAAAACCCCATCTCTACTAAAAATACAAAAGCTAGCCAGGCATGGTGGCACTTGCCTGTAATCCCATCTACTCAAGAGGCTGAGGCAGGAGAATCACTTGAACCCAGGAGGCGGAGGTTGCAGTGAGCCAAGATCACACCGCTGCACTCTGGGCAACAAAGCGAGACTCCATCTCAAAAAAAAAAAAGTCCTAGCACTTTGGGAGGCCAAGGCAGGTGGATCACCTGAGGTTGGGAGTTCGAGACCAGCCTGACCAACATGGAAAACCCCTCCTCTCTACTAAATATACAAAATTAGCTGGGCGTGGTGGTGCATGCCTGTAATCCCAGCTACTTGGGAGGCTGAGGCAGGAGAATCGCTTGAACATGGAGGAGCTGAGGTTGCAGTGAGCTGAGATCACACCATTGCATTCCAGCCTGGGCAATAAGAGCAAAACTCCATCTCAAACAAACAAACAAACAAAAAAATTAGTCAAGTGTGGTGGTGTGTGCCTGTGGTCCCAGCTACTTGAGAGGCTGAGGTGGGAGGATGAACCCAGGAAGTCAAGTCTGCAATGAGCCGTGCGTGATCAGGCCATTGCACTTTGGCCTGGACAACAGAGAGAGAGATCCTGTTCGAAAAAGAAGAGGAGGAAGAGAGAAGAAGTAGAGGAAGAGGAAGGAGAAGGAGAAAGAAAAGGCTTTCAATGTGTCTTAATTTTCTTTTTTTTTTTTTTTTTTTTTGAGACAGAGTCTCGCTCTGTCGCCCAGGCTGGAGTGCAGTGGCGCGATCTCGGCTCACTGCAAGCTCCGCCTCCTGGGTTCACACCATTCTCCTGTCTCAGCCTCTGGAGTAGCTGGGACTACAGGCACCACCACCACACCCAGCTAATTTTTTATATTGTTAGTAGAGAGGGGGTTTCACTGTGTTAGCCAGGATCATCTCGATCTCCTGACTTTGTGATCCGCCCGCCTTGGCCTCCCAGAGTGCTGGGATTACAGGCATGAGCCACTGTGCCAGGCCCAATGTGTCATAATTTTCTGGAATCAATGAGAATTGGTACTTTTCCCAGTGATTTCTCCTATGATTCCCTCAGCCTGTTCTCTAAATCTAGCCATTACTGAAGGTTTTCTCAGAACCTCCTTTCTTTTCTTTCTGGACCCTCTCTCTTGACCATAAGCCATCTCACACAACTCCTAACTCCTAATTCCAAGGCAATGACTCCTTTTTTTGTGTGGGGGGGGTGGACAGAGTTTCACTCTTTTTGTCCAGGCTGGAGAGCAATGGCGTGATCTCAGCTCACCGCAACCTCCGCCTCCCGGGTTCAAGTGATTCTTCTGCCTCAGCCTCCTGAGTAGCTGGGATTACAGGCATGTGCCACCATTCCTGGCTAATTTAGTATTTTTAGTAGAGACGGGGTTTCTCCATGTTGGACGTTGGTCAGACTGGTCATGAACTCCTGACTGCAGGTGATCTGCCCGTCTCGGCCTCCCAAAGTGCTGGGATTACAGGCGTGAGCCACCGCGCCTGGCTGTCAGTGACTCCTAAATCAACCTTCATCACCCTGAGCTATCTGTGCACAGAGGGACAATGTGTGCTGGTGTCTAAGGATGACACTTAGACCACAGACCAAGAACATAGGTAACACCTGTGCATTGTAACAAAGCCCTAGATGGTAGGTTGGCAAACCTTGTCTTTAAAGGGCCAGATAGCAAATACTTTCAATTTTGTGGACCATGGGGTTTCCCTGTCCTGATTATTCAGCTTGGTCATTGTAACATGAAAGCAGGCAGAGACAATATGAAATCAAAGAGGCATGGCTGTATCCCCATAGGTTTTTATTTGCAAAAACAGGTGGCAGGCAGGAGCTGGTTGTGGTTTGCTAAGCCCTTTGATCACTGATTTTCAAACAAGAAGCCCCTTCAGAATCCACTAGGAGAGAAAGAAAGAAATAAGAGGAAGGAAAGAACTCAGTTCTTCCCCCCCACTTATTCCAACCAGAGCAATTTAGCTTTAATCTATTTGTTTACAATGGCTGACTAAGATTTCATTTGCACAAAGGGTTTCAGGGCCAAAAAGTTTGAAAGCTGCTTGTCTACCAGTTCTCTGAGTTTCATTCTAGGTATGAATCTGTCACCTCCCTCAATCTAGTCACTGTCTGCTTTGATCCACATTCTCTGCCAAAGTAGTAACCGAACTGCCCACTTCTGATCACATTACTTATCAACCTTCAGTGACTCCCTATGAGGCATTCCCAAGCTTCCTCCTTAGTCTAACATACCTTCTCCATCAGCCACTCTGGGATCTGTGCAGGAGATTCCCCAAAGGTGCTTTTCCTTCCTTCTGTTTCTGCACATTCTCCCCTTGCCTGGGAGGCTCTCTGCCTCCCATCCCAGGCTCTTTTTAATCATCTATTTCACCACCCAGAAGCAGCCTCTCTTCTATGTTCTTGCTGTACTTTGTTCATGGGGCTTTTATGTGTGCATGTGTTCTAGCTCCCCTGCTGGATAAATTATCCTTATTAAGGGCAGGAATCACGTTTTGTAGATCTCTGTACCCAGCATAGGCATTAGCATGATACCATATCCACAGCAGCTATTTGAGCTGTTTATTTAGGTTGAAATGGGGCATGCCCTGGCAGAGTGCGTCCTACCTCGCCAAATATTTCTTCACCTGTCTGTCATCTTCTCACTCCCACCTCCTCTCACTGTCTGCAGGCGGCTATAATTATAATTCACAGGTGTTACCTAAGTTCTTAGATTATAAGAACACCTGGTTGATGCCTGGGAACTAAAAGAACAAGATCCAGATCAACTAGCGGTGAATGAGACATAATGAGACATGAGAAAGTGGCTTGAGAGAGAGACAAGTCCACAAGCCTTGGATGACAGGCAGACATAAGCTCTCTGGCCCAAGTGGGCAAGGTCTAGGCTGAGGCAATTGCCAGAGTTTGGAAAGACATTGTTTTACAGTAGAAAGAGAGCAGTAGCTCTTGGAAAAGAACATACTTAATATTTACAGCTGTTTCATATTAGGTGGATTTCTAATCCTCTGAGCCTCATGTGTAAATTAGGAATAAAATATCTTCTATAATCCTCTGAGGGTTAGGAATAATGTTCCTCATACATAGCATACACAGCAGGCTCAATGAGTGGAATTACGGGTTGTGAAGAAAGGGAGTAAAGAGGCAAATGAGATGTAAAAACAAAAAGAAGGAAAGGGTTGTTTTAAAGATAAATGTCTTTATTTTTCTTTATAGCCTTGCTATGTTGCCCAGGCTGGACTCGAACTCCTGGCCTCAAGTGATCATCACACTTTGGCATCTCAAAGTGTTAGGATTGCAGACATGAGTTACCATGCCTGGTCAAGATAAATGTCATGAACTACTCTTTTTTTTTTTTTTCCACGTATGACCAGCAAATCACATTGGTCTCCTTTTAACCATGGCTGAAGTGAGACTGTAATGATGTGGCATGTGCAAAGGAATCACTTGGGAATCTTGTGAAATGACAGATTCTCATTCTATAGGTCTGGGTGGGCTCGATACTGTGCATTTATGATGTAATTCTGCTGGTCTGTGAACCACACTGTGAGTAGAAAAGTGGTTGTCCATATAGGCTGTTGAGATAAAAACAGATGAGTCGGCTGGGATGCCTGGTCTGCTTCCCTCACATGCCTAAAAACTACCATGCTTTCACGAAGAAGGAGGTCAGCTGAGGGAGGTTAAACTCTGTTAGGGACAACAGCACCATGTGGAATAAGGGCCAAAGGGTGGAGAAATAACAAGTGAAAAAGAGAACTTGTGTTCTTTGGGGCTTATCTACAGACCGTATTTGGACACAAAAAATTGGATTTAAATTCTTCTCAGGGAATGTTAATCTCTTTGGACCTTGGTTGAAATGCTGGAATAATTAAAAAAAAAAAAAAACGATTAAGCAAGATAGCATTAGAAGCTTTTGCAACAAGACACAGTTTCATCAGCGGTAAAATGAGAATAATAATAACAATACCTAAAGCAAATGTAGCAAATTAGTCATTGCAGAATCTAGGTGGTGGGAGTGTGGGTGTTCACTGAACAATTCTTTCTTTTCTTTCTTTTTTTTTTTTTTTTTTGAGGTGGAGTCTCGCTCTGTCTCCCAGGCTGGAGTGCAGTGGTGTGATCTCAGCTCACTGCAGCCTCCACCTCTGGGGTTCAAGCAATTCTCCTTTCTCAGCCTCCCGAGTAGCTGGGATTACAGGTGCCTGCCACCACACCCAGCTAATTTTTGTAGTTTTGGTCGAGACAGGGTTTCTCCATGTTGGCCAGGCTGGTTTCAAACTCCTGACCTCAAGTGATCTGCCCACCTTGGACTCCCAAACTGCTGGGATTAGAGGCATGAGCCACCGCACCTGGCCCCACTGAACAATTCTTTCAACTTTCCTGTATGTTTGAAAAATCTTCATAGTGAAATGTTGAAAAAAATATGCCTCCAAATAAGGTTGAAATTAGATAAATTAGAGTAAAATAGAGGAATGTAAATAACATTAGCCCAGTCTGAACAGTAGTTACTCTCTAAGGGACATTCTTTTAGCAATTTTAGAAATTACTTCGGAGGCAGAAATACACACAAAATGTTTCTGAGGGCTGGGCGCGGTGGCTCACGCCTGAAATCCCAGCACTTTGGGAGGCTGAGGCAGGCAGATCACCTGAGGTCAGGAGTTCAAGACCAGCCTGGCCAACATGGTGAAACCCTATCTCTACTAAAAATACAAAAATTAGCCAGGTGTGGTGGCAGGCGCCTGTAATCCCAGCTACTTGGGAGGCTGAGGCAGGAGAATCGCTTGAACTCAGGAGGTGGAAGTTGCAGTGAGCCAAGATTGCACCACTGCACTCCAGCCTGGGTGACGGAGAGAGACAACATACCAAAAAAAAAAAAATATAATATATTATATATATATTATTTTTTTTTTTTTCTGAAAGGATACATAAGAAAAGGATAGCATTGGCTGAGTGCGGTGGCTCACACCTGTAATCCCAGCACTTTGGGAGGCCGAGGCGGGCGGATTGCCTGAGCTCAGGAGTTTGCAACCAGCCTAGGCAACACAGTGAAACCCCGTCTCTACTAAAATACAAAAAAAACTAGCCAGGTGTGGTGGCATGCGCCTGTAGTCCCAGCTACTCAGGAGGCTGAGGCAGGAGAATTGCTTGAACCTGGGGAGCAGAGGTTGCAGTGAGCTGAGATATCGCCACTGCATTCCAGCCTGGGCGACAGAGAGAGACTCCATCTCAAAAAAAAAAAAAAACAAAAAGAAAAAAGAAAAGAAAAGAAAGGATAGCATTGATTGCCTCCGGTGAGGGAGAACTTTGTGAGTAGAGGACAGAATGGAAGGGAGGCTTTTCACTATATTACCTTTTGTAAGTTTTGCATATCAGATCATGTGTAAGTATTACCTATTCAAAAATAAACAAAATTACGGCCAGACATGGTGGCTCACACCTATAATCCCAGCACTTTGGGAGGCCAAGGCAGGCAGATCACTTGAGGTCATGAGTTCGAGACCAGTCTGGCCAACATGATGAAACCCTGTCTCTACTAAAAATACAAAAATTAGCCAGGCGTGGTGGCGGGCACCTGTAATCTCAGCTACTTGGAAGGCTGAGGCAGGAGAATTGCTTGAATTTGGGAGGCAGAGGTTGCAGTGAGCCAAGATTACACCACTGCACTCCAGCCTGGGTGACAGAGACTCCATCTCAAAATAAATAAATAAATAAAATCAAAATAAAAACGTAGAGCTCTCAAAGTCTAATAGTTTGCATCTCTTCCAAGCAGTTTTAATCATTAAATTGCAGAATTTGCTGTGCATGGCCCTTGGTTATCAAAGAGGTCAATGTCCAGCTTCATTGAAGTGGTACGTAATGAGGTTGAATTGACCTATGCACAGCCAGCTGGCTCGATCTGTTTGAGGACATTTTTAGCTACGAGCCAAAGGACTGCATTTTCCATTCCTGCGTTCCAGACAGGGCTGAGCTCAGGAAATATCTAGGTTGGGTAGCCAGAGGCAGACTGGAGGTCTAGTAGGTGTGTGTTAAAGGACGTAGACGGAGATAGGGAGTGAAGAGCTACACATCACGACTGGGTCACAGTCCTGAGTAAGGAATATTTTACATGTTCCATACTTAAAGTTTACCAAGTGTTTATAGACATCGCCTTCTCTGAGTCATCCAATTTCTCTGGATGCCAAGTGGGCAAGGATTTTGTCCTGTCTTACTAAAGAGGAAAACAGTGTGGTGACCATGAGATACACTGCTCAGATATCCTTGGCTGAGGGCTCCTGCTGCCTTCTGAACTCCATCACCACGTGTGAGCTGAGGTCACGCAGCCATAGGCTACTCTCAGCCAGTGACAGAGTGTGGCAGGGATTTTAAGGCAGGCTGATACTTTGGAGATCTAGGGCTCCTCTGATGACTGGAGTGCTCCTGCAGCCTCGCTGAACTTTCTTTAGAGTACACTATAATGTAACGTGCTTCTAGCCACCCTTCCCTCCTTTTCTCTCTTCTTCACTTGGGTTGAGGCCTGCATCGCAGTCTGATGGGCCTGCCAGCCTTTCCTGGCTCCTTCCCATTTTCTCTTAGAGGCATTTCCTACAAGTTGAATACTATTTTGTCATCAAACATAGATCTGGGTGATTGTAGGTATGCTTGGAATCACTGCAATATATTGTCTTTGTTTTCAGAAATTCATTTCAACTTGAGTCATTAGATACACAAATCTTTTTTCCTACCAGCTTATCATTTTGAATACTTTATTAAAAAATTTACATATACATGTGATTCTGTGTGGCATATTACATAGGCATAGAAATAACAATTGGCTAGGCACACTGGCTCACACCTGTAATTCCAGCACTTTGGGAGGCCGAGGCAGGTGGATCATTTGAGGCCAGGAGTTCAAGATCAGCCTGGCCAACATGGTGAAACTCTGTCTCTACTAAAAATACAAAAAATTAGCTGGGTATGGTGGTGCATGCCTGTACTCCCAGATACTCGGGAGGCTGAGGCAGAAGAATCGCTTGAACCTGGGAGGTAGAGGTTGTAGTCAGCTGAGATCGTACCACTGCACTCCAGCCTGGGTGACAGAGTGAGACCCTGTCTGCCCCGCAAAAAAAAAAAGGAAAAAGAGAGAAAGACAGGTTCTCACTGTGTTGCCCAGGCTGAAGAGAGTGGCTATTTACAAGTGTGATCATAGTGCATGACAGCACTGTGATCTCCTATGATCACTCTTAAACTCCTGGGCTCAAGTGATCTGCCTGCCTCAGCCTCCTGAGTAGCTGGGACAACAGGCACATGCCACCATGCCTGGCTATTTATTATTTTTATTGAGACGGAGTCTCACTCTGTTGCCCACGCCAGAGTGCAGTGGGGCAATCTCAGTTCACTGCAATCTCTGCCTCCCGAGTTCGTGCAATTCTCCTGCCTCAGCCTTCCGAGCCCTGGGATTACAGGTGTGCACCACCACGCCCAGCTAGTTTTTTTTTTTTTTTTTTTTTTTTGAGACGGAGTCTCACTGTCGCCCAGGCTGGAGAGCAGTGGCACAATCCTGGCTCACTGCAAACTCTGTCTCCCAGGCTCAAGCAATTCTCCTGCCTCAGCCTCCCCAGTAGCTGGGATTATAGGCGTGCTTCCACCGCGCCCAGCTAATTTTGTATATTTAGTAGAGACGGGGTTTCACCATGTTAGCTAGGCTGATCTCCAATTCCTGACCTCAGGTAATCTAACCACCTCAGTCTCCCAAAGTGCTGGGATTACAGTTGTGAGCCATCGCGCTGGGCCGTAGTTTTTGTATTTTTAGGACAGGGTTTCACCATGTTGGCCAGGCTGGTCTCATGCTCCTGACCTCAAGTGACCCATCCACCTCAGACTCCCAAAGTGCTGGGATTACAGGTGTGAGCCACCATGCCTGGCCCATGCCTGGCTATTTAGTGTTTATGAAGACTTCAAGGTATTTTTGTTGTTGTTCTTTGTAAAATAATTTGTCCTCCCCCATTGTCCACTCCACTTTTCTTTTTCCTTTTTTTTCTTTTTTTGTTTTGAGACAGAGTCTTGCTCTGTCACCCAGGCTAGAGTGCAGTTGCCTGATCTCGGCTCACTGCAACCCGGCTCAAGTGATCTTCCCACCACAGCCTCTTTAGTAGCTGGGACTACAGGCTACAGGCACACACCACCGTACCTGGCTAATTTTTGTATTTTTTTGTACAGATGAGGTTTCACTATGTTGCCCAGACCGGTCTGGAACTCCTGGGCCCAAGAATCCTCGTGTCTCAGCCTCCCAAAGTGCTGAGATTACAGGCATGAACCAGCCACTTCACTTTTCTTTGTCTTTATTAATGCTCTGGAGTTTGTAATTATATGGCCAACCTAGGGCTTCTGGGAACTTACTCAGGCCAGGAGAATTACTATTTGCAGATGACCCCTGTGGTTTGGCAAGGAATGTCATAAACCCACACATGCTGGTCAAAGGAGGAGATGATTTAAGTCTTTTGAAATGGTGTCATCAGGAGAATGGAGACATTGTCAACTGTGAGCAGGACACCATTGGACATAGGGTGGGAGGAGGCAGAGCAATCAGCAGGCTCTTACTTCTAGACTGTTCTTGGAGTTGGCTGGCAGCAACCTGATTGGCAATAGTTGTTTGCCTGAGTTCCCAGGATTCCATTTTGAGTTCATTCTGGTTGAACAGAACGTTTTGTCAGAACAATTACGGCTTTCTTCCTAAAGTGTGCTTGGCCGGAAAAGAAAGCAGGAGCCCTCAAGGGCTAATAATCTAGCAGTGGCTGACACTGAAGTGATGCATGGAAGAAAGGCTACCAAGCAAGGGAGGGGGAGAGCAGTTTGAAGCAACTGGGGTAAGCTGAGGTGTGTGAAAGCGGTCCTTCTGCTCGTGCACCCCCACAGAGACAGAAGTGTGGCTAGAGACGAGGAGTGTGCCAAAGCCAGAGGGCCACAGGAAAGGGAAGGCTTGGGCAGCAGTACATGACTTGGTGAAGACATGAAGAATGTCTTCAAGGAACTTGTCTATGTAGCAGACTGGTGATGAGCTGGTCTTGTTGAGTCCGTGTAGTAAGGAATCAGTACCTTACACACACGAACACACACACACACGAGAGAGAGAAAGAGAGAGAACAGTATTGCCTTGCCTGTTTACAACAGAGATCTCAGTTACTTACTAACTATATATTCTGGGCTTTTCAAGAGCAGGGGTCATGAATTTTTTTTTTTTTTTTTTTTAGACAGAGTCTTGCTCTGTTGCCCAGGCTAGAGTGCAGTGGTGTGATCTCGGCTCACTGCAACTTCCACCTCCTGGTTTCAAGAGATTCTCCTGCCTCAGCCTCCCCAGTAGCTGGGATTACACGTGTGCGCCACCACGCCCGGCTAATTATTGTATTTTTTAGTAGAAGTAGGGTTTCACCATGTTGGCTAGGCTGGTCTTGAACTCCTGACCTCATGATCCGTCTGCCTTGGCCTCCCAAAGTGCTGGGATTACTGGCATGAGCCACTGCACCCAGCTGAGGGATCATTAATTTTACCTCTGTTGATTCCCTAATGTTATTCAATACAGGGCTGCACACTTGCCAGGGCTGCCTTGAATACAGTATATTATTCTTTTGGGCATCATGGAAAACAGGTTCTTGACATCCTGCCGATGTGCACTATGCTAAGTGGTTTCCATGCCCAAAAGCACGAAAGTTCCCCACCACATCTTCAACATTCTTTCTCCACACATTTTAGGGCTCTACCTAACAGTTCAGTTCTAAACATATCTTTCACTAAGCATGAGGTTTGTTAGTGTTGACAGTCAATACCAGATTAAACCTCTGTGTCCCTTAGCCATTTGCAGAGAGGCCTGGGAAATCAACCATAAACAAAAGGCACATGGGGGTGAGAAGATAGGCAAGGACCCACAGGGAAATTGCTCATTCTGATGGTGAAGACAGTCCTGACAGACCTGAGGGAAAAGGTTACAAGGAAAGGAAGCCCAAGGGCTTCTACTTTGTCCCAGATTTGTATCTGCATGTGCAATTTTTTTGGTTTTGTTATGTTTGTTTTTTTGAGACAGAGTCCTGCCCTGTCACCCAGGCTGGAGTGCAATGGCGCCATCTCAGCTCACTGCAACCCCCTGCCTTCTGGGTTCAAGGGATTCTCCTGCTTCAGCCTCCCAAGTAGTTGGGATTACAGGCACAAACCACCACACTCGGCTAATGTTTGTATTTTTAGTAGAGACGGGGTTTCACCACGTTGGCCAGGCTGGTCTCAAACTCCTGACCTCGTGATCTGCCCGCCTCGGCCACCCAAAGTGCTGGGATTACAGGCGTGAGCCACCGCGCCCAGCCCCTCCCTTTTTTTTTTTGACAGAGTCTTGCTCTATCACCCAGGCTGGAGGGCAGTGGTGCGGTCTCATCTCACTGCAACCTCTGCCTCCTGGGTTTGAGCGATTCTCCTGCTTCAGCCTCCTGAGCAGCTAGGACTAAAGGCATGTGCCACCACACCTGGCTAATTTTTGTATTTTTAGTAGAGACGGGGTTTCACTATGTTGGCCAGGCTGGTCTCAAACTCCTGACCTTGTGGTCCCCCCGCCTCGGCCTCCCAAAGTGCTGGGATTACAGGCGTGAGCCACCGTGCCTGGTCTGCCTGCATGGTTTTCTACCCATTCAAAGGACTGGTAAGGAGCTGCCAAATCTTTTCAGGGACCCTCACAGCTGCTTGCAGGTTGTGAATCAGGGATTCTCACGAACAGGCAGAACTATCACAAGAAGTCCAGCATGAAGTGAATGATGGTAGTATATGGTCCATTGCTAAGAGATGTGGCGTGCTGCTTTTGTTTTTAAAATTTCTCTGTGTTATACTTTCTGCTTACAAAAGGAGAAATATAGGCTCACTAAACATTTTCAAACATTATAAGAAATATATAATATGAAAAGTGGAAGTTTTTTTATGATTCCTGCCCATCTATCCCAGATCACCATTGCCAATTATTTGGTATATCTCTTGAGATGGCATGCTTTCTGATTTTGAAGCAGATTGTCTTTTTTTTTTTTTTTTTGAGACAGGATACAGCTCTGACACCCAGGAGGGAGTGCAGTGGTGCAGTCTTGGTTCATTACAGCCTCCACCTCCCAGGCTCAAGCCATTCTGTCACCTCAACCTCCTGGGTAGCTGGGATAACAGGTGCATGCCACCACACCCAGTTAATTTTTGTATGTTTTGTAGAGCCAGAGTTTCGACATGTTGCCCAGGCTGGTCTCCAACTCCTGAGCTCAAGTCATCTGCCTGCCTCAGCTTCCCAAAGTGCTAGGATTACGAGCCACTGTGCCCAGCCAGGTTGTGACTTAAAATGTGCAATATCTTCGACTTCCAAAAATTGCACCACGAACAGATTCCTTGGCAGTTTGGAGTGTATGTCCCAATCTGTGTGTATGTGTGGGTACAAGAGAAAGAGACAGAGAAAGAATAAATGTAATAAAATCACCACTATTCTTTTTCTGGGAAACAGTCTTCAGTTCTTGATTTTTATCTTTCACATGAAATTGTGTTATTAATTAGGTAGCCAGATCATTTATTTAACATGAATATATTAAAATTTAGTTCAGTCCGAGACTACCCCAATCAGAATCTCCCCCACCCTCCATTAAATAAATAAGTAAGAGCTGGTTATGAGCCTCATATGCTCATCTGGTGGAGAGCTGTCAAGAACACGGTGATAGGCCAGGCACAGGGGCTCACGCATATAATCCCAACACTTTGGGAGGATGGGGTGGGAAGATCGCCTGAGCCCAGGAGTTTGACACTAGCCTGGACAACATACCAAGGCCCCATCTCTATTAAAAAAAAAAAAAAAAAGAAGAAGAAGAAGAAGAACATGATGGTCTAGGTGTGGTTTCTGCCCAAGAATCCCGGAAGTTCTTATGAGCATGTGAAGGGAAGGGGCCATATTTTTCATGCCTAGCAAGGATATTCTGTAGTGGTGGCTTGAGGAGAAACCCTTTTGTAAACAATTACTGGGAAACCTGCAAGTTAAACTTCGACTCCCTCACGGGAGTAAAACCATGTGCGTTTTGGGCATACCCACTCAGTGCACCAGCCACTAAGCAGTTCCAGAGAGTAGTCCTTGTGTTTCAGGGGTACATGTTGCTTGGAAAAAGGAGACAGAGACCTAGATTCTTTGTTTTGTTTTGTTTTGTTTTGTTTTGTTTTGTTTTGTTTTGAGACACAGTCTCACGCTCTCGCCCGGACTGGAGTGCAGTGGCCTGATCTTAGCTCACTGCAACCTCCGCCTCTCAGGCTCAAGGGATTCTCCCACCTCAGCCTCCCGAGTAGCTGGGATTACAAGTGCATGCCACTACCGCCCAGATAATTTTTGTATTTTAGTAGAGACGGGGTTTCACCATGTTGGTCAGGCTGGTCTCGAACTCCTGACCTCAAATGATCCACCTGCCTCGGCCTCCCAAAGTGCTGGGCTTATAGGTGTGAGCCACTGCATCTGGCCCCCTAGATTCTTATTCATTCTGTAACAGGGTGGCTGCTTTACTGAGTTTATGCTCCCACATCCACACTTTTACAGAACATTTGAGAGAATATGTTTTGGCTCATGAATTAACTTGCAGTTTGAGACTCCCTAACTGACAATCTCCAAGCTGCTGTGGGAGTCCTTGATTCACATACATGTGTAAAATTTTGCTTGGATTTTCTAGGACTGTGAGCTGCATCCAGTTACAGGCTTTCTGTAACCAAGTTCTAGGTAGAACTTAGCACTCATCAGTGACTTCTCTTGTTAGTTGTTTAGGCCTGTGAGCATTAAGTAGAATCTAATATAAATATCCATCTAAAAAGCACACTTTGGGCTAGGCATGGTGGCTCATGCATAGCACTTTGGGAGGCCGAGGCAGGCAGATCACCTGAGGTCAGGAATTCGAGACCAGCCTGGCCAACATGGCAAAACCCTGACTCTACTAAAATTACAAAAATTAGCCGGGCACTGTGGCAGGTGCCTGTAGTCCTAGCTACTCGGGAGGCAGGAGAATCGCTTGAACCCAAGAGGTCGAGGTTGCAGTGAGCCAAGATCACGCCACTGCATTCCAGCCTGGGTGACGGAGTGAAACCTTGTCTCAAAACAAAAACAAGAACAAAAACAAAAACAAAAACAGAAACAAAAAAAAATTAGCCAGTCATGGTGGCAGGCGCCTGTGATCCCAGCTACTCAGGAGGCTGAGGCAGGAGAATCACTTGAACCCAGGAGGTGGAGATTGCAGTGAGCCGACATCGTGCCACTGCACTACAGCCTGGGTGACAGAGCATGACTCTGTCTCAAAAAAAAATCAAGATGCATTATATGTATGACATTATTTTAATTCAGCTCTTTGTTAACTAGAGACATTCGGATTTAGCTATTCTACATTTCCAGGGTTACATCTGTAGACCTATAAATCCAGCCTGAGATGCATTAATATAGGGAGTGGAGGGGTGGCAGAGTGTTTCTGAGTTCATATTCCATTCTGTTAGTTATATCTAATCAGAATCTGAGTGATGATCTTGGGGCCCACAAGGAATTTCCCAGTGGGCAAATTATGAGGGAGGTATGTAGCTTTTTTGTTTTGTTTTATTTTGAGACAGGGTCCCACTCTCTTATCCAGGCTGGAGTGCAGTGTCTCCATTATAGCAGTCCCCAACTGCAGCCTTGACCACCCAGGCTCAAATGATCCTCCTACCTCAGCCAGCAAGTAGGACTACAGGCGCATGCCACCACACCCGGCTAATTTTGTATTTTCTGTAGAGACGGGATTTCACCATGTTGCCCAGGCTGGTCTCAAACTCCTGGGTTCAAGTGATCACCTGCCTCAGCCTCCCAAAGGGCTGGGATTACAGGCATGAACCACTAGCTTATCTTTGAAATAGGAGGTTTGTGTGACACAGTCCCCAGCTTGACTTTTCCCTTTGGCTTACTGATTTTGGGGTCCCAATATTTATTTTCCTTTCACACAGGTAAAGTCCGGAGAAGAAGCTGGTGAGAAAGACACAGGAGCCAGATGCTGAATGACGGTAAATCGAATCCTGGAGGGAACCAAACAAAACCCTGAAAACCTCCAGGAATCTCAGGTCGGCCAAATCCTTGGTAATGTCCTGCCACTCCCCAGGACTGCCACACTGTACACATCCTATCTAATGGCAACCTACTGCAGGGGCCAAGGAAAAACGTCTCCTTTGTCCTCTGGAGGTTCACTGAAAAATCAACTGGCAGAAAGCAAATTAACAGGGCAAAAGATGTACATGTATTATTATAAAAAGACGTAAATGTATTATCGGGCATGTGGGGGAACCACAGAGTAATTACTCCACCTCTCATTGGTTTCAGAAGCTTATATACCCCTCCTGAGGTTACAGAAAGTTTGGGGGCTAAGAGAATGGTGGTAAATCAGGATTTAGTGGCAAGACAGAAATGGAAACTTGGCTAGCAAAGGTCATCTCATTATGTAGATAGGGGTCCCCAGACTTTGGGCCATTTACATTGTGGTCATTTACATTCCTGTTAGGAATAGGGCCGCACAGCAAGAGGTGAGTGACGGGTGATTGAGCAATACCGCCTGAGCTCTGCCTCCTGTCAGGTCAGCAGCTGGTATTAGGTTCTCTTAGGAGCAAGAACCCCGTTGTAAACTGCACATGCAAGGGATCTAGGTTGCGGCTCCTATGAGAATCTAATGCCTGATGATTTACGGTGGAACAGTTTCATCCTGAAAACCATCCCCCTGCCCTGGTCCATGGAAAAATTGTCTTCCATGAAAGCTATTCCTGGTGCCAAAAAGGTTGGGGACCGCTGATGTAGATGAAACCTCACAGGTAGTAGCCATTGGAGAGAATAGATGGTTAATGTTTCTTTCAGACCTTTAAAGGTGTCAGACTTTCCATTAATCTTTCCTATATCTGGACAAGGGAAAACCTCAGAGAGCACCTGGCTGCATCAATGCAGATTTTCTCTGTATATTGCAGACTCTCCCTTACACACACACACACACACACACACACACAAACAGCTTCGTAGGACTACTTTTGCCTGCAGGTTCTCTGAACAGCCATCTCAAAATATGTGAAAGAAGTATATTTTGGGGTAAAATTTTTTGGTTTCCTTCACTACGCATCTCACCTTGGGTGTTATTCTTGCCACTGGTTTCATGTTCTCAGACTCACGAAGCTGAAAAAGAGTTGGGGGTGCAGAATTTGATGTGCTTCATCCTTTGTGGGCTTGAAGAGTCTCTTGTTCCCAAAATTAGTCCCTGGGGCCCTCTGCTTCACAGGCAAATAAAAGCAAAAAGAAGCTTGCTCAGCCTTAAGTGAGGAAATGACTCACAGGTTTAAAACAAAAAAGGACCCCGTCTCTACTAAAAATACAAAAAAAAATTAGCCGGGCGTGGTGGCGGGCGCCTGTAGTCCCAGCTACTCGGAGAGGCTGAGGCAGGAGAATGGCGTGAACCCGGGACGGAGCTTGCAGTGAGCCGAGATCGCGCCACCGCACTCCAGCCTGGGTGACAGAGCGAGACTCCGTCTCAAAAAAAAAAAAAAAAAAGGAAAAGATGGAGGCATTTTGTAGGTGAAAGGGTGAGAGTCTTCTGATGCAAAATCAGAGGTCATTAGAGCAGGGATGGATTATCAATAAGCAGAGCAAACATTTGCTTAGGGAACAAACAGCGCCAGAACACGAAAAAGAAAAGAAAAACATAATAATCTAATTACTTAAAACACTGAAGATGGCAACATAGGAAAAAACCCAAACCAGAACTCTTTTGGACTTCGTAACACTTATTTTATGGTTCAGTATTTATGGCTTAGTATTTTATTTTGAATTACATGTGGGGAGGAGGGGGAAAATAATTTTTCTTGCTAAGTAAGGACTATTATATATTCAGGTATAATGGTATAAGGGATACCATTTTAATGGGTCCGTTTGGAGCTTTAAATATGATCAACAGTATCTGTGTGCATGCAAGATTGGTTAAGAAATTGGGGTAGACCGGGTGCGGTGGCTCACGCCTGTAATCCCAGCACTTCGGGAGGCCGAGGCGGGTGGATAACGAGGTCAAGAGATCGAGACCATCCTGGCCAACATGGTGAAACCCCGTCTCTGCTAAAAATACAAAAATTAGCTGGGCGTGGTGGCCCACGCTTGTAGTCCCAGCTACTCTGGAGGCTGAGGCAGGAGAATCACTTGAACCCGGGAGGCTGGGGTTGCAGTGAGCCGAGATCGCACCACTGCACTCCAGCCTGGCGACAGAGCGAGACTCCGTCTCAAAAACAACAACAACAACAGCAACAAAAAAACAACAAGAACAACAACAAAAAACGAAAACAAATTGGGGCAAAAGCCTCTGAGAGCTTCCTACGGTTTCAACTCCAAAGCTTCACAAAGCCAGTCCCCGGGACTCCAGCGCTGTGGGCTCCTCAGGGGGCGGACCGGCGGCGCCAGCGCCTGCTCGCTTCCCACCTCCCAACCCTCCTCTCTGCTGTATCCTCCTTGCGAGCTGTGGGGGTGGGGGGCGGGGGAGTGGGGGCCGAGGCCGGACAGCTTCATCTGGAAATCCCCAGCCATTCACGGGGTAAGAAGTCCCACCAGCCCTACCAGGCCTCGGGCGCTGGCACAACTTGTCTGCTCAAATAATCTCGTTCCAAATCCGTGCGTTTTACACAAGAAACAAACAAAACAACAACAACAAAAAACACAACTGGGACTCAGATGACAATTTGTCTTTGAAAAACAATGCATAACCCTGCACATATAAAGTTGCCTATCTCACATAAACCTAGGCAGCTGTCATTCTGGAGTGATCTGGAGTTAAGTTTTTTCTTTTCTTTTTCTTTTTTCTTTTTTTTTTTTTTTTTAGGCAGGGTCTCACTCTGTCACTCAGGCTGGAGTGCAGTGGCGCGATCTCGACTCATTGCAGCCTCAACCACTTGAGCTCAAACGATTCTTTCACCTTAGCCACCCACCCCCCTGACCCCAACCCCGCTAAACAGCCGGGACTAGCTGGGACTACAGGCGCGCGCCACCACGCCGGGCTACTTTCTTTGTATTTTGGGAGAGACGGGGTTTCGCCATGTTGGCCAGGCTGGTGATTCGCTCGCCTCGGCATCCCAAAGTGCTAAGATTACAGGCGTGAGCCACCGCGCCCAGCCTCCACCAAACTTTTAAAAGTTATTAGTTCTCTAAAAATAACAGCGTAGAAGCCACTGTGCAGTGCCACGCGATCTCGGCTCAATGCAGCCTCGACCTCCCAGGCTCAAGCGATCCTCCCATCTTAGCCTCGCAGGTGGCTGGGGCCACAGGCGCGCGACACCACGCTGGGCTATTTTTTAAAATAAAAAGAAATCTTCGCCAGGCTGGTCTCGAACTCCTAGGCTCGAGAGATTTCTCGCCTCAGCCTCCCAAAGTGTTGTGATTACAGGCGTGAGCCACCGCTTCCATTTTTAAAGAGTTCTATTCTGAGGACTAACGCCATTCGACAAGTTGGTGTTAATTTGCGTTTTTCAAAACCCCAAAGCCGGCCTGGGCGCCATCCCCATTTGCCCCGGGCCTCTCAGGACCCCGACCACAGGCAGGGCCCCGACACCAGGCAGCGCCCTGACTCCAGGCAGGGCTATCTCCAATTCCCAGCCTCCCCAGGCGGGGCCCCCGCCCCGTTCCCGACAAGCTCACTCTCGCCGCGGCGGGGCCCCTCACCCAGGCAGCACACCCTCTCACCCCGACCGGGCCCCCACCGCTCTAGGAGGGCCGGCGTTGGGGGAGGGCGCCGGGACGTGCCCGACGAGGGTGACACTCGGGCTTGGGACAGGGCGTGCTGCCGCGGGTCACGTGCTGCGGAGGCTCGGGGAGGGGCGGCCAGGCGGGGTTTATAGCCCAGGCGCCCGCGGGCCCCACGCTTTGACCGGGTGGTGGCAGCTGGAGTCGTCTTCGGGACGCGCCTGCTCTTCGCCTTTCGCTGCGGTCCGTCGGTGAGTGCGCGCCCACTCGGTGCCCCAGCGAGCCTGTCCCGGGCCCCCAGCGGCGCCCAGTTGGGGTCGGGGGCTCCCCGGGACCTCGGGGCCGCTACTCTGCTCCCCGCGGGGCTCTAACGTGGACGAGACGCGGGGGTGATGGTCCGAGACTCCCCGCTCGCCTAGCGGCTTCCAGGTCCTGGCTGGGTGGGGGCGGTCTCCTGAACCCGCGCTTTCGACCCTTACCTTTGTGCGTTGAGGCTTCTTTCCTGCCAACAGATTTAGGGCGATTGCTATCAGATGTCCCTTGGCCTGCCTGGGTGGTTGTGGGGAAATAATTAACATTTGTCAAAGGGACATTATCGAAAGGGAAACGCGTTAGAAAACCGCATTTTTTTTTTGACGGAGTCTCGCTCTGTCGCCCAGGCTGGAGTGCAGTGATGCCATCTAGGCTTACTGCAACCTCCGCCTCCCCAGTTCAAGCGATTCTCCTGCCTCAGCCTCCAGAGCAGCTGGGATTACAGGCGCCCGCCACCACGCCCGGCTAATTTTTGTATTTTTAGAAGAGACGGGGTTTCACCATGTTGGTCAGGCTGGTCTTGAACTCCTGACCTCAAGCAATCCACCCGCCTCGGCCTCCCAAAGTGCTGGGATGACAGGCATGAGCCACTGCGCCCAGCCTGAAAATCGCATTTTGTGGGTACACATTTTATGGGTACACAATGGGAATGGGATACCGATACTGGCGCGTTTTCCGCCTTCAGAGTAGTGGTGGCTCTGTTCTTGCGGAGTGGAATCTTGGCGAGGGTAGGGTGAGCGGGCCGGCTCGGGCACGGACGACAGCAAGCAGATTCTTTCCCTCCCAGCTCCGCCGCGGTCTGCTTTGTGTGGGTATGAGCTTTGGGGATACTAAGGTGACGTTTAAAGGCGTCCTGAAGTGCTTCTTCCTCAGAGCACCTCCTTGCTGTTGTGCGTAGTCTCCCCTAAACTAGCTTCCGTCCTTTCACAAGGAAGTTTTAATACGTACCCGCAAAGTGTTCCCACTTGATGGTCCTGTGATCCCCACAAGAATCCCGGCTGACCAAGATGTCTTCTACTTAAAATCTCTTTTTAGTCTTAACCTGGGTTTTAACTTGGCTAGCATTTTTGTCAACAGATACTCGGAGAAACAAGACAAGTATGTCAGCAACTTTACTTCTCCCTCCTGAGTATTGCAAGTTTACACATAAGCTCTGAAACTTTGCCTCAAAAGAGGGAGTGGGGTTGTGTGGGTGTGGGTCCTTCAGGAGGGGGACCTGAAGAGCTGGAGAGCTGGAGAGAGGAAAGAAGTGCAGAAGACTACACGGAGCTCACCCTGAATTTTTCTCTACTTGAAATCAGCATTTGCTTGGGTTGGGCAATGAATTTGGGAGAGTCTTATCCCAGTGTTCTGAAATTAGTCTCTTTTCTGCAGATTTCTTTCTCCAGGAAGAAAAATGGCATCCGTTGCAGTTGATCCACAACCGGTATGAATTTTGAGTAGCCTTTGCCTACTTTCTCTCCTCTTGTGTTTTGAGAGATTAATAAGCATACCCTCCCTACTTTGATTGCAGAGTGTGGTGACTCGGGTGGTCAACCTGCCCTTGGTAAGCTCCACGTATGACCTCATGTCCTCAGCCTATCTCAGTACAAAGGACCAGTATCCCTACCTGAAGTCTGTGTGTGAGATGGCAGAGAAGGGTGTGAAGACCATCACCTCCGTGGCCATGACCAGTGCTCTGCCCATCATCCAGAAGCTAGAGCTGCAAAGTGAGTTCTGATTTTTCAAGATGCAGTCAAGGGACTGGTCATTGGTGAGCCCCTGAGCTCACAGCAGTAACATCCGGAACTCCTCAGCCCTTCCTGGGGCATAGGCTGCCTTTACCTACAAACTTTCAGGTGACCCTCATTACCGTAAAAGGCCTGTTTCTTTTCTTTTTTGAGATGGAGTCTCACTCTGTCACCCAGGCTGGAGTTCAGTGGTGCGATCTTGGCTCACCGCAACCTCTGCCTGCCAGGTTCAAGTGATTCTCCTGCCTCAGCCTCCCAAGTAGGGGGGACTACAGGCTCCCGCCACCATGCCCAGCTAATTTTTGTATTTTTAGTAGAGATGCGGTTTCACAATATTGGTCAGGCTTAACTCCTGACTTTGTGATCCACCCACCTCTGCCTCCCGAAGTTCTGGGATTACAGGCGTGAGCCACCGCACCTGTCCGTAGAAGGCCTGTTTCATAGTTTTGGCAGATGTTTATGATCCTTTAATTAAAAATCCCCCAGAGGATGGGCACGGTGGCCTACACCTGTAATCCTAGCACTTTGGGAGGCCTAGATGGGAGGATCACTTGAGGCCTGGAATTTGAGACTGCTCACTGCAGTCTCTGCCTCCTGGGCTCTGGTGATTCTCCTGCCTTAGCTCCCCGAGTAGTTGGGATTATAGGTATACACCACCATGCCCAGCTAATTTTGTATTTTTAGTAGAGACAGGGTTTTGCCATGTTGGCCAGGCTGGTCAGGGACTCCTGACCCCAGGTGATCCACTGGCCTCGGCCTCCCAAAGTGCTGGGACTACAGGTATGAGCCACCATGCCTGGCCATGAATGAGTTTTAGAAATGGATAGTGGTGATGGTTGTATAATGTTGTAAATGGACTTAATGCCACTGAATTGCACAGTTAAAAATGGTTGAAATGGTGAAGTTTGTTATGTATATTTTACCAAAATAAAAAAAGAATAGAAATCTCATACTCCATGAGAAATCTCATACTCTCATACTTAGTAGTCACTCCCCATTTCCTAACAACCACCCTAAGGCAGCTACTAATCTACTTTGTCTTTATAGATTTGCCTATGCTGGATATTTCTTATATATGAAATCATAAAATGTGTGGGTTTTTTGTGATTGGCTTCTTTCATTGAGCATAGTGTTTTCAAAGTTAATCTATCTTGTCCCATCATATCAGTACTTCATCTCTTTTTATTGTGGAATAGTAATTCACTGTCTAGACAGACAATATTTATTCATTCTTCAACTGATAGATGTTTGGGTTCATTCTACTTTTGGACATTATGTGTAATGCTTCTGTGAACATTTGTATACAAGTTTTTGTGTGGACATATGTTTTCAGGTTTTTTTGGTATATACCCAGGAGTGGAATTGCTGGGTTATATAATAACTGTTTAAGCTTTTGAGGAGCTGCCCGACTGTTTTCCAAATCAGCTGTACCATTTTACCTTCCCACCAACACTGTATGGAGGCTCCAATTTCTCCACATCATGAACTGCTTTTGAATAAAGATTTAAATCATGCTTTCAAACGGCTAAGCCAGGGACTTTTAGGATTATAAGGAGCCTTTAGAGACCAGCCATTCCAACTCTGCTACTTCCTAAATGAATTTGGTACTAGTACTTGGTTTGGTATTCTTACCGGGAAGCTCACACTAAAATCTCCCTTGTTAGGGAGATCCAGGGTGGTCTTAGCATATTCTTTCCTCGTGAGGACTCCAAATACACTGACCTGTGCTGAAGTAAGCATAGGTAGGGATTAAATTGGCATGGGGATGCCGATTTTGAGACAGTTTCCAGATACCTTATTCTCTGAATGGGAGTTCAGGGAAAGCCTGGCTACTCTTGGCATTAACATTAGGGGCCAGTTGATAAGGAAGAAACTTCAGAGCCAGCTTCCTCTCTGGCCTGTCACTGCCTCTGCCTGCTCCTCCCTCACACCCCCATATTTCCTTATCTGTAGAAGAGAGTTGCCAGCAACTTGCCAGGCCTCTTCCTGTCAGAGCTAGAGAAACCGGGCAATGCATTCTGTTATATAAGATCAACATCCTTTTTTTTTTTTTTTTTTGAGATGGAGTCTCGCTCTGTCACCCAGGCTGGAGTGCAATGGCGCATCTCGGCTCACTGGAACCCCTGCTTCCTGAGTTCAAGCGATTCTCCTGCCTCAGCCTCCTGAGGAGCTGGGACTACAGGCGCACACCACCATGCTCAGCTAATTTTTGTATTTTTAGTAGAGACAGGGTTTCACCATGTTGGCCAGGATGGTCTCGATCTCTTGACCTCATGATCCACCTGCCTCAGCCTCCCAAAGTGCTGGGATGACAGGCGTGAGCCACTGTGCCCAGCCCATTATTGCCAATTTTTATAAGGCCTATGGTAATGTGTGTTCATTCTATACCTATAGTGCTACATTAACATTTTCCCATTTGTGATTCTAGTTGCAGTTGCCAATATCTATGCCTGTAAGGGGCTAGACAGGATTGAGGAGAGACTGCCTATTCTGAATCAGCCATCAACTCAGGTGAGCTTGGGACAAAAGTGCTGAGGCTTGACACTTCACGTTTTCACCTTCTATCTGTTAAAACAAGCTGTACATACCACAAACAGGCAAATACTTGTTTTCTCAACCTGGATCTGGATGTGTGTTTGAAAAATAATGGCCACTTCCTTACTTCCTGAACTGTTGTCAAGTTGTATCTACGAAGCAGAGAAGAACGAGCCTCCTTTGGATTAGAAAACTTTCAGTGTGGCCAGGCGCGGTGGCTCACGCTTGTAATCCCAGCACTTTGGGAGGCCGAGGCGGGCGGATCACGAGGTCAGGAGATCGAGACCATGGTGAAACCCCGTCTCTACTAAAAATACAAAAAAATTAGCCAGGCGTGGTGGCGGGCGCCTGTAGTCCCAGCTACTCGGAGAGGCTGAGGCAGGAGAATGGCGTGAACCCGGGAGGTGGAGCTTGCAGTGAGCCGAGATTGCGCCACTGCACTCCAGCCTGGGCGACAGAGCGAGACTCCGTCTCAAAAAAAAAAAAAAAAGAAAACTTTTAGTGTGATGTCTATCAATTTGTGTCTTTGCTCCTATAGATGAAATTGCTGTCTCAAGTAACTGATTCTCTTGTGGTATTAAATAAATGCAGACGTGATATATATAAGCTTTTCTCACCTGGCTTGTACAATGCTGCCAGGAACTACCATCCATATGGGATAGCTAGCCAGTGTTGACAAAAATGATAGGCTCGTTTGTCCTGGTGATCCTTTGGTTCAGATAATGTCCTAAAATTTTGTTTCAAATTAAGAATACAGAATGGCACAAAAGGATACCAGTTAGGGAAAAATATAGCTCTGTGTCTTTTTATAATCTTAATACAGTCATCTGTCACTTAGTGATGGGAATATGTTTTGAGACATGCATCATTAGGTGATTTTGCCATTGTGTGAACATCACAGAGTATACTCACACCAACCTAGATGGTAGAGCCCAGTGGTCCCCAAGCTTTGTGGCACCAGGAACTGGTTCCATGCAAGACAGTTTTTCCATGGACCAGTAGGGGGCCGGTGGTATTTTTGGGATGATTCAAGTGCACTATATTTATCATTAGATTCTCATAAGGAGCATGCACATGCAAGTTCACAATAGGGTTAGGATTAGGTCTCCTATGAGAATCTAATGTCGCCTCTGACTGGTAATGGACTGGTAATGGTTCATGGCCTGCGGGTTAGGGACTCCTGGTATAGCCTACTATATACCTAGGCTATATGGTATATAGCCTGTTGCTTGCTTCTAGGCTACAAACCTTCACAGCATGACTACACTGACTACTGTACACAATGATAAGTATTTGTGTATCTAAACTAGAAAAGGTACAGTGAAAAAAAAAGTATACCTGTTTTAGGGCAGTCCATTATAATCTTATGGACTATCATCGAATAGTGGTCCATTGCTGACCAAAATGTTATGTGGTACACAGCTATAGATAAGTTTAGTATATAGCCTTTAGAATGCTTGTGCAAATCTTTTAAATTTTTCACCTACATTGCTTGAGACTGTGCTAATGGTGAGAGTTTTTTCCATTTCGGATATTTTCTTTAAATGTTGGTAACTTGTGGGCCAGGCACAGTGGCTCATGCCTGTAATCCCAGCACTTTGGGAGGCTGAGGTGGGCAGATCACGAGGTCAGGAGATCAAGACCATCCTGGCTAACACGGTGAAACCCCGTCTCTACTAAAAATACAAAAAAAAAAATTAGCCGGGTGTGGTGGCAGGCGCCTGTAGTCCCAGCTACTCGGGAGGCTGAGGCAGGAGAATGGCATGAACCTGGGAGGTGGAGCTTGCAGTGAGCCAAGATCACGCCACTGCACTCCAGCCCGGTGGCACAATCTCGACTCACTGCAGCCTCTTCCTCCTGGGTTCAAGCAGTTGTCCTGCTTCAGCCTCCCCAGTAGCTGGGTTCACAGGCACGCCCCGCCATACCCAGCTAATTTTTGTTGTTGTTGTTTGTTTGTTTTTGAGACGGAGTTTTGCTCTTGTTGCCCAGGCTGTAGTGTAATGGTGCAATTTTGGCTCACTGCAACCTTCGCCTCTGGGGTTCAAGCCATTCTTCTGCCTCAGTCTCCCAAGTAGCTGGGGTTACAGGCATGTGCCACCATGCCCAACTAATTTTTTGTATTTAGTAGAGACAGGGTTTCACCATATTGGTCAGGCTGGTCTCGAACTCCTAACTTCAGGTGATCCAACCGACTCAGCTTTGCAAAGTGCTGGGATTACAGGCATGAGCCACCATGCCCTGCCATGTATAATAAATGCATACTAATAACACCCTGAGGGCCAGGTATAGTTTGATCTTCAGTTTCCTCTCTGGATTTGTGTGACTTTGGAATAAGCTATATAACTTACCTTCTTTTCTTTTCTCTTTTCTTTTTTTTTTTTCTTTTCTCTTCTTTCTTTTTTTTTGAGACAGGGTCTTGCTCTGTCACCCAGGCTAAGGGCAGTGGCACAATCACGGCTCACTGCAGCCTTGGCAAACAGACAAATTTCATATCTATTTACTTCATTTGCTCCTCCAGCAATTCCCAAGGACTGGCAGGTAGGGCAGATATACTTGATAGGGAAATTCAGGCTCATCAACTCTTAGTGACTTGCCCAAGACCTAAAGCTAGAGTGAGAGGACTAGATTCCTTCTTTAACTCTTCAGCTGTGCTGCCTTAGTTAAGACCTTAGGTATGTCCTTGTGCTCATGTTTCTCACCAGGCAAGGGATCTGCTTTTCTACTTATAGATTGTTGCCAGTGCCAAAGGTGCTGTGACTGGGGCAAAAGATGCTGTGACGACTACTGTGACTGGGGCCAAGGATTCTGTGGCCAGCACGATCACAGGGGTGATGGACAAGACCAAAGGGGCGGTGACTGGCAGTGTGGAGAAGACCAAGTCTGTGGTCAGTGGCAGCGTTAACACAGTCTTGGGGAGTCGGATGATGCAGCTCGTGAGCAGTGGCGTAGACAATGCACTCACCAAATCAGAGCTGTTGGTAGAACACTACCTCCCTCTCACTGAGGAAGAACTAGGTAACTGGAATTTTATCTTGAAATACTGTTTTATATTAAATCTTTCTTAAACAGCTTCATTGACATATACTCTCATCTTTAGTCTAAATTTACACAGTTGTGCAAGCATCACCACAATCCAGTTTTAGAACACTTCTGTTACCCCAAAAGATCCTCATGCCTGTTTGCAGTCAGTCCTTTTTAATTCAATTTTATTTTATAGAGATGGGATCTCACTATATTGCCCAGGCTGATCTCGAACTCCTGGGCTCAAACGATCCACCTGCCTTGACCTCCCAAAGTGCTGGGATTACAGATGTGAGCAACCACTAATCTTTTTGCCTCTATAGATTTTCCTTCCTAAAGCAATCATAAAGTTCACATTGAATCGTACGTAGTAAGTTTTGAAACTTTAGTAAAAATTGGCCTTGAAGAATATTTTCTGTAAATGGATAGTCTTTAATGGATCGCTTTATAAAATCCTCATTACAAAGAATCATCATTAGGTAATGTGTGCCAGGTACCATGCCGCTCAAGTTCACTCTAGGCTGGACGCAGTGGTGCATGCCTACAATCCCAGCACTTTGGGAGGCTAAGACAGGCAGATCGCTTGAGTTCAGGAGTTTGAGATTAGCCTGGGCAACATGGCGAAACCCTAAAAAACACAAAAATTAGATGGGCATGGTGGCTTGTTCCTATAGTCCTAGCTACTCGGGAGGCTGAGGTGAGAGGATCAGTTGAGCCCAGGAGGTTGAGGCTGCAGTGAGCCAAAATTGTGCCACTGTACTCCAGCCTGGGCAACAGAGCAAGACCCTGTTTCCAAAAAAAAAAATGCAGTTTACTCTAGTGGGAGAAACGTGTAGATGCATGCAGTGTGTATCAGATACAGTAATATGTTCAGGGTAGTCAAGTCCAGCAGCAGATGTGAGCAGTCTTGGAAAAATGACTGCATGATTGCTAAGTGATTGGGTAGAAGTAAGAAAGTCAAGACCCAGGTTAGAGTCCAGGCCTTATCACTTGTCACTGTGATCCCTTAAGTTTTTTTGTCTCTTATTTCTAACTTCAGAAAAAGAAGCAAAAAAAGTTGAAGGATTTGATCTGGTTCAGAAGCCAAGTTATTATGTTAGACTGGGATCCCTGTCTACCAAGCTTCGCTCCCGCGCCTACCAGCAGGCTCTTAGCAGGGTTAAAGAAGCTAAGCAAAAAAGCCAAGAGACCATTTCTCAGCTCCATTCTACTGTTCGCCTGGTGAGTAAAACTTTATTTTAAGGTATCTGAAGTGGGTTCATTTATCTCTAGGCCCAAGAATTAAATGTAATCACAAAATCCAAGAATTTCACTCTTACTTGACGAACAACCCAATAGAAAACTGGACAAAGAATATGAAGACAGCTCACAGAAAAAGGAAGTATAAATAGCTGAAATATAGGAAGCGATGCTAATCTCGCTCTGAGGGGTCAAATACTGACATCTCCCTTGTCCTGCCACACAGGAAATGTGGCTATTGGCAACGGTGTAGAGAAAGAACCACACTTGTGCAGCTCTTGCTCTAAGGGACTGATTCAAGAGACAGTTTTAGTAAAGTTACAAACATACCTACACTTGGAGCTGTTTTGCTTTTTATCTTACAGATGTGTATATTTGTTTAAAGTTGCAAGAGACTATAACAATGCACATCCACTAACGGGACTAATTAAATTGATATATCACAATAGACTACTGTGTAGCCATTAAAGGTTGCCAAGTTATAGAACAGTATGTACCATTCTGTACTGCCGTAAGAAAACCTTTTCTTCTTAGAAAGGGAAGTAGGTGGTTGGCAACAGGGAAGAGGAAGGTCAAATTCCTTTCTGTTTTGTAATTCTAACTTATCCTTTACTCATGTCCACATTAAATTTTAGTTGCTGGCTGGGCGTGGTGGCTCATGCCTATAATCCCAGCACTTTAGGAGGGCAAGGTGGTTGGATCACCTGAGGTCAGGAGTTCGAGACCAGCCTGGCCAACATGGTGAAATCCTGTCTCTACTAAAAATACAAAAATTAGCTGGGCATGGTGGCATATGCCTGTAATCCCAGCTACTCGGTAAGCGAAGGCACGAGACAGAGGTTCAGTGAGCTGTGATCGCGCCACTGCACTTCAGCCTGGGTGACAGTGAGACTCTCTCAAAAAAAAATTTTTTTTTAGTTTTTTAGTTGCTTTACCTGTGCTAAACTGAGGTAAATGTGGAGTCAGTGATTTAATAGTTAAATAGAGGCAGTAAAGAGCTACTACTGCTTGGTTAATTTACACATATTGATAATAATAATAATGAGAGCAGGAATAGATCTTATTCAGCTCCAGGAAATTCTTAGTTTTTATGTTGCCTGATTTACATCATACATCTGCAAGCAGGCTAACATGAATATCTGACTTGTGTGTTCCTTTGTCTTGTTTCAATGTGTCTAGATTGAATTTGCCAGGAAGAATGTGCATAGTGCCAATCAGAAAATTCAGGATGCTCAGGATAAGCTCTACCTCTCATGGGTGGAGTGGAAAAGGAGCATTGGATATGATGATACTGATGAGTCCCACTGTGCTGAGGTAAGATGACTGGGATGGTCATTTGCTGGTTTCTGAAGAAGTTCTTATCAGACTTTTCATTTCAATTTTTCCATACTATGTCTTAGAATACTCTTCTCTATCAAAAGGTTGAACAATACCATGTACATAGATGGCTAGTTATGTGGCAGTAAAGCAAAACTAGGCAGGGAATAATTTTATCTAACAACCTATGAGTATACATATGCCCCAAGTGAGATACAACTAAATGAGAAACACAGGCCTTGCCCTCATAGTGGGTACAGACTAACAGGGGATACAGCCAGCCATGCTGTCCTATTGTGCCTGTTTTTTTTTTTAATGCTCCCTGCAGTAGAGGGCTATCTCATAGGCAGTACGCTCAGAGCAGCCAAGTCCGGTTGTTGTTTAACAGCATAAATACAGACACTATTGGCTGGGCGCGGTGGCTCACGCCTGTAATCCCAACACTTTGGGAGGCCGAGGCGGGCAGATCACGAGGTCAGGAGATTGAGACCATCCTGGCCAACATGGTGAAACCCTGTCTCTACTAAAAATACAAAAAAATGAGCCAGGCATGGTGGCACGTGCCTGTAGTCCCAGCTACTCGGGCTGCTGAGGCAGGATAATGGCTTGAACCTGGGAGGCAGAGGTTGCCATGAGCCGAGATCATGCCACTGCACTCCAGCCTGGGCAACAGAGTAAGACTCTGTCTCAAAAAATAAAAAAGAAAATATATGGGAAGACTATCTCAGGCAGCCTTGGAGTGGGGGTGGTTGAGTCACATTGCTTTCTGGAAGAGATGAATGGTAAGCTGAGAACTAATGGGTGAACCAACTAGGTGAAAGGGCAGTAAGGTGATCAAGGTTCCGGAGGGAAGACATAGCATCTTGGCTGGGTGCAATGGCTCACACCTGTAATCTCAGCACTTTGGGAGGCCAAGGCAGGCAGATCGCTTGAGCCCAGGAATTCAGGACCAGCCTGGGCAACTGTGAAACCCCATCTCTACAAAAAATACAAAAATTAGCAGGGTGTGGTGGCGTGCACCTGTAGTCCTAGTTGCTCGAGAGGCTGAGGTGGGAGGATCACCTAAGCCCAAGAGGTTGGGGCTGCAGTGAGCCATGATTGTGCCAGTGCCCTTCAGCCTGGGCGACAGACTGAGACCCTGTCTCAGAAAGAAAGAAAGAAAGAAAGAAAGAGAGAGAGAGAGAGAGAGAAAGAAAGAAAGAAAGAAAGAAAGAAAGAAAGAAAGAAAGAAAGAAAGAAAGAAGGCAGGGAGAGAGGGAGGGAGGGAGGGAAGGAAGGAAGGAAGGAGAGAAAAAGAGAGAGAGAGAAAGAGAAAGAAAGAAAAAGGAAGGGAGGAAGGGAGGAAGGAAGGGAAAAGAAATATCCTCTTATAGTCCTAGAAAGTGGTTCTTTGTGTCCCAAAAGCTCTGAAGTCAATATGAACTGTTCGTTCATGTCTTGTCATTTTATTTGAGGAGGGAATATGTACATTACACTACTAACATGAAGTCTATTTCCATTCTTTTGGATCTCCCCTACCTAATATGTTTCTTCAGTTTAAGATGATGAACTTTGGAGACTCAGGCACTAGTTCGAATCCCTACCCAGCTGTTTTCCAGTTGTTAACTGAAGCCATCTACTTAAGCTCTAAGCTTATATTCATATCTGTGAAATGTGAATAATACTGCTGCACTTGGCATTGTAATGAGGATTTTTAAAAGCCAAAGAATCCACATATGTGGTGGACACATAACCAGCTTACTGTCATTGAACTAACTTATACATAGCACTGTTGGATCCACTGCTAATTTTAAGTTTTATTTTTAGCACATTGAGTCACGTACTCTTGCAATTGCCCGCAACCTGACTCAGCAGCTCCAGACCACGTGCCACACCCTCCTGTCCAACATCCAAGGTGTACCGCAGAACATCCAAGATCAGGCCAAGCACATGGGGGTGATGGCAGGCGACATCTACTCAGTGTTCCGCAATGCTGCCTCCTTTAAAGAAGTGTCTGACGGCCTCCTCACTTCTAGCAAGGGGCAGCTGCAGAAAATGAAGGAATCTTTAGATAATGTGATGGATTATCTTGTTAACAACACACCCCTCAACTGGCTGGTAGGTCCCTTTTATCCTCAGCTGACTGAGTCTCAGAATGCTCAGGACCAAGGTGCAGAGATGGACAAGAGCAGCCAGGAGACCCAGCGATCTGAGCACAAAACTCATTAAACCTGCCCCTAACACTAGTGCATGCTGTGGCCGGACAGATGACACCTTTTGTTATGTTGAAATTAACTTGCTAGGCAACCCTAAATTGGGAAGCAAGTAGCTACTTTAAAGGCCCTCAATTATGGTTGTTTCCAGCTGAATTAAGAGCTTTAAAGTTTCTGGCATTAGCAGATGATTTCTGTTCACCTGGTAAGAAAAGAATGATAGGCTTGTCAGAGCCTATAGCCAGAACTCAGAAAAAATTCAAGTGCACTTATGTTCTCATTCTATGGCCATTGCGTTGCCTCTGTTGCTGTTTGTATTGAATAAAAACATCTTCATGTGGGCTGGGGTAGAAGCTGCTGTCTGCTCTGGTATCATCTGGAAAGGCCTCCTCACTGCTTTATCTCATGATGCTTGCTTGTAAAACTTGATTTTAGTTTTTCATTTCTCAAATAGGAATACTACCTTTGAATTCAATAAAATTCACTGCAGGATAGACCAGTTACGTGCTGTTTGTTCCATATGCTTTGTGTGTTGCTTTTGTAGAGCTGCTTAACCTGCATGACAGAGTTATTATACATACATGAATTTCAATTGGCCTGTTGGGGAGTTTGGCAGAGTGAGAACATTGGAAGGCTAATGTTAAAAATGGGATGCTTGGCTGGGTGCGGTGACTCACGCCTGTAATCCCAGCACTTCGGGAGGCCGAGGCGGGCGGATCACGAGGTCAGGAGATCGAGACCATCCTGGCAAACACGGTGAAACCCCGTCTCTACTAAAAATACAAAAAATTAGCTGGGCGTGGTGGCGGGTGCCTGTAGTCCCAGCTACTGGGAGGCTGAGGCAGGAGAATGGCGTGAACCTGGGAGGCAGAGCTTGCAGTGAGCCGAGATAGCACCACTACACTCTGGCCTGGGCGAAAGAGCAAGACTCCGTCTCAAAAAAAAAAGGATGCTTGATAACAGATTTAAAAAAAAAATAGGATGCTTGATAACAGATTTAAAACAAATTAAAAGCTAATCTGCATATTCAAATTTTACTAGGTGACAGTTGGCCCTCTTTGTTTGCCAACTTACTGGACCCCTGTGAGTGGGTTTTTAAACCAGTAAGAGGACCTAGTCATGTCTGACTACCTCACTGAAAAGGAATCAGAGCTGAAAGGAAGTGAGTGAGTGTTTAAATCAGCATCATGTAAAGGCATTGGGCATTTCTTGCCAGGGAACCAGTTAAACCGTGAGTCCTAAAGGGAGATTCCTCAGTGTCCAGTCTCAGCTGGACTTAAGTTACTATGTTGTCATTTTGGGAAAAAGTCACTAACCTTAGTTGTTGGGGAGATACGTATAGAAGACCATGTGAGACTAATTAGAAGTAAAAAGACTTTAAGCCCCCTGTAGAAAAAGGTTCTTCTTACCTCCTGCCTATGGTATCCAGACTTCTAGTCCATTCAACATTGGTTATTTAGGAACTATCCTGAATCTCCTTGTCACACAGATACAATATGTCAAACTTGTTTTTAAAAGCGAGTCTCAGAACTTGTGAAGTGGGCCAGGCGCTGCGGCTCATACCTGTAATCCCAGCACTTTGGGAGGCCAAGGCAGGCAGATCACCTGAGGTCAGGGGTTCAACACCAGCCTGACCAACAATGTGAAACCCTGTCTCTACAAAAAATACAAAAATTAGCCTGGCCTAGTGGTGCGTGCCTATAATCCCAGCCACTTGGAGGCTGGGGAAGGAGAATCCCCTGCGTCTGGGAGGTGGAGGCTGCAGTGAGCCAAGATTGCGCCACTGCACTCCAACCTGAGCAACAGAGTGAGACTCTGTCTCAAAAAAAAAAAAAAAAGTGTGAAATAGAGCTACATGCTTCTGGCTGTCCCTGCTAGAAGGTAAGCAGCAGGGCTGCCCTCAGCAGAACTGAAGTCTAACTCAAATTAGTCTCTTTCTATCCTGGTTCACCCCTTTCTCTCCATGAAAACAATGAAGCGGCACATAACTTTACATGCTCCTTTGGTGTGAATGAGTCTATTAAAGTTTGTTATCGACCAGGCACAGTGACTCATGCCTGTAATCCCAGCACTTTGGGAGGCCGAGGTGGACAGATCACTTGAGGTCAGGAGTTTGAGACCAGCCTGGCCAACAGGCGAAACCCACTCTCTACTAAAAACACAAAAACTAGGCTGGGCGTGGTAGCTCACGCCTGTAATCCCGGCACGTTGGGAGGCCAAGGCTGGCAGATCACGAGCTCAGGGGAGGCCAACAGTGGCCAGCCTGGCCAACATGGTAAACCTTGTCTCTACTAAAAATACAAAAATTAGCTGGGCATGGTGGCGTGCACCTGTAATCCCAGCTCCTCAGGAGGCTGAGGCAGAATCGTTTGAACCCGGGAGGTGGAGGTTGCAGTGAGCCAAGATCGCGCCATTGCACTCCAGCCTGTCCAGCGACAGGGCGAGACTCCATCTCAAAAAACAAAAACAAAACAAAACAAAACAAAAAAACCCACAAAAATTAGCCGGGCATGGCTGTGTGCACCTGTAATCCCAGCTACTTGGGGGCTGAGGCACAAGAATCCCCTGAACCAGGCAGGTGGAGGTTGCAGTGAGCTGAGGTCGTGCCACTGCACTCCTGCCTGGACAACAGACCCTGTCTCAAAAAAAAAAAAAAAAAGGTTTTTATCAAGTTACAAATTTTTTCTTCTCAGTGTAACTCCAGAAATCAGTAAACAGGTGAGTTGAGTTGGAGGGTAGGTAGGAAATCCCTAGGATTTGTTTTGCAGATAAGGAGCTTCTGGTTTCTGGGAAGGATGGACTTTTGTGATTTATGGGTTTCCAGGATAGAGCCTAGTCACTCACTTGCCTTCCTGTTCCCAGTGACTGGCATTTTCTAGGCCTCTGCCTCTTAATTTTTTTTTTTTTTTTTTTTTGAGGCAGAGTCTTGCTCTGTTGCCCAGGCTGGAGTGCAATGGCGTGGTCTCAGCTCACTGCAACCTCTGCCTCCCAGGTTCAAGCTATACTCCTGCCCTCAGCCTCCCAAGTATAGGTGTGTGCCACCACGCCTGGCTAGTTTTTGTCTTTTTAGTAGAGATGGGGTTTCACCACATTGGCCAGGCTGGTCTCAAACTCCTGACCTCAAGTGATCTGCCCGCCTCAGCCTCCCAAAATGCTGGGATTACAGGCGTGAGCCACCACACCCGGCTACACATGCTTTCGTATCCTGAACATATACCTTTGTGTTTCCCTACTATAAGAGTTATAGTGTGTTACTTAAGTTAGTACAAATTAGGCCGGGCGCGGCGGCTCACGCTTGTAATCCCAGCACTTTGGGAGGCTGAGGCAGGCGGATCACAAGGTCAGGAGATCGAGACCACGGTGAAACCCCGTCTCTACTAAAAATACAAAAAAATTAGCCGGGCGTGGTGGCAGGCGCCTGTAGTCCCAGCTACTCGGAGAGGCTGAGGCAGGAGAATGGCGTGAACCCGGGAGGCAGAGCTTGCAGTGAGCCAAGATCGCGCCACTGCACTCCAGCCTGGGTGACAGAGCGAGCGAGACCCTGTCTCAAAAAAAAAAAAAAAAGTTAGTACAAATTAAAAAAAAAAAGAATTGTAGTGCTTACAGAATAGCTTACGAAAAGGAGAGAGGTCTCAAAGCTCTTCTTCCCGAGCAGGGGCAGAATAAAATGTAGAAATTCTTAGCTTCTAGAAGAGCACCAGCAGCCCTTGCTTTTTGCTGTGAGCTGTGCACATTGGTCATGGTTTTGCTCTTTGTGTTTCAAGTTTGTGTCTGCATGCATTTCATTCATTTGTCAACATGTCTCAGGATTTGTGGTGTTCTGGCTTTTTTGTTTGTTTGTTTTTGAGACAGAATCTCGCTCTGTCGCCAAGGCTGGAGTGCAGGTGAACCTCGGCTCACTGCTCCTGGGTTCAAGTGATTCTCCTGCCTCAGCCTCCTGAGTAGCTGGGACTACAGGTGCATGCCACCACGCCTGGCTAACTTTTTGTATTTTTAGTAGAGACAGCGTTCCACCGTGTTAGCCAGGATGGTCTCGATCTCCCAACCTCGTGATCCTCCCGCCTCGGCCTCCCACAGTGCTGGGATTACAGGCGTGAGCCACTGCAGCCAGCCTTAATTTTCTTGTTTTAATCTGTTGTTTGCTAAGAAACGTTACCTAGCTTATCGAAATTGTATATAAAGTAAAATTTGACAGAGTTTCTTGTCCCTAAAGGCTTTCCTGTGCAGGGAAGAGGTAGGGTTTTGTGATGGCTGTTTGAACCATAAAAATACCTTTTGTTTCCTCAGTTGCTAAACATTTCCCTAGAGACTTGCTTATGGAAAAGTGGGGTATTATTGTTTTTAAGGAAGTAATAGATTAATAGTTGAATAATAAGAAATGCTTTATATCTGGTATTTTTTTAAAAAGCCTTCATTGACTAGGTTCTACCACTAGTTAGTTTCCTTTCTAAAAGGTTTCCTTAGTGCTTTTAAAGTATGAGGGAATTGCAGGAAAAAGACCACAAACATCTTTTCAAAAAGCACAGCTATAGACAAAGCAAGGTTCACCTACATGCACTAAAGTCTCCCTGAGCTCAGATGGACCTGACAACTCGCTTCATCAGTGTTCGTTTCAATATCCAAGATTCTTCTTTTACAGGTGTTTGATTTCACCACCATAGACTTGACATCTGAGACTGATGAAATTCCAGATATTATAGCTTTGGAAGAGGAGAACGGATCAAATCATTCACATGCTAATGGCCCTGTCCTCTCAGGACAAAATGTTGAATAACAAACAATAAAATACCCCTTTTGGTTGAATACGCAATTTGTATTACATTAAACTTCCTGTTTTTATTCCTGTGACTTTGAAGAGTGTTAATCTATTTTTTGGCTACATTGGTCTTAATTGCAATGACATGCTGATCTAAACTTTTGTAAGAGATCCTAGTTCTGTGTCATATTTAATATAATCATTTAAAGTTTAATTGCTGAAATACTTATAGTAAAAATTGGGCTGTATAATCTTGACTTCATGAATTTTTTTTCCTGCTGGTATAGTGAACATTTGTTGTCTTTTGGTCTCCCATGATTCATTCATGCTCCTTTTGAAGGTCTCAATGGGTATAGTGGTCAAGGTTTTTGCTTTCCCTTAGCCTAGTGGTGGGCATGTGACTAAAAGCAGGTCAACTGGGAGGAAGCATAGCATGATGGGTAAGGGCTCAGACTCTAGGTTGTAATCTGGCTCTGCCACTTACTGTGTGTCCTTTAGCAAGTTACTTAATTTCTCTATGCCTCATTTTTTTCATCAGTAAAACAGGAATAGTGCTAGATTTGCTATGAAGATTAAATAGTTAACATTTGTGAAAAGCATAGAGCAGTGCCTGGCACAGAGCAGCATTAAATATTAGTTGCCTGTATTCCCAGCACTTTGGGAGGCCAAGGCGGGTGGATCACTTGAGGTCAGGAGTTTGAAACCAGCCTGGCCAACATAGTGAAACCCTGTCTCTACTAAAAATACAAAAATAAATAAATAAATAAAATAAAAAATTAGCCGGGTTGTGGTGGCACAGGCCTGTAATCCCAGCTACTCAGGAGGCTGAGGCAGGAGAATCGCTTGAACCCAGGAGGCAGAGGTTGCAGTGAGCCAAATCACACCACCGCGCTCCAGTTTGGGTGGCAGAGCGAGACTCCATCTCAAAAAAAAGTATTAGTTAAGGGAGTAAATTGTAGAAGCAATCCGGGGGCAGTGGCTCACACTTATAATCCCAGCACTTTGGGAGGCCAAGGTGGGAGAATCACTTGAGCCCAGGAGTTCCAAACCAGCGTGGGCAATATGGTGAGACCTTCTCTCTATAACAGAAAACCTTAAAAAATTAGGCTGGGCACGGTAGCTCACATCTGTAATCCCAATACTTTGGGAGGCCAAGGTGGGCAGATCACTTGAGGTCAGGAGCTCCAGACCAGCCTGGCCAACATGGTGAAACGCTGCCTCTACTAAAAATACAAAAATTTGTCAGGTGTGGTGGCAGACACCTGTAATCCCAGCTACTCAGGAGGCTGAGACGGGAGAATACCAGGCTAGCCTGGAATTCCTGGCCTCAAGTGATCCTCCTGCCTCGGCCTCCCAAAGTGCTGGGATTACAGGCATGAGCCACTGCGCCTAGCTGCCAAATCTTAAAATGAGGCCTAGTGAGTGAGAACTAAACTCTGATCTTTTTTGTTTCTTGTCCAAATTCCTATCTACAGAACTTGGGGAGTCATGTCCTACAAGCCATAAAAATCTCATCAGATGGGTTTTGTTTAAGCCTATATAACCCAGCTTACTTTCTAACCTGACTGGCATAACATCACATGAGAGATAAATAAGGAAATCAAAATATTTTTTCCCAAAATATGTTTCTTTGTTATATTTTGAAATGGTCCTGCAAAGTCGTCGCTTATGGGGGGAAATCTACGTCTGTAAAGAAGCTGGCCGGTGGCTCACACCTGTAATCCCAGCACTTTGGGAGGCCGAGGCGGGCAGATCACCTGAGGTCTGGAGTTCTAGACCAGCCTGGCCAACACGGTGAAACCCTATCTCTACTAAAAATACAAAATTAGCTGGGCATGGTGGCGCATGCCTGTAATCCCAGCTACTTGGGAGGCCAAGGCAGGAGAATTACTTGAACCCAGGAGGTAGATGTTGCACTGAGCAGAGATGGCACCATTGCACTCCAGTCTGGGCGATAGAGTGAGACTCCGTCTCATAAATAAATACATAGAATCTCTATTGAAATAAGTAGATCTTTCCCCAGGCAGGCCTCCCAATTCTGAAGAGATTAACTGAGAATCCAATACTTGCTCTGTCACCCAGGCTGGAGTACAGTGATCTCAGCTCACTGCAACCTCTGCCTCCCGGGTTCAAGCGATTCTCCTGCCCTCAGCCTCCCGAGTAGCTGGGACTACAGGCGTCTTTCTTTTTTTTTTTTTTTTTTTGTTGAGGGCTCCTTTCACCAGGTTTGGCTCACTGCAAGCTCTGCCTCCCGGGTTCACGCCATTCTCCTGCCTCAGCCTCTCCGAGTAGCTGGGACTACAGGCGCCCGCCACCACGCCTGGCTAATTTTTTGTATTTTTAGTAAAGACGGGGTTTCACCGTGGTCTTGATCTCCTGACCTCGTGATCCGCCCGCCTCGGCCTCCCAAAGTGTTGGGATTACAAGCGTGAGCCACCGCGCCCAGCCTAATTTCTGTCTTTTTAGTAGAGATGGGGTTTCACCATGTTGGCTGTGCCTCAGGCCATGGTCACTCATATTTGGCTCAGAATAAACCTCTTTAAACATTTTGTTAGAGGAATGCCTGCTTACCAGACCTCTGGTTTAATAAAACATGACTAGAGTGACTCCATTTTAAAGTAGCTAGGCACTTACGAGGCTCCTATAAAATTAATGCTTATCGTCTAAAAATAGCCACATTCTAAGCTGGCTACCAATTATAATTACAGAATATTTATGGCCATACAGGACATCTCCCACTAAGCCTGCAGAATGTCCACATGTTCTAAAGAGCAGCCCACTTTACTTAAAGATGACGTTAACGCGCAAGCTTAGGTTGAAAGATTAATGGTCTCTAAAAGCACAATAGCCCTACCTTTAGTGAGCACATCTGCGCATTCCAAGTTTAATTACAGCTCTTTATAATTTCTCACAAGTAGAGACAGTCAACAAAGGACCGTGTGTTCCTCCGCCTGCTTTCTGAGGTTGCTCCGCTCTTCAACGGAGTAGTTTCCAATAAACTTGCTTCCTTCACTGTGCTCTGTGATTCACCTCAAATTATTTCCCGCACAAGATCCAAGAACCTTCCCTTTGGGTCTGGATCAGGACTCTATTTTTTCCAGCAACAATTTTACAGAGTTTGACTCTTTGAGACAGGAGTCAGAGATTTTTGTGTGTGGCTGTTCTTTTGCTTTGAGAAGGGTCTTGCTCTGTCACTAGGCTGAAGTGCAGTCATGCAATCACAGCTTACTGCAGCCTCAGCCTCCCAGGGCCCACGTGATTTTCCCACCTCAGCCTTCTGAGCAGCTGGACCACAGGCGTGCACCACCAGAATGGAGTCAGAGATCTTACAGATGACCTCCATCATGAAAAGCTATGGGTGATAGCATAAACTTCAAAAGGTGGTTTTAGGCTGGGTGCGGTGGCTCATTCCTTGGGAGGTCAAGGTGGGCAGATCGCTTGAGCCCAGGAGTTCGAGCCCAGCCTGGTCAACTTGGTGGCTTTTCTTTCTCTCTCTCTCTCTCTCCTCTCTCTCCTCTTTTTTCTTTTGAGACAGTCTCAGTTTGTCGCCCAGGCTGGAGTGCAGTGGAAGGATCTTGGCTCACTGCAACGTCTGCCTCTCGGGTTCAAGCGATTCTTCTGCCTCAGCCTCCCGAGTAGCTGAGCTGGGATTACAGGCATGCGCTACCACGCCCGGCTAATTTTGTATTTTTAGTAGAGACGGGGTTTCTCTATGTTGGTCAGGCTGGTCTCGAACTCCCCACCTCAGGTGATCCACCCACCTTGGCCTCCCAAAGTGCTGGGATTACAGGCGTGAGCCACTGTGCCCTGCCTCTGTCTTTTTTATTAAGGTGGTTTCAGTGAGGCAGGAGGCAATAATTGCCAGAGGTAGCAATGAGACTTAAAAGCAGGTTACCCAATCCACTTACAGGCCCTGTTGTCAGTGGGGTTTGTGGTAGGCAACAGCTGTCAATTAAGAGGACTGCAGGCGGCCAGGCACAGTGGCTCACGCCTGTAATCCCAGCACTTTGGGAGGCCAATGCCGGCAGATAACTTGAGGTCAGGAGTTCGAGACCAGCCGGCCAACAGGGTGAAACCCCGTCTCTATTAAAAATACAAAGAATTAGCCGGGCGTGGTGGCGGACACCTGTTAATCCCAGCTACTTGGGAGGCTGAGGCAGGAGAATCGCTTGAACCTGGGAGGCGGAGGTTGCAGTGAGCCAAAATCGCGTCACTGCACCCCAACTTGGGCAACAAGAGCGAAACCCCGTCTCAAAAAAAAAAAAAAAAAAAAAAGGACTGCAGGGGGAGTAGAGAGCCAGATTTCTTTTTTTTTTTTTTTTTTGAGACAGAGTCTCGCTCTGCCGCCCAGGCTGGAGTGCAGTGGCGCGATCTCGGCTCACTGCAATCTCCGCCTCCCAGGTTCGCGCCATTCTCCTGCCTCAGCCTCTCCGAGTAGCTGGGACTACAGGCGCCCGCCACCACGCCCGGCTAGTTTTTTTTTTGTATTGTTAGTAGAGACGGGGTTTCACTGTGGTCTCGATCTCCTGACCTCGTGATCCGCCCGCCTCGGCCTCCCAAAGTGCTGGGATTACAAGCGTGAGCCACCGCGCCCGGCCTGAGAGCCAGATTTCATTTAAAGCAGGAAAAGGAATATCCAGCATTTGAGGGCATAGATTTCGCCGACAGAAATGAGGCTCAGAGATTACGTGACTTGATTAGAGTCACAGTGAGCATAGCGGAGGATGGAACCAATGCTTTTTCTCTACACCGAGGCACAGTGCTCCATTTATGGCTTTTATGTGACGTAACAACTAGGATACACAAGCAAATAGACCCCACTAACCAAGAATGAGAAACCCGAAGGCCCGAGGACCTGGGCACGACAGCGGTTAAGCAAGCGGAGAACAATTCGCTGGCGGCGCAATGCCCCGTGGGTCTTGTAGTTTCTTGGCTGGGCACGGCCGGAAAAGAGGACAGAAAGGCGCATTGCATGGCGGGAGATATAGTCCTTGCGGGAAGTCCCTCCTCCCTCGGAAGCCTGGCGGCGCCGGCGCACACTGCTCTTCCTTAAGGGCGGGAGTCTCGGTTTGTGGTGGCTTCGCTGAGGCAGTGGTGGCCGCAATGTACCGTTAGAAGCTCAGTTTCCCGGAGGCTGTAAGGCCCTTTGAGGCGAAATGGCTCCGGGCGTGAAAGGAGCAGGCGTTGGCAATGGAAGGACCGCCGCGACCTCAGGCTGACCGTAGGGAGGGATCTTGAGGGCCCTCCGAGTCCCCTGGGCTTGCGCTTTCTTTCTTTGCAGCCACCGTGCCTACCGCGAGGATGAGCTCGGCCTCGGTCACCGCTTTCGAGAAGGAGCATCTCTGGATGTATCTGCAGGCCCTCGGCTTCGAGCCAGGCCCGGCAACCATTGCCTGCGGAAAGATCGTGTCACACACGCACCTCGGAGTGTAAGGAGGCCGGGGCCGGCGGGGCGAGGGAGCCTGAGCCGGGGGACAGCGGGGGACTCGCCCTTTTGTAGACCCCGGAGGTTGATTAATCAGAATTGGTTGAGCAGTTACTCTGTGCCAGGCATTGGCTCTAAAGTTCCTACTCCCAGTTGCTGCTAACCTAGTGGCAGAGACAGACAGTAAATAATGGAAGAGTGCCGGAAGCGCTCTGTAGGGGAGTGCAAAAGTCTGCAGATGGGGCGAGTGCAAAACTGGAGGAGCAGCTTAACTCTGCCTAGGTGGTGGAGGGGTGGTCTGTGAAGTAGTGGGAGGGATGGCGGGTGGTAGTGGAAGAGCATGGGAACCATACGTACAAAACGCCTTTTGGACTCAAGGGAGCCTTTGAAGGTGGTTGTTTAATTTTATAATTTTTAATTTTTGAATTAGTAAGGCATGCTGGAGTTAGCATAAAACAACTGAGAAGGGTATTAAAAACAAATACCCTTTTAATGAAAAGTATGGAAAGTAAAAGCCCCTTCCCTACCTTGTCTACTTCTGTTTTATCAACTTTAGCCACTATCTCTCTTTAATCATAACCACTGTAGGCCAAGAGGAATTCTTTTCTTTCATATGGAGTCTCGCTCTGTTGCCAGGCTGGAGTGCAGTGGCACGATCTCGGCTCACTGCAACCTCCAACTCCCTGGTTCAAGCGATTCTCCTGCCTCAGCCTCCCGAGTAGCTGGGATTACAGGCACGTGCCACCACGCCCAGCTAATTTTTGTATCTTTTTTTTTTTTTTTGAGACGGAGTCTCGCTCTGTCACCCAGTCTGGAGTGCAGTTGTGCGATCACAACTCACTGCAGCCTCCAACTCCTGGGCTCAGGCGATCCTCCCACTTCACCCTCCCGAGTAGCTGGGACTACGGGTGCATGGCACCATGCCTAGGGTCAGCATGTTGCCCAGGCTGGCCTTGAGCTCCTGGCCTCCAGCAATCCCCCTGCCTTGGCCACTCCAAGTGCTGGGATTACAGATGTGAGCCACCGAGCCTGGCCTGTTTTCTTTTATTTATGTATCATAGTTGTACATATTTTGGGGATATAAAATTTTGATATTTTGATACACTTATACAATGTATAATGATCAGATCAGGATAAATGGCATAGCCATCATCTCAAACATTTATCTTTCCTTTGTGTCGGAAACATTTCAGTTCTTTTCTAGCTATTTTAGAATATACAATAAGTTATTTTTAACTATAGTTTCACTTATGTACTATTGAACACTAGAACTTATTCCTTCTATCTAACTGTATTTTGGTACCCAATAATCAACTTCTCTTCATCCCTCCCTCTCTCCTCTTCCTTTCCTAGACTGTGTTAACCACCATTCTACTCTCTACCTCCATGAGGTCCACTTTTTTTGCTTTCACATGTGAGAACGTGATATTTGTCTTTTCGTGCCTGGTTTGTTTTACTTAAGATAATGACCTCCAGTCCCATCCATGTTGCTGCAAATGACAGGATTTTCTTCTTTTTGTGTGGCTGAATAATGTTCCATTGTGTATATATACCACAATTTCTTTATCCATTCATCTGTTTTCTTTATCCATTCAACTTAGGTTGATTCCGTATCTCGACTATTGTGAATAATGTGTCACTAAACGTGGGAGTGCTGATGTCTCTTTCGTATACTGATCTCCTTCCTTTTGGATATGTACCCAACAGTGGGATTGCTGGATCATATGGTACTTCTAGTTTTAGCTTTTAAAGAGCCTATGGTTTTCCATAATGGCTGAACTACTTTGCATTCCACCAACAAAGTACCAACAAAGTACAAGCATTCCCTTTTCTCTGCAGGATCCACCATCTTGTACCACATGTCCCCTTTAAATGCTTTAAACATGGATGTGGCATCAAATTTACTTTTTTGTTTTTATTTTTTGGGATAGTCTGGCTCTGTCTCCCAGGCTAGAGTGCAGTGGCCTGAATATGGCTCACTGCAGCCTCCATCTCCTGGGCTCAAGTGAACCTTCCTTCCACTTCAGCCTCCTGAGTAGCTGGAATTACAGGTGCCTGCTGCCATGCCTGGCTAATTTTAATTCTTTTTTTTTTTTTTTTTTTTTTTTTTGAGACGGAGTCTTGCTCTGTCGCCCAGGCCGGAGTGCAGTGGTGGTGTGATCTCGGCTCACTGCAACCCCTGCCTCCCTGGTTCAAGCAGTTCTCTGCCTCAGCCTCCCGAGTAGCTGGGAATACAGGCGCCTGCCACCACGCCTGGCTAATTTTTTTGTATTTTTAGTAGAGACAGGCTTTCTCCATCTTGGCCAGGCTGAATCTTGAACCCCTGACCTCGTGATCCACCTGCTTTGGCCTCCCAAAGTGCTGGGATTACAGGCATGAGCCACTGCACCCTGCCAAATTTACTTTTAAAATTGCTGGATGCACTTGTAAATCCAGCTACTCAGAAGGCTGAGGTGGGAGATTGCTTGAGGCCAGAAATTTGAGACCAGCCTGGGCAACATAGTGAGACCGTGTCTTAAAAAAGTAATTAGACTAGGCATGGTGGTTCACACCTGTTAATCCCCGTGCTTTGGGAGAGCAAGGTGGAAGTATTGCTTGAGCCAAGGAGTTTGAGGCTACAGTGAGCTATGATGGTAGCACTGCACTCCAGCCTGGGTAACAAGAGTGAGACCCTGTCTCTTAAAAACAAAAAAGTGGCCGGGCACAGTGGCTCACGCGTGTAATCCCATCACTTTGGGAGGCCGAGATAGGTGGATCACGAGGTCAGGAGATTGAGAAAATCCTGGCTAACACGGTGAAACCCCGTCTCTACTAAAAATACAAAAAATTAGCCGGGCGTGTTGGCGGGCGCCTGTAGTCCCAGCTACTCAGGAGGCTGAGGCAGGAGAATGGCGTGAACCCCGGGAGGCGGAGCTTGCAGTGAGCCAAGATCGTGCCACTGCACTTCAGCCTGGGTGACAGAGCGAGACTCTGTCTCAAAACCACAAAACAACAACAGCAACAAAAAAACCCATTTTTTTAATTCACTTATATGTTATACATAACACGTTCTCTTTGGTTTGCAGTTTATGATTTTTTTGTTTCTATGACCCTGTAGTGGTATGACCACTTTTCTTTCTTTTTTTTTTTTTTTGAGATGGAATTTTGCTCTTGTTGCCCAGGCTGGAGTGCAATAGCATGATCTTGGCTCACCGCAACCTCTGCCTCCGGGTTCAAGCGATTCTCCTGCCTCAGCCTCTGGAGTAACTGGGATTGCAGCCATGTGCCACCATGCCCCGCTAATTTTGTATTTTTAGCAGAGACGGGGTTTCTCCGTGTTGGTCAGGCTGGTCTCAAACTCCCGACCTCAGGTGATCCACCCGCCTCGGCCTCCCAGAGTGCTGGGATTACAGGCTTGAGCCATCGGGCCCGACTCCACTTTTTTAAAATGTTAAACATATACTTAACATATGACTCAGCAATCCGTTCCAAGGTATTTGCCCAAAAGGTTTGCAGTTTGGAAAAATCATATGGTTGCATTACAGAGAATAGATAGAAGGGGAAGAAGGGCTTTGCAGTTAATTATCTAGGCCTGAACTAAAGTGGCAATAGGAATAAAAAGAGGTGATTCATTTATTTGTTCATTCAACAAATATTTATTGACCACTGTATTGGACCTGGCTGTACAGTGGTGAGCAGAATAGATATAAATTTTCCCTTACATATTTTTTTTTTTTCTTTTTTTGAGACGAAGTCTTGCTTTATTGCCAGGCTGGAGTGCAGTGGCGCGATCTTGGCTCACTGCAACCTCTGCCCTCTGGGTTCAAGCGATTCTCCTGCCTCAGCCTCCTGAGTAGCCGGGATTACAGGTGCACGCCACCATGCCCAGCTAATTTTTGTATTTTTAGTAGAGATGGGGTTTCACCATGTTGGCCAGGATGGTCTCAATCTCTTGACTCATGATCTGCCTGCCTCGGCCTCCCAAAGTGTTGGGATTACAGGCGTGAGCCACTGCACCCGGCCCCTTACAGAATTTTAGTCTAGTGAAGGAACAAATCTTCAACAAATATCTTATTACAAATTACAGTAAGTGTCAAAGAGAAGAGAACAAGGTACTTTGTGAAAAAACAACAGGTTTGAGAGATGGTAAGGAAGTAGGATAGATGGAACTTCATTTGCGTTACTTGAAGAGTAGAGACATTCCAAGGACAAAAGTGTTGTTTGACAAATGGATAGGGATAGGAACTTACGCAAGAGAATAGTAATCCTAAGTCAGAAATTCACTTGATTTGATTTTTTGGAAGGAAATTTCATGCTTTGCTGTTTAAGTTAACTCTTGATTCCTTATAGTTGTGTGACATTTCTTAAAGGGTTTAGTGTTTTTTCGTTTTTGTTTTCACATTTTTTTTTTTTAGGCTTTGTTTTGATTAATTAGGGTAATTGGAACAATAAAAACTAATGCCGGCGTTATGTTATAAAGATGGTTCTGGGAATAAAAATCTACTAGTGAAGACCCTGGACTCTAGGGTGAGGTGATACATTTCAAATCAGTGCTTTTCTACTTTCTGGTTAAGCGATTTTGGGCAAATTTATAACCTCTAAAATTTAGGTTTCCTCATCTGGATAATGAAGATAATCAAACTACTATCTAGTGTCATTAGGATTAAATAAAATAATTTGTGTTAAAGTAGATAGTATGAGATAGTAGTGAAGATTAGCTAAGTTACTGCTTGTAGAAGGCCTAGAAGAATGCTTGGCAAATAGGAAACTCTTAATAAATATTAACTATTTATTGTTATTCAGTAAATGTAGGTTGTTACCATTATAAGGCATGGTTCTCTCTCGAAATAGGTTTTCCTTACTTTTCTTTCTGTAAAGTGTTTTCATTAAAGCCAGTTCTGCCAGTCTTATATTGAATCTGTGTTTTCAGAATTAGAAAATGAAAGCATGTATGTTTTTCTTAACTGGTTATAAAATGTACATGAATGAGAAAAATTAATTTGCCTCAACTTCCTGAAGAGAATGAAAACATTAATTTGTGTCAAACTCTTACGCAGCTTTTGGTGATGTTTAGTTTATTAACCTTTTTCTTTTTCTATTTCTATTTCATTTTTAACCACTAGGAACATGTTTGACAAGCTGAACCGTGATGCCTTTCATATAGTTTCTTATTTTTTGTTTCAAGTTCTGGACCAGTCTCTCACCAAAGAAGTTTTCAAGTAAGGAAAAATAATTTCATTTGCTTAGGTTTCTTTCCAAATTTGAAAATGGACTGTGTTTTGATACAAGCCAGAATTCCTTTTTTTTGAGACAGAGTCTCACTCCGTCACCCAGGCTGGAGTGCAGTGGCGCGATCTAAGCTCACTGCAACCCCCGCCTCCCAGGTTCAGGAAATTCTCCTGTCTCAGCCTCCTGAGTAGCTGGGATTACAGGCGCCTGCCACCACGCCCAGCTAAATTTTGCATTTTTATTGGAGCTGTGGTTTCATCTTGTTGGTCAGGCTGGTGGTCTCAAACTCCTGACCTCAGGTGATCCACCTGCCTCAGCCTTCCAAAGTGCTGGGATTACAGGTGTGAGCCATCGCACCCGGCATAAGCCAGAATTTCAACTTGGCTTTTGACTGTTGTTTTGAATGAATATTACAAAATTCAGGTTTGAGTCTTATACATTTAATACTTAATCTTTATAAATCTGGGTGATTTTTTTCTTTGGTACATATCTTAAAATCATTGTGTATTTTATAGGTAATATGGTTTTTATTTTATATAATTCTTAACATTTTCTTTGTGGTCTTAATAATTAAGCAAATTATTGTTAGCAAAACAATTAACTGATCTCAATCTGTATGAACTTGATTTTTCCCTATTTTTTTTTTGCTCAGTACTCTGTGCCTTACCACTTTTCCTATAGGCAGTGTTGTTTTGTCTACATGGTTCACTGTAAATCCTTATTTTTTTCAGTGATATATTAAAGCATCAATTGCTTTAGGCAAAAATCATTCCTATTACATTTACTCTATTGTTATATGCTGTTGAATATTAGTTTAAGAAGGAGATAAAAATGTAAACACCCACAAGTCTCAGTTCTAAGTTATTTTGCATGTGATTTGTGTTTCTTCTATCTAAAAAAGTGTTCAAATTTATTTTGATATTTATATTGTACAATCAATCTTTTCTATAGAAAAGCAACAAGTAGATCTATCACTTAGGGCATTATTTTCATTTTTGATAATCTATTTTGAATATTTTGCTTTTATTTAAAGTTCTGAGTATGCAGGAGAATAGGGATGTTTGGATCATTTTTTGGAATTCCCTATTAGGTATAGAGCTGCTTCTGTCCAAATAAAAATACATTTTTACTTTTTTTTTTGCTGATTATCAACATTATGGCTCATTTTAAGTAATTCAGAAAATATAGGAAAATGTAAAAATTGGTTTGAAACCTGTCAACCACGGAGTATCACTGTTGACATTCTAGCCTTTTAGTCTTTTTGTTCCCTATGCATGCTCAGTTTTTTCTGCGAATACTGAATGTAGTTATAGAAAAAGTATGAGGCCTTAAATTATTATGCCTCAGAATAAAAATTTGGAAAAACCTGACTGTGAAAGGAAAGCAGTAGGTAAATTTTAAACCCTAATATTTTAGGCCAAAGTTGAAGCAAAACTTTTCTTTTTAATGTTTTTCTGTCTTGTTTAGCCACAAAACAATAGCACCCACAATTATGATAAGGATGATCTCTAGGAGTCATAATCTTGTATGCCATTTTTTCTCTTCTTCATATATATCTGTTTATGTTTCTCTCCGGCAAGATTACTATTTCTTTTCAGGCTTAATTTACTAATGTATTTATATTGTCTTTATGCACTAGCCCAGTGGATCCATTGAGATTGTTGTGTTTAGCTGATTTTTAGCAATTTTTTTAGCTGTTCATTCCCTCATTTAATACATTTTAGTTATTTGTATGAAACAGAACTCAACCCTATAGATGTTTATAAATAAAAAAATTGAATTTCTCACAGGTTGATCTCTCTAGCTGGTATCTAAGAAGGTTAGCTTTAATTCATTTCGCTTTAATGGTTTTTTTTTCTTTTGAGATAAGGTCACCCAGGCTGCAGTGCAGTGGTGCCATTTTGGCTCACTGCAGACTCCACCTCCTGGGTTCAAGCAATACTCGTGCCTCAGCCTCCCGAGTAGCTGGGGCTATAGGCACACACCACTATGCCTAGCTAATTTTATATTTTTAGTAGAGATGGGATTTCTCCATGTTGGCCTGGCTGGTCTCGAACTCCTGGCCTCAAGTGATCTTTCTGCATTCGCTTTCCAAAGTGCTGGGATTACAAGTGTAAGCCACCACGCTTGGCCATGCGTTAATATTTCTGGTATTAGAAATAAGTTTGATTTTTAAAAAATTTGCTGAGGCTTTTTTTGGCCATTGTTGTGCATAGTCCTAATGCTTTTATTTTTGTTTTCCAGATTTTGTTGGCCCCCATTTGACCAAAAGAGTGATACTGAATTCCGAAAACATTGCTGTGAATGGATAAAAAGGATTTCTGTAAGTATTATTCTTTTTGTTAGAAGATACAGACTTTAAGAAGTTAAAGTTAAAGACATATTCTTTTTGTTAGAAGATACATACTTTAAGAAGTTAAAAAGGGCTAATATCCAGAATCTACAATGAACTCAAACAAATTTACAAGAAAAAAACAACCTCATCAAAAAGTGGGTGAAGGATATGAACAGACACTTCTGAAAAGAAGACATTTATGCAGCCAAAAAACACATGAAAAAATGCTCATCATCACTGGCCATCAGAGAAATGCAAATCAAAACTACAATGAGATACCATCTCACACCAGTTAGAATGGCGATCATTAAAAAGTCAGGAAACAACAGGTGCTGGAGAGGATGTGGAGAAATAGGAACACTTTTACACTGTTGGTGGGACTGTAAACTAGTTCAACCATCATGGAAGTCAGTGTGGCGATTCCTCAGGGATCTAGAACTAGAAATACCATTTGACCCAGCCATCCCATTACTGGGTATATACCCAAAGGAGTATAAATCATGCTGCTATAAGACACATGCACACATATGTTTATTGCAGCACTATTCACAATAGCAAAGACTTGGAACCAACCTAAATGTCCAGCAATGAAAGACTGGATTAAGAAAATGTGGCACATATACACCATGGAATACTATGCAGCCATAAAAAATGATGCGTTCACGTCCTTTGTATGGACATGGATGAAGCTGGAAACCATCATTCTCAGCAAACTATCGCAAGGACAAAAAACCAAACACCACATGTTCTCACTCATAGGTGGGAATTGAACAATGAGAACACATGGACACAGGAAGGGGAACATCACACACACACACAGGGGACTGTTGTGGGATTGGGGAAGCGGGGAAGGATAGCATTAGGAGATATACCTAATGCTAAATGATGAGTTAATGGGTGCAGCACACCAACATGGCACATGTATACATATGTAACACACCTGCACATTGTACACATGTACCCTAAAACTTGAAGTATAATAATAATAAAATTAAAAAAGTTAAAAACTACTTTAACTCTTTAACTTCTTAGAGGTGAAATCTTTTTAATGCTTTAATGCTATCAGTATAAGCAAGGAAATATTAGTTAAAATAGTCTTCTTTGATGGTTTTTGGTTGGGATTCTGTATATTTCGAAGAAACCAGCTTTGCTGGCCAGGTGTACTGAAAATAGGTTTTAGAGTTCCTGAGAGTTTATAGCACAGTTTTTGTTTAAAGAAAACTTTTTCAACCATATATTATTTTAGTTTGTTTCCCCAGATAGTATCAATGATTGTGTCTGTATCATTATAATTGTTTTTTCTGACCAGGTCTCACGTAGAGTTTAGAAAAACCAAAGCATGTAACTTGTGGTTTAAATGGAATAATTCTGATCAAATTCTTTTTCTTTTTTTAAAATTTTTTAATTTTATTTTTTATTTTATTTATTTTTTTTATTTTTTATTTTTGAGACGGAGTCTCGCTCTGTCACCCAGGCTGGAGTGCAGTGGTGCGATCTCGGCTCACTGCAAGCTCCGCCTCCCGGGTTCACGCCATTCTCCTGCCTCAGCCTCTCTGAGTAGCTGGGACTACAGGCACCCGCCACCACGCCTGGCTAATTTTTTTTGTATTTTTAGTAGAGACGGGGTTTCACCGTGGTCTCGATCTCCTGACCTTGTGATCCGCCCGCCTTGGCCTCCCAAAGTGCTGGGATTACAAGCGTGAGCCACCGCGCCCGGCCACCCATTGTTTTTTATTTTTTATTTTGAGACAGAGTCTTGTTCTGTCACCCAGGCTGGAGTGCAATGGCGCAATCTCGGCTCACTGCAACCTCTGCCTCCCAGGTTCGAGTGATTCCCCCACCTCAGCCTCCTGAGTAGCTGGGATTACAGCCATGTACTACCACGCCCTCATAACTTTTGTGTTTTTAGTAGAGATGGGGTTTCACCATGTTGGCCAGGCTGGTCTTGAACTCCTGACCTCCAGTGATCCGTCTGCCTCGGCCTCCCAAAATGCTGGGATTACAGGTATGAGCCACCACACCCAGCCCTGATCAAATTCTTTTATGCTTCAAAAACAGTATGATGAGGAGACAGTGGGCTGGGGGCCTTACCCACTTGTACTGCTTTGCACTCTGCTGCAGAATTGGACATGTCCAAGCCACTGTGCTATGAAGAGGTACTAGGGAACGCCATGCCAACCTATAGCATAGTGCTCATGAAAATGTGGGACTTCTGTTGCAAGATTGTCACACCCTTTAACAAAAATAGTATGATGTAAATGTAAGAATTATTGTTAACAAGGTCTTCAAATCATCTTATTTCTTTTCTTCATAGGGTGAATGTGGAAGTAGCTTTCCTCAAGTTGTTGGTTCACTATTTCTTTCTCCTGGTGGTCCTAAGTTTATTCATCTGATGTATCATTTTGCAAGATTTGTTGCAATGAAATATATTAAATCCAATTCTAAAAGTAAGTTCAACTTATAAAAGATTTTTTGTTTTGATTCTTAAATTTTTATTGTTCTTTACAATTTTTAAATCATGAAGAGATCTTAGTAAAAGCAAGGTAAGTTAAAAGATTAATGTACCCCAAAAAGGAAATGGTTAATATTCTACTGGAACTGTACTTTAAAATCTTCTCATAATAAACATAGTGACTACTTTATATTATTTTATTATGTTCTAATACAAGCACTGGGAAACATTTCTTTTCTTTTTTTGAGACAGATTTCTCTTGTTGCCCAAGTGGATGCAATGGCGACTTGGCTCATTGCAACTTTGCCTCCGTTCAACAATTTTCTGTCTGAGACGGAGTTTTTGTCCTTGTTGTCCAGGCTGGAGTGCAATGGCGCGATCTCGGCTCACCAAAACCTCTGCCTCCTGGGTTCAAGCGATTCTCCTGCCTCAGCCCCCTGAGTAGCTGGGATTACAGGCATGTGCCTCCACGCCCGGCTAATTTTGTATTTTTAGTAGAGATGGGGTTTCTCCCTGTTGGTCAGGCTGGTCTCGATCTCCCAACCTCAGGTGACCTGCCCGCCTCAGCCTCCCAAAGTGTTAGGATTACACCAAAGTGTTAGGATTACAGGCATGAGACACCACGCCCGGCCATTTTTTTTTTTTTTTTTTTTTAATAGCTAGGTCGCACCATATTTCCCAGGCTGGTCTTGAACCCCTGTGCTCAGGCAGTCTTCCTGCCTTGGCCTCCTAAAGTGCTGGGATTACATGCATGAGCCACTGCGCCCAGTGACAATTGATACTTTTATCACTATTGTATGGATAATGTCTGTTTTCCTAAAGGCTTATTAACATAGTATATGACCAGACATTTTAATCTTTTCAGTCTGATAGGTTACAGTGGAATCTCAGTACAGTTTTAATTTGTATTTCTCTTATTAGTGAGGTTGAAAATTGTTTCATGTTTAAGAGCAATTTGTACTTAAAAAAAATGTTTATTTTTTGGCTGGGTGTGGTGGCTCATGCCTGTAATCCCAGCACTTTGGGAGGCTGAGATAGGCAGATCACTTGAGGTCAGGAGTTCGAGACCAGCCTGGCCAACATGGTGAAACCCTGTCATTACTAAAAATACAAAAATTAGCCGGGCATGGTGGTGGGCACCTGTAATCCCAGCTACTTGGGAGGCTGAGGCACGGGAATCACTTGAACCTGGGAGGCAGAGGGTGCAGTGAGCCAAGATCATACCACTGCATTCTAGCCTGGGTGATAGAGCAGACTCAGTCTCAAAAAAAAAATTTATTTTTTTTTAGAAATGGGGTGGGTCTCCCTATGTTGCCCAGGCTGGTTTTGATTCAAACTCCTGGTCTCAAGTAATCCTCCCACCTTGGCCTCCCAAAGTGCTAGGATTACAAATGTAATACAAGAATGTTTCCAATTTTTCTGCTAGTGGATGGTCTGCCCCAATTACATGTAATACAAACTATTTTATGTAAAATATGTGTGTTTGGATTTAATAAGGCATAAGACTTCTAAGCATGAATTGTCCTATTTCTGGATTTAAACCAATTCCAGTCAACATGTTCAGACTCTAGATAACTTCTAAATTCGGTAAACTCATTTCCTGTTAAATATTCAGAAATTTTGATGGTTTCTTTTTTTTATTCCCAGACGAAGTCTCACTCTGTTGCCCAAGCTGGAGTGTAGTGGTGCGATCTGGGCTCACTGCAACCTCCACCTCTCGGATTCAAGGGATTCTACTCCTTCAGCCTCCCGAGTAACTGGGACTACAGGCATGCGCCACCATGCCTGGCTAATTTTTTTGTATTTTTAGTAGAGATGGGGTACCACTGTGTTGGCCAGGCTGGTCTCGAACTCCTGACCTCGTGATCTGCCCGCCTTGGCCTCCCAAAGTGCTGGGATTACAGGCGTGAGCCGCGGCACCCGGCCAATTCTGGTGGTTTCTCTGAGGCAGTGCTAGGACCTATATAAGCAACGTTAATGCATTGTGGAAGTCCCTGATTTTCAGAATACTCATGTTTTTATTGTATTGAGCCATGTTAAAGTAGAATTTATTACAGGTAAAAACCTGAACTCTGAAATATTTACCTGGGTTTTTCTCAGGTCTACTCTGGTTTTTAGTAACACAGTGAAGAATTGTTTGAGAAATGAACAGTGGTTTTATGTGGTTATCCTGTCCTATTGGTCTTCCTAAGAGGAAAAGTAAACTGATGGCAGCAATGGAGATGATGTGATCTCCTCTTATCTTATTATATTGACTTTCTTCCTTTGTTAAAAGATCTATGGCTGGGCGCGGTGGCTCACGCCTATAATCCCAGCACTTTGGGAGGTCAGGGCGGGTGGATCATGAGGCCAGGAGATCAAGATCATCCTGGCTAACATGGTGAAACCCTGTCTCTACTAAAAATACAAAAAATTAGCCAGGCATGGTGGCGGGCACCTGTAGTCCCAGCTACTCAGGAGGCTGAGGCAGGAGAATGGCGTGAACCCGGGAGGTAGAGGTTGCAATAGGCCCCGAACACCCCCACTGCCCCCAACCCTGGGGGACTGGGGGGAACCCCCTCTAAAAAAAAAAAAAAAAAAAAGAAAAAAGATTCTGTTTGGAAGCAAAGTAGCTCTTATTATAATTTGAGATATCTATAAATAAATACACTTTATAGATATAAATGTATTTCTAGATATCTCAAATTATAAGATTTTTTTTAGGTAGATACACTCTGAAAATTTTTAACTGTGTAAAATAACTCACCTTTAGAAATCTTTTTTAGTTGCCTGCCTTAAAAAAAGGTCATCTTACTTTCATTAATGTTAGTTGTATCAGGCTGAATGTGGTGTCCTGTAATCCCAGCACTCTGGGAGACTGAGACAGGAGGATCCCTTGAGTTCTGGAATTCGAGACTAGCCTGGGCAACACCTTGAGACCCAGTCTCTACAAAAAATAATAAAAAAAAATTAGCTGGGCATGGTGGTGTGTGCTTGTAGTCTCAGCTGCTCTGGAGGCTGAGGTGAGAGGATTGCTGGAACCCTGAAGGTTGAGGCTGCAGTGAGCTATGCTTGTGCCACTGCACCCCAGCCTGGGCAATAGAGTGAGACCCTGTCTCAAAAAAACAACCCAAAATACCAAAACAAAACATTAGTTGTATTGTTATATGTTTGTGGTATACTAGCTTTTGGGGAGTTGTTAGTTAGATGATGCTAATTTCTTAATATTCAACATTTTTGGTATTTATTAGCTTGTAAGTCTGTTTTCCTTTTTTTAAAAGTCAGTCAAATTTAGGAGTGGGAGATTGTATACCACCAGCGTTAGTGACACTAATGTTCAGTTCTGATAACCCACTACTATCAGACCAGCCTGTTTTTTATAATCTTATTTGTGTTCCGTGTAGATTCTTCTCATAATTTTGTAGAGACATTTAACATAAAACCACAGGACTTGCACAAATGCATTGCCAGATGCCATTTCGCACGTAGCAGATTTTTACAAATTTTGCAAAGAGAAGATCTTGTTACCCAAAAATATCAGGAAAATGCACAGTAAGTAGTACCTTGATAGTTAGAAAATAATTTCTTTCTTTTAAGCAGATGTCACCAATATAACGTCAGCAGAAATATTCCATGCCTACCTGAAAACCTTGGCGATTATCTTTCCATTTTAAAGGCAGATAACTTCTTTTTTTTTTTTTTTTTTTCGCTATCTGAGGCAGGATCTGGTTCTGTCATCCAGGCTCCTAGGCTGGGATCCAGTGGCGTGATGTCGGCTCACTGCAGCCTCTGCTTCCTAGGCTTAAGTCATCCTCCCACCTCAGCCTCCAGAGTACCTGGGATTATAGGCGCAGGCCACCGTGCCTAGCTAATTTTTGTATTTTTAATAGAGACGGGGTTTCACCATGTTGCCTAGACTGATCTCAAACTTCTGAGCTCATGTAGTCCGCCCGTCTCAGCCTCCCAAAGTGCCGAGATTACAGGCATGAGCCACTGTGGCTGGCTATAGTCAGATAACTTCTGCCTAAAATATTTTAAAACTTTAGGCATACTATAAATGTAAGTTTAGAGAAAAAGAAAAGATCACTTTATTTGTTGGTTTGTTTGTTTGTTTATTTATTTATTTATTTATTTTGGGATGGAGTCTCGCTCTGTTGCCCAGGCTTGAGTGCAGTAGTGCAATCTAGGCTCACTGCAACCTCCACCTTCTGAATTCAAATGATTCTGCCTCAGGCTCTCAAGTAGCTGAGATTACAGGCACCTGCTACCATGCCTGGCTCATTTTTTTTTTTTGTATTTATAGTAGCGACGGGGTTTTGCCATGTTGACCATGCTGGTCTTGAACTCCTGACCTCAAGTGATCCGCCTGCCTTGGCCTCCCAAAGTGCTGGGATTGCAGGCATGAGCCACTGTGCCCGGCCCACTTTAGTTTAAAAAGTTGTTTTCTTATGTGCTTTTGTAAAATATGGAAATATATTTTAAAGTTGTAATTGTAGTGTTTATTTTATTTTGTATCCTTTTTTGTCTTGATATTTCATTCTGTAAATTTTTGCATATTGCCATAGTGTATTACTATTTTTTTTTTTTTTTTGAGATGGAGTCTCACTCTGTTGCCCAGGCTGGAGCGTAGTGTCACAATCTTGGCTCACTGCAACCTCCACCTCCCAGGTTCAAGCATTTCTCCTGCCTCAGCCTCCTGAGTAACTGGGATTACAGGCACATGCTACCATGCCTAGCTAATTTTTGTATTTTTTAGTAGAGAAGGGGTTTTGCCATGTTGGCCAGGCTGGTCTCGAACTCCTGACCTCAAGTGATCCACCTGCCTCAGCCTCCCAAAGTGCTGGGATTATAGGCAGGAGCCACTGCACCCTGCCAGTGTATTACTTTTAATGTCCATTAGTCCAATTAGTGGATATTTCATTAAGTAAATATTCTTTCAGGTAGGTAGTCCATCATTTTTTTAAACCACTTAATGCTATTTTATATTTAGGTTCATCTATTCAGCATATCTTTTTTTCTTGGAGTTTCTTCTATGTGTCAGATACTGTTTAGGCATTGATATTACAGAATTAAACATGACAGACAAGGCTGTTACTCTAAAAGAATAGGTTGTATATAATTGTGTGTGTGTGTGTATGTTTTTTTTTGAGACAAGGTCTCGCTCTGTCGCTTAGCTAGACTAGAGTGCAGTGGCATGATCATGACTCACTGCAGCCTGACCTCCTGGGCTCAAGTGATCTTCCTGCCGTAGCTGGGAGTACAGGCGTGTGCTACCACACACAGCTAATTTTTAAATTTTTTTGTAGAGACAGGGTCTTGCTTTGTAGCCAGGCTGGTCTCAAACTCCTGGCCTGAAGCCACATTCCTGCTTCAGCCTCCCAAAATATAGGCATTACAGGTGTGAGCCACCGCACCTGGCCTAATTTCTTTTTTGCAATTGTAAACAATTACAGTAGGATAACTTTGTAGAATGCTTTGTTGTATATTACTAAAGCTATAGAATCCTTTGAAATTAACTGAAATGTTGCCTGACTGTATTAGATAACATTTAAATTTATCCCCTGGGTATGTGAGATGAGGATAAGAGCAGAGTTGTCTCACTAACCCCCATCATTCTAATCGGAGAGCATATACTAACCTACGAGTCCTAGTTCCATCTCAATAGGAGCCTGTATATTGAATCACTTGTGTGATAAAGAGAGTCTAGAGTCCTTTAGCTTGCTGGTGGCTATACCCAGAGGCCTTGAGCAAGGATACGCAAAGGGAAAATAGAGAAGTGGGCTATACTAATTAATCGTAATGATATTATAGTTGTCATTTTGTACGTTTTCTTGCAGATTATCAGTTAAACAGGTACGAAACTTGAGATCTGAATGTATAGGACTGGAAAACCAAATAAAGAAGTAAGTGACTTTTAGAGCTAGAAGTTGCCTTAGATACTAGTTTAGCTCTTGCATTTTACAGGTGAGGAAACAGACTCCCACAAACATTAATTAAAATAATATATCAATAGCCAGATGATGATAGGATTAGAGCATAGTTATGACTGCTAGTCCAGTTCTCCTAATAAATTATTATCGCTTTCAAATTAAATTTTATTTTTTGTTGGGGTGGTTGTTGGTGGGTTGGTTTACAAACTAATTAGCTTTTTGGATATTAAATTATCATGTGATTTTTCATATGACTAATTAGATTATTTAATTTTTATTAGAATGGAACCCTATGATGACCACAGTAATATAGAAGAAAAAATTCAAAAGGTGAGACAACTTATAAAAGGAGAAATTTAATCTTTAAAAATTCTGTGATATGTAGTGTTTGCTCAATTAGTGGGACTCTTACAGTCTATTTACCACTTTTTTTTTTTTTTTTTGAGATGGAGTCTCGCTCTGTTGCCCAGGCTGGAGTGCAGTGGCATGATTTTGGCTCACTACAACCTCTGCCTCCTGAGTTCAAGTGATTCTCTTGCCTCAGCCTCCTGAGTAGCTGGGATTGCAAGCATGCGCCACCACGCCTGGCTAATTTTGTATTTTTAATAGAGACAGGGTTTCACCATGTTGGCCAGGCTGATCTTGAACTCCTGAGCTCAGATGATCTGCACGCCTTGGCCTCCCAAAGAGCTGGGATTACAGGCGTGAGCCACTTCGCCCAGCCTCCCTTCCCCTTCCCTTTCCCCTTCCCCTTCCCCTTCCCCTTTCCCTTCCCCTTCCCCTTCCCCTCCCCCTTTTGAGATGGAGTCTCACTCTCCCAAGCTGGAGTGCAGTTGCGTGGTCTTGGCTCACTACAACCTCCACCTCCTGGGTTCGAGTGATTCTTCTGCCTCAGCCTCCCTAGTAGGTGGGATTACAGGTGTGTGCCAATATGTGCAGCTGATTTTTGTATTTGTTTTAGAGACAGGGTTTCACCATGTTGGCCAAGCTGGTCTTGAACTCCTGACCTCAGGTGATCTGCCTGCCTCGGTCTCCCAAAGTGCTGGGATTACAGGCATGAGCCACTGTGCCTGGTCCCATTTCTTTTTATAGTACTATTACTTTTTTTTTTTTAAACTCATAGGTTGTATATATAAAGATATTAATAGAGTGCCTCTAAAACACTTGAATATAATGGAAAAATGAACTTATAATTCATAAGCTTAATTGTATTCAAAAGGGTTTTTAGATATGATTAATTTGAAATTCTCCACCCCAGTACAAAAAGCTCTGCTTGATTGTAGTATAACCTAGTCAGTGGTATTAATTTATCTAAATAAAATGGATTAACCGAAGGGAGATGTTAAGTATGAAAGGAAAATTAGGAATCAAAATGAGGCTGGTTTGGCAGGAGGGAGGATTCTGACAAATGAAAATGATCTGAGGCCTCCAGAGTTTGGCTTTGATGTGAGTTAAGTATTTTCTTAGGTTTTCTTTTTTTTTTTTTTGATAAAATCTCTCTCAAGCTCTTTGTTGTGATTCTGTGATCGCCACGCCAAGCTGCTGTGGGTATAAATTTGGCTTCCAAGGCACATTGTCACTTGTAAAGGTGAGCGCCCTCTTCACGAAATATTTTTATTCAGTGAAAGTATTGATCATCTGATATGTGCTAGGTATCTTGTAGACATTAGGGCTACAACAATGAGGAGAACAGCAAGGCAAAGGCACTTCCTTCATGGAATTTTCCATTTAATGAATCCCTGATTGCAAATTATATAATTAAAATAATTTGCAGAACCTATTATAGTTTTCACATCAGTCTCTTCTGAGTTTGGTTCATATGTGTTTTCCCTGAGTACAGTCAACTTTGAGCCATTGACAAGATAAAAATCTAGACTTGGAAAATCTGAGAACCAGATCCTGGATAATTACAGATTCATCAAGGAAATACCATCCTGTGAGACCTCTAGACTGCTAGCCCATGAGTCTTCCTTTGGGAACAACTTTACCTTGCTATACAACATGTCAGAGATATTTAGGATGGCACACACCTATAGTTTCACCTACTCAGGAGGCTGAGGCAGGAGGATTGTTTGAGCCCAGGAGCTCAAGGCTACAGTGTGCTCTGGTTGTGCCAGTGGACTCTAGCCTGGGCAACAGAGCCAGACCTGTCTTTAAAAAAAAAGAGGCGGGTGCACAGTGGCTCACTCCTGTGAGCACTTTGGGAGGCCGAGATGGTCGGATCACTTGAGGCCAGGAGTTCGAGGCCAGCCTGGCCAACATGGTGAAACCCTGTCTCTACCAAAAATAAAAAAGTAGCCTGGTGTGGTGGTACTCGCCTGTAGTCCCAGCTACTTGGGTGGCCGAGGCACAAGAATCACTTGAACCTGGGAGGCAGAGGTTGCAGTGAGCCAAGATCGTGCCACTGCACTCCAGACTGGGCGACAGAGTGAGACCCTGTTTCAAAAAAAAAAAGAAAAAAGAAAAAAGTGAACTAATTAGAGATATTTAATATTGTATTTTTATCATGCAGGAAGAACGTGTATATTTCTCCACCTCCCTCCCTCTTTTATAAATTCTGTTAAAGCATAACATATATACAAGAAATGTGTAACTCATAAGTATATAGCTTGACAAATTTTCACAAAGTGAACACCTCCATGTAACCAATACCATTTAAGGAATAGAAGGGGCTGGGTGTGGTGGCTCACGCTTGTAATCCCAGCACTTTGGGAGGCCGAGGCGGGCGGATCACGAGGTCAGGAGATCGAGACCACAGTGAAACCCCTCCTCTACTAAAAATACAAAAAATTAGCCGGGCGTGGTGGTGGGCGCCTGTAGTCCCAGCTACTGGGAGAGGCTGAGGCAGGAGAATGGCGTGAACCTGGGAGGCGGAGCTTGCAGTGAGCCGAGACCGCGCCACTGCACTCCAGCCTGGGCGACAGAGCAAGACTCCGTCTCAAAAAAAAAAAAAAAAAAAAAAGGAATAGAAGGTTACCAGCACCCTAGAATCGTCCTTGAACCTGTTTAGTTTACACTGTTTCCCCCCATGGGGAAACACTGCCCTCACGTGTTACACTAAAGATTAGTTTTCCCTGTTTTTGAACTTCATATAAATGTGAGTATATAGAATATATTCTTTTGTGTCTGACTTTGGCTCAACATTGTTTATGATATTTATCCATGCTGTTGTGTGTAATTGTAGTGTGTTTATTCTCATTGCTGCTTAGTGTTCCATTTTATGAATATAGCACCAATGTACCCTTTTTACTCTGGTTGGACCTTCGGATTGTTTCTACTTTTTGATTGTTACAAATAGACATTCTACGAATATTCTTTTTTTTTTTTTTTTTTTTTTGCAAGGATCCTGGGCTTAAGGGATCCTTTTACCTCAGCCTTCTGAGTAGCTGGGATTACAGGTATGCGCCACTGTGCCTGCCTAAATATTCTTTTATATCAATTTTAATGAATAGAGATTATATGCCTAAGATTTTTTGCTTTTAATGAGGCATAATTTTTCACACTTTAACTTCCTCAAACTGCATGACTTAAAATTGAGATGTAGTAGTTTTTTTCTTCTCCCGTTGAATATAGCTGTGTCATCTCGGTTATCCGCCTACTGCACCCATTCTCCTTCCCCTTGAGACGGGGTCTCACTGTCGCCCAGGCTGGAGGGCAGTGGCACCATCTCGGCTCACTGCAGGCTCCGCCCCCAGGGGTTCACGCCATTCTCCTGCCTCAGCCTCCCGAATAGCTGGGATTACAAGCGCCCGACACCTCGCCCGGCTAATTTTTTGTATTTTTAGCAGAGACGGGGTTTCACCGTGTTAGCCAGGATGGTCTCGATCTCCGGACCTCGTGATCTGCCCGCCTTGGCCTCCCAAAGTGCTGGGATTACAGACGTGAGCCACCGCGCCCGGCTTCTCTTGAAAAATTTTTAAAATTATTTCTCCCCAAATGATCTTCATTAGATTGATTACATGTCAGCAAATAGAAAATGCTAATTGTATCTTGTATAAGATTTCTTAGATTTGGAGCTGGGTGCAGTGGTGCGTGCCTGTAGTCCAGGCTGCTTGGGAGGCTGATGTGGGAAGTTTGCTTGAGCCCAGGAGTTTGAGTGTGGCCTGGGCAACATAGTAAGACCCCATCTCTAAAAACAAAAGAATTCTTAGATTTGTTTGAAAATTATAGTGAGCTAGATTCTCCCGATACATTTTTTAAAAATTCCCTTTGGAAATAATATTCAAAGGGACTTTTAAACTATTAAAGTATAATTATTTAATTTTCTTACTAGAAATCATTCTAGGAGATTTGTTACTAAGAGTGAACATATATTTACATTTTTAAAATATATGTATAGATTCTGTGTGGACTTTAATATTTTGTTTCTGTTTCCAAAGGTTCGGTCTTTGTGGGCTTCAGTGAATGAAACGTTCATGTTTTTGGAAAAAGAGAGAGAAGTTGTTAGTTCGGTCCTTAGTCTTGTTAACCAATATGCTTTAGATGGAACTAATGTTGCTATTAATATTCCAAGGCTCTTACTTGACAAAATTGAGAAACAAATGTTTCAGGTAAGCATTTGATATTAAGGAAGCTTTTGAGAAAACTCCTGTCATATAATTGTATATTTTCTTGCAGTGTTCTTCTGCTTTCAGAATTTCTTTTTTTGTTGTTGTTGTTTTTTGTTTTTTATTTTTGTTTTTTTGAGACAGAGTTTTGCTCTTCTTGCCGAGGCTGGAGTGCAGTGGCGTGGTTTCGGCTCACTGCAACCTCCGCCTCCCGGGTTCAAGCGATTATCCTGCCTCAGCCTCCCGAGTAGCTGGGATTACAGGCATGTGCCACCACACCCAGCTAATTTTGTATTTTTAGTAGACGGGATTTCTCCATGTTGGTCAGGCTGGTCTCGAACTCCTGACCTCAGGTGATCCACCCACCTTGGCCTCCCAAAGTGCTGGTATTACAGGCGTGAGCCACCGCACCCGGCCAAAATTTATTTCTATGAGTATATTTAGTAAAACTTTTATAAGGAGGGATACTGTTAAAGGTGTGTATATTTATCCACTTTTATTAATTGCCCCATACCTGTACAGTACTACATCATACAGTATAGACAGTATGAAGTTTCTTAGTAGGAAGATGATACTTTACTAGTTCATTATAAATTCTCAAAGACAACAACAGTGGTCTCCTAATTGCCAAATGTCCTTTTAAAAAGTCTCCATCCCCTGGTTTCTGTTTTATCTTGATGCTGTTAAGTGTTGCTTGTAAAGTCTTCTTCCTTTAGCTTTGTAACCTCAGTGTCTCTGCTTTTCTATGGTCTTTCAGACTGCTGCTCTGTTTTTCACACTGGTTTCTTTTTTCTTTTTTTTTGAGACAGACTCACGCTGTTGCCCAGGCTAGAGTATAGTGGCATGATCTTGGCTCACTGCAACCTCCTGTTCTTGGTTCAAATCATTCTCCTGCCTCAGCCTTCCAAGTAGCTGGGATTACAGGCATGTGCCACCATGCCTGGGTAGTCTTTGTATTTTTAATAGAGACGGGGTTTCACTATGTTGGCCAGGTGGGTTTTGAACTTTTGAACTCCTGACCTCAAGTGATCCACCTGCCTCGGCCTCCCAAAGTGCTGGGATTACAGGCGTAAGCCACCGTGCCCAGCCTGATTTCTTTTTTTCTATCTAACTTTTTTTTTTAGGTCTTACTCTTTCACCTGGACTGAAGTGCAGTGGTGCGATCTTGGCTCACTGCAACCTCTGCCTCCCGGGTTCAAGTGATTCTCCTGCCTCGGCCTCCCGAGTAGCTGGGACTACAGGCTCCCGCCACCAGGCCCAGCTAAATTTTTGTATTTTTAGTAGATATGGGTTTCACCTTGTTGGCCAGGCTGGTCTCGAACTCCTGACCTTGTGATTCGCCTGCCTTGGCCTCCCAAAGTGCTGGGATTACAGGCATGAGCCACCACGCCCGGCCTTTCTATCTAACTTTTAAATAATGTTCTCCATGGTTGTTTTAATGCCCTATTTTTCTTTCCCTCATTATGAATTTATTTGTATTTTCTTACCAATTTCATGACTTCAGCAGTCTCTCCTCATCAACCCAAACTCCATCCAGTTATTTCCACTTGCTTATGGGACATTATCTGGATAGCTTACTTTTTTGTTTTCTTAGAAAACACAATTCATCAAGCACCTACTATATGCTGGAGAGATACAAAAATAAAATATTGTTGTGACTCTCTGAAGAGAGACACCTCTTCAGCAGAGACGGGGTTTCACCATGTTGGCCAGACTGGCTTACAGCTCCTGACCTCAAATGATCCCCTTGCCTCGGCCTCCCAAAGTGTTGGGATTACAGGCGTGAGCCACCGTGACTGGCCCATAATTTTTGTGTGAAATCTATGATTTAAAAAGTATTGGAAACTGTCTGGGTGTGGTGGCTCACACCTATAATCCCAACACTTTGGGAAGCTGAGGAGGGCAGATCACTTGAGATCAGGAGTTTGAGACCAGCCTGGCCAACATGATGAAACCCCGTCTCTACTAGAAATACAAAAATTAGCTGGGCATGGTGGTGCACATCTGTAGTCCCAGCTACTTGGGAGGCTGAGGTGGGAGGATCGCTTGAACGCTGGAGTTGGAGGCTGCAGTGAGCCAAGATTGAGCCACTGCACCCAGCCTGGGAGACAGAGTGGGACTCTGTCTCAAAAAAAAAAAAAAAAAAATTAAAATTAAAAAATTGGCGACTAATTCAAGTGATTTTAAGACATAGAACTGTGCAAGCCAAAGAAACATATTTAACTACAGATACAGCCTTTAGGGGTCATTGATTTGTAACTTCTGTTAAAAAATGAATTTATGATCTTTTCACTAAACCTGCTGTTTCTGCTCAATCTTTATTTTTCTTTCCATCTATTAACATTTCTTTTATTCTAGTTTTCAACCTTTTGCGTAATATAAAAATGTAGCAAAAAATGTAGCAAGGCATGTTAATTCTTTCCTAGTAGTTTTCATTGGGCCAGAATTATTTACGTCATTTTATGATTGGGGGTATTTGATTTTTTTTTCCCTCTCTTTTTTTTTTTTTTGTTTGAAATGGAGTTTTGCTCTCATTGCCTAGGCTGTAGTGCAATGGTGCAGTCTCGGCTCACTGCACCCTCTGCCTCCTGGGTTCAAGCGATTCTCCTGCCTCAGCCTCCTGAGTAGCTGTGATTACAGGCATGTGCCACCACGCCCAGCTAATTTTGTATTTTTAGTAGAGACAGGGTTTCTCCATGTTGGTCAGGCTAGTCTCGAACTCCTGACCTCAGGCGATCCGCCCCCCCCCCCGGCCCTGCCCCCAGCCTCCCAAAGTGCTGGGATTACAGGTGTTAGCCACCATATCTGGCCTTTCCCTCTTCTTTAAGGTAAACTTTAATAGTAAAAGACAAATATTTTTATGTAATAGTTTATTATTGTAACAACCTATAGTTCACCAATTTTTTCTCCTCCTGATTCCTTAGTTGCACATAGGAAATGTTTATGAGGCTGGAAAACTGAACCTCTTAACAGTTATTCAGTTATTAAATGAAGTCTTGAAGGTGATGAAATATGAACGTTGTCAGGCTGATCAAGCAAGATTGATGGTAGACCTTCACTACCTTGAAAAAGAGACCAAATTTCAGAAGGAAAGATTATCAGATCTGAAGCATATGAGGTACACTAAAAAGATCTGTTATTTGACTGTAGGAGGAATAGGGTGGTTTTCTCAACAAAACTTGTATAACTTTAATAGCTCTTCAGCTTTGGCAAACAAGTATGAGAATTCTAGTACTCAAAAACCTTACATAATCAACTCTTGGAGATATACATGAAGCAGAAAGGAAAAGGAAAATTAATGGAATAAATGATTTGCCCTGAATGATAGTTTTTTTATGAAATAATTTTAGCTTTTCTGTAGTTTCTTTTTGTTGGGTCTAATCATAAAACCTTAGAAAAGATTTTTTTTTTTTTGCGATGGAGTTTTGCTCTTGTTGCCCAGGCTAGTGCGCAATGGCGCAATCTTGGCTCACCACAACCCCTGCCTCCTGAGTTCAAGTAATTCTCCTGCCTCAGCCTTTTGAGTAGCTAGGATTACAGGCATGTGCCACCATGCCTGGCTAATTTTTTATTTTTAGTAGAGACAGGTTTTCTCCATGTTGGTCAGGCTGGTCTTGAACTCCCAACGTCTGGTGATCCGCCCGCCTCGGCCTTCCAAAGTGCTGGAATTACAGGCGTGAGCCACCAAGCCCGGCCTCTTTTTTTTTTGGAGACAGAGTCTTGCTCTGTTGTCCAGGCTGGAGTATAATGGTGTGATCTCCCCTCACTGCAACCTCCATCTCCTGGGTTCACACGATTCTCCTGCCTCAGACTCCCGAGTAGCTGAGATTACAGGCACGCGCCATCACGCCTGGCTAATTTTTGTATTTTTAGTAGGGATGGGGTTTCACCATGTTGGCCAGGCTGGTCTTGAACTCCTGACCTCAGGTGATCTGCCTGCTTTAGCCTTTCAAACAGTTTTTTAATTGAGCAGAAAGAGTAGAAAGTATGGGCTGCTTATAGGAATGGACAGAAAGTGGGAGTGAAAGTTCTACTCAAGTTTAGAGCAAGGAAAAAATTCTATTTTAAAAATAAATGGAGTAGCTGGGCGCGGTGGCTCACACTTGTAATCCCAGCACTTTGGGAGGCTGAGGCAGGTGGATCACTTCAGGTCAGAAGTTCAAGACCATTCTGGCCAACATGAGGAAACCTCCTCTCTACCAAAAAGACAAAAATTAGCCAGGTGTGGTGGCATGTGTCTATAATCCCAGCTACTTGGAGTAGGCTGAGGCAGGAGAATCGCTTGAACCTGGGAGGCAGAGGTTGCAGTGAGCTGAGATCGTGCCACTGCACTCCAGCCTGGGTGACAGAGTGAGACTCCATCTCAAAAAAAAAAAAAAAAAAAAGAAAAAAAATAATAAAATGGAGTAACAGATGTATTATTGCTTCGTGTATTTTTTTTTTTTTTTTTTTTTTGAGACGGCGTTTCCCTCTTTTTGCCTAGGCTGGAGCGCAATAGCACGATCTCGGCTTACTGCAACCTCTGCCTCCTGATCTCAAGTGATTCTCCTGTCTCAGCTTGCTGAGTAGCTGGGATTACAGGTGTGTGCCACCACGTCCGGCCAATTTTGTATTATTATTATTATTTTTCGGTAGAGACAGGGTTTTACCATTTTGGTCAGGCTGGTCTCGAACTCCTGACCTCACGTGATCCACCTGCCTCGGCCTCCCAAAGTTCTGGGATTACAGGTGTGAGCCACCGTACCCGGCCTCTTTCTGGTCTTTTTTTTTTAACTAATTTTTTAAAATTAATTAATTATTTTTTATTTTTAAGATGGAGTTTTACTCTTGTCTCCCAGGCTAGAGTGCATGGAGTGCAATGGCACGATCTTGGCTCACTGCAACCTCTGCCTCCTGGGTTCAAGCAATTCTCCTGCCTCAGCCTCCTTAGTAGCTGGAATTACAGGCACCCACCCCAAAGCCTGGCTAATTTTTGTATTTTTCATAGAGACGAGGTTTCACCACATTGGCCAGGCTGGTCTTGAACTCCTGACCTCAGGTGATCCACCCGCCTTGGCCTTCCAAAATGCTGGGATTACAGGCATGAGACACTGCTCCCGGACTTCTTTATGGTCATAAAAAGAGAAAGGTATTTTAGGTATTTTTAGTATTCGCCTGTGAGAGTTTATTTAATTTTTATATGTGGTATATTGATTGAACTTTCAGTTCTATTTCCTTCCACTTCTCTACAACTATTGTTTTTTCTTAAATTTTACTCAGTGCTTTTTTTGTATCTTCATATTTTGAATAAAGTTTTTTTATGCTATTATAGGTATAGAATAAAAGATGATCTCACAACTATAAGACATTCTGTTGCTGAAAAGCAAGGAGAATGGCATAAAAAGTGGAAAGAATTTCTTGGTTTGTCTCCTTTCAGCGTAATTAAAGGTTGGACTCCGGTAAGTAATGTTGACTTGCCCCTGCCTTCCCCCGCCACCTTTTTTTTTTTTTGATGCAGTGTCTTGCTCTGTTGCCCATGCTGGAGTAGAGTGGCACGATCATAGCTGGCTGGAGTACAGTGGCACGATCATAGCTGGCTGGAGTCTGGTGGCATTATCATAGCTTGTTGTAACCTTGAACTTCCAGGCTCAAGCAATCCTCCCACCTCAGCCTTCTGAGTAGCTGGGACTACAGGTGTGCACCACCAAGCCTGGCTAATTTTTTCTTTAATTTTATAGATAGGGTCTCCCTATATTGCCAAGGCAGGTCTCAAACTCCTGGGCTCAAGTGATCTTCCTGCCTCGGCCCCCCCAAAGTACTGGGATTACAGGCATGAGCCACTACACTCAGCCAATTTGCCTTTTGGAGAATAGTTTAATATATGGCAATTTGTGAATTTATTGTGTTACAGATGACCTAGAAATGTTGTTTGTATGTCATCTTTGCATTTGAGTCTAAAGTTTCTATGTTGTGGTTTCTGTAATTTTTCTAAATATATATATATATAATATAATATCCATAAGTTGCTGTTGTCATTTACAGTTAATATTTTTAGATTTGAAGGATTGTATTAAAAAGAAAACAATTATTATTATTATTTTTTGAGACGGAGTCTCGCTCTATTGCCCAGGCTGGAGTGCAGTGGCACGATCTCAGCTCACTGCAACCTCTCCCTCCCAGGTTCAAGTGGTTCTACTGCCTTGCCCTCCCAAGTAGCCGGGACTAAAGGTGCCCGCCACCACGCTTGGCTAATTTTTCTATTTTCGGTAGAGATGGGGATTCACCATGTTGGCCAGGCTGGTCTCGAATACCTGACTTCAGTTGGTCTACCCACCTCTGCCTCCCAAAGTGCTGGGATTATGGGCATGAGCCGCTGTGCCCAGCCAGAAAACAAGACTTGATGTGAGGTACTATGATGTTTGAGAAGTTCAAGGACTAAGTAATCCCCCTTGCTCCTAATGTTGTACTCTGCTTTAAAAATAGTTATAGGGCTAGGCGTGATGGCTCACACATGTCATCCCACTGTTTTGGGAGGCAGAGGCAGGAGGATCATTTGAGGCCAGGAATTGGAGACCAGCCTGGACAACATAGTGAGACCCCATCTCTACCAAAAAAACCCCCCAAAACTGGGTGTTGTGGTGTGTCTCTGTAGGCCCAGCTACTTGAGAGGCTGAAGTGGGAGGACTGCTTAAGTCCAGGAGTTTGAGGCTACAGTGAGCTATGATAATGTCACTGCACTTTAGCCTAGAAGAGGGAGTGAGACCCTGTCTTTAAGAAAAATAAGTAAATAAAAATACTTAGCTGATACATGCTTGGTAATTCTGTCTTTCTTAGGGAGAAAATAATCTATTCATAGATTAACTCAGCCTTGTTATTGTGGTAGTTAGCAAATATGTTTACTTCAAAATTGTGAATTTTCTGTTTTAAGTCTGTAGATCTTTTACCACCGATGTCTCCCCTTTCATTTGATCCTGCCTCAGAAGAAGTGTATGCAAAGAGTATTCTTTGTCAGTATCCAGCTTCACTTCCAGGTTGGTTATTTATTTATTTTTTCTCTTTGAAACCTCCTTCCTGTCATTCTTTTTCATTATTAAAATACTTCTTTATAGTCCTTGTCTTTTTCCTCCATTTTTTTTATTGTGGTGAAATGCATGTAACATAAAATTCACAATTTCAGTTATTTCAAAGTATATAACTCAGTGGCATTTAGTACATTTACAATGTTGTGCAGTCATCATCACTGTCTAGTTCCTGAACTTTTTATTTTTTTTTGAGACAAGGTCTCATTCCGTTGCCTAAGCTGGAGTGCAGTCCCACAGTCTCAGCTCACTGTAACCTTGACTACCCCAGGCTCAAGTGATCCTCGCACCTCAGCCTCTCAAGTAGCTGGGACTGGAGGTGTGCGCCACCATACCTGGCTAATTTTTGTATTTTTTTTTTTTTTTTTTTGTAGAAATGGAATTTCACCATGTTGCCTAGGCTGGTCTTGAACTCCTGGGCTCAGATGATTGACCTGTCTCAGCCTCCCAAAGTGCTGGGATTACTGGCATGAGCTACTGAGCCCAGTCCCCAGAATATTTTCATCATCTCAAAAAAACCCTCTAATCCATTAATCAGTCACTTCCATTTTCCCCACTAGTCCCTGGCAGCCAGTAATGTACTTGTTTTTTTTTTTTTTTTTTTTTTTTTTTGAGATGGAGTCTTGCTCTGTTGCCCAGGCTGGAGTGCAGTGGCATAATCTCAGCTCACTGCAACCTCTACCTTGGGTTCAAGCAATTAATGCTCTTGCCTCAGCCTCCTGAGGAGCTGGGATCACAGGTATGCGCCACCACACCTGGCTAATTTTTTTTGTATTTTTAGTAGAGACGAGGTTTCACCATGTTGGCCAGGCTGGTCTTGAGCTCCTGATCGCAAAGGATCCGCCCGCCTTGGCCTCCCAAAGTGCTGGGATTATAGGTGTGAGCCACTGCGCCTGGCCCATTAATGTACTTCTTATCTCTATGGATTTACCTGTTCTGGATATTTCATATAAATGAAGTCATATAATGTGAGGCCTGTTGTTTCTGGCTTCTTTCACTTGCACTGTTTTTAACTTTGCACAATGTTTTCTCAAACTGATTCCAAGCAATTCTCCTTCCTTGGCCTCCCAAAGTGCTGGGATTATAGGTGTGAGGCACCACATGTACAGTATTTTCAAGTTTTTTAGATTTTGTAGTGTGTATCAGCGTTCAATTTTTAAAAATCGGATTTGTTGAGATATAATTCACATATCATACAGTTCACCCATTGAAAATGTACAATTTCTTGCTTTTTGCTAAATGCACAAATATGTGCAACTATCATCACAATTGTAAATATTTTCATCACTTGAAAAAGAAACCTCATACCCTTTAGCTATCACCCCCCAATCACCATTCACTTCTCCAGTTCAAAGCAATTATGAAGATATTTTCTGTCTCCAGATTTCCCTGTTCTGGATTTTCATATGGATGGAATCATATCATATATAGACTTTTGTGACTGGCTTCTTTCACTTAGTGTAGCGTTTTCAAAGTTCATCTAAGTTGTGGCATGTATCAGTCAGTATTGCATTCCTCTTTTATGAATACATGCCATTATATGCCTCTACCACATTTTGTTTATCCATTCGTCTGTTGATGGACATTTGGGTTGTTTTCACCTTTTGGCTATTATGAATAATGCTTCTGTAAACATTCTGTACAGTTTTCTTGTGGAAGCTCACAATTTTTTTTAACATAAAAGAATAGTACAATAATTAACATGTGTTAATTAGCACATGTGTATAAGACAATTAGGTTCAGTAAATAGAGGATAGATAAGGAATGAATGAATAAAAAACAAATTATATAGCCAAATTGGAGCAGGTAATAGTTGTAGGCTGTAGTTCAGTCAGGCGAAAGGTCATGACAACAGTTAGCACAGGACTTAATCACTGGGGTAGGTAATTGGTTTGAGAGTCAGGTGTATTTGGGGAGGACACTGGTTGGGAAAGATTATAGACCAGAAAGCAAGGCTCAGTTTAGGTGCAACCAGAAGAGAAGACATAGAAAAGTCTGCGTGGGGCTGGGCATAGCAGATCACACCTATAATCCCAGCACTTTGGGAAGCCTAGGGTGGAAGATTGCTTAAGCCCAGGAGTTCAAGACCAGCCTGGACAACATAGTGAGACCCATTCTCTACAAAAAATGAAAAATCTAGGCATGGTGGTGTGTGTCTAGTCCTAGCTATTCAGGAGGCTGAGGCAGGGGGATCATTTGAGCCCGGGAGTTCAAGGCTGCAGTGAGCTATTACTGCTCCACTGCACAATGCTCTAGCCTGGACAACAGAGTAAGACCCTCTCTCTCTCTCTCTTTCTTAAAATTTTTTTTTTTTTTTGAGACAGAATCTCACTGTCATCCATGTTGGAGTGCAGTGGTGTGATCTCGGCTCATTGCAACCTTCACCTCCCCGGTTCAAGCAATTCTCCTGCCTCAGCCTCCCCAGTAGCTGGGATTACAGGCACATGCTGCCACACCCGGCTAATTTTTTGTATTTTAGTAGAGACGTGGTTTCACTGTGTTGCCCAGGCTGGTCTCAAACTCCTGAGCTCAGGCAGTCTGCCTGCCTAGCCTCCCAAAGTGCTGGGATTACAGGTGTGAGCCATCACACTTGGCCCTTTTTCTTAAATTTTAATTTAAAAATTATTTTAAAATTAAAAATTAGTGTTATCCATGCTCAGGGGCCATGTTAATCTCTGTATTGTTCCAATTTTAATATATGTGCAGCTGAAGTGAGCATGAGACCCTGTCTCTTAAAAAAAATAAAGGAAAGGCTGCATGGTTTGATAATGAGGAGGAGCTTCAGATAGAGCATTCTGGTTCCATGGTGGCTTTGGACAGTTGTTAATTATGGTAGAATTCTTTTGATAGCTCTTGGCTTTGTTTTTATCTCTTTTATTTTTTATTTTTGAATTATTTCTCTCTCTCTCTCTTTTTTTTTTTTGAGATCCACTAGTCAACAGAGCTCTTGGGATTGTGTTGTGTTTTCATTTCAGTTGGGAAGGGGCTTTTGCACTCTTGCCAGGATTAGTTTACCCCTTCAAATCTATGACATTCTCATGTCCATTTGGAGGTTTCTCTACTTGCCTTTATACTGAGGGAAAATGTGTCCATTTAGGAAGTCCAGTTGGAAGTTGTACTCTTGGGAGTCCATTTTTTTTTTTTATTATTATTATACTTTAAGTTTTAGGGTACATGTGCACAATGTGCAGGTTTGTTACGTATGTATACATGTGCCATGTTGGTGTGCTGCACCCATTAACTCGTCAGTCAGCATTAGGTATATCTCCTAATGCTATTCCTCCCCTCTCCCTCCACCCCACAACAGTCCCCAGAGTGTGATGTTCCCCTTCCTGTGTCCATGTGTTCTCATTGTTCAATTCCCACCTATGAGTGAGAACATGTGGTGTTTGGGTTTTTGTCCTTGCAATAGTTTGCTGAGAATGATGGTTTCCAGCTTCATCCATGTCCCTATAAAGGAGATGAACTCATCCTTTTTTATGGCTGCATAGTATTCCATGGTGTATATGTGCCACATTTTCTTAATCCAGTCTATCATTGTTGGACATTTGGGTTGGTTCCAAGTCTTTGCTATTGTGAATAGTGCCGCAATAAACATACGTGTACATGTGTCTTTATAGCAGCATGATTTATAATCCTTTGGGTATATACCCAGTAATGGGATGGCTGGGTCAAATGGTATTTCTAATTCTAGATCCCTGAGGAATCGCCACACTGACTTCCACAATGGTTGAACTAGTTTACAGTCCCACCAACAGTGTAAAAGTGTTCCTATTTCTCCACATCCTCTCCAGCACCTGTTGTTTCCTGACTTTTTAATGATCACCATTCTAACTGGTGTGAGATGGCATCTGATTGTGGTTTTGATTTGCATTTCTCTGATGGCCAGTGATGATGAGCATTTTTTCATGTGTATTTTGGCTGCATAAATGCCTTCTTTTGAGAAGTGTCTGTTCATATCCGTCACCCACTTTTTGATGGGGTTGTTTGTTTTTTTCTTGTAAATTTGTTTGAGTTCATTGTAGATTCTGGATATTAGCCCTTTGTCAGATGAGTAGGTTGCAAAAATTTTCTCCCATTGTGTAGGTTGCCTGTTCACTCTGATGGTGGTTTCTTTTGCTGTGCAGAAGCTCTTTAGTTTGATTAGATCCCATTTGTCAATTTTGGCTTTTGTTGCCATTGCTTTTGGTGTTTTAGGCATGAAGTTTTTGTCCATGCCTATGTCCAGAATGGGATTGCCTAGGTTTTCTTCTAGGGTTTTTATGGTTTTAGGTCTAACATGTAAGTCTTTAATCCATCTTGAATTAATTTTTGTATAAGGTGTAAGGAAGGGATCCAGTTTCAGCTTTCTATATATGGCTAGCCAGTTTTCCCAGCACCATTTATTAAATAGGGAATCCTTTCCCCATTGCTTGTTTTTGTCAGGTTTGTCAAAGATCAGATAGTTGTAGATATGCGGCATTATTTCTGAGGGCTCTGTTCTGTTCTGTTGGTCTATATTTCTGTTTTGGTACCAGTACCATGCTGTTTTGGTTACTGTAGCCTTGTAGTATAGTTTGAAGTCAGGTAGCGTGATGCCTCCAGTTTTGTTCTTTTGGCTTAGGATTATCTTGGCAATGCGGTCTCTTTTTTGGTTCTGTGTGAACTTTAAAGTAGTTTTTTCCAATTCTGTGAAGAAAGTCATTGGTAGCTTGATGGAGATGGCATTGAATCTATAAATTACCTTGGGCAGTATGGCCATTTTCACGATATTGATTCTTCCTACCCAGGAGCATGGAATGTTCTTCCATTTGTTTGTATCCTCTTTTATTTCATTGAGCAGTGGTTTGTAGTTCTCTTTGAAGAGGTCCTTCACATCCCTTGTAAGTTGGATTCCTAGGTATTTTATTCTTTTTGAAGCAATTGTGAATGGGAGTTCACCCATGATTTGGCTGTTTGTCTGTGGTGTATAAGAATGCTTGTGATTTTTGCACATTGATTTTGTATCCTGAGACTTTGCTGAAGTTGCTAATCAGCTTAAGGAGACTTTGGGCTGAGACGATAGGGTTTTCTAGATATACAATCATGTCATCTGCAAACAGGGACAGTTTGACTTTCTCTCTTCCTAATTGAATGCCCTTTATTTCCTTCTCCTGCCTGATTGCCCTGGCCAGAACTTCCAACACTGTGTTGAATAGGAGTGGTGAGAGAGGGCATCCCTGTGTTGTGCCATTCTAAGGGAATGCTTCCAGTTTTTGCCCATTCAATATGATATTGGCTGTGGGTTTGTCATAGATAGCTCTTATTATTTTGAGATACATCCCATCATTACCTAATTTATTGAGAGTTTTTAGCATGAAGGTTGTTGAATTTTGTCAAAGGCCTTTTCTGCATCTATTGAGATAATCATGTGGTTTTTGTCTTTGGTTCTGTTTATGTGATGGATTATGTTTATTGATTTTCTTTCTTTTTTTTTTTTTTGAGACGGAGTCTCGCTCTGTCACCCAGGCTGGAGTGCAGTGTTGCGATCTTGGCTTGCTGCAAGCTCCGCCTCCCAGGCTCATGCCATTCTTCTGCCTCAGCCTCGGGAGTAGCTGGGACTACAGGTGCCCGCCACCATGCCTGGAGAATTTTTTGTATTTTTATTAGAGATGGGGTTTCACCGTGTTAGCCAGGATGGTCTCGATCTCCTGTCCTTGTGATCCACCCGCCTTGGACTTCCAAAGTGCTGGGATTACAGGCGTGAGTCACCGCGCCCTGCCACATTTATTGATTTTCGTATGTTGAACCAGCCTTGCATCCCAGGGATGAAGCCCACTTGATCATGGTGGATAAGCTTTTTGATATGTTGCTGGATTTGGTTTGCCAGTATTTTATTGAGGATTTTTGCATCAATGTTCATCAAGGATATTGGTCTAAAATTCTCTTTTTTTTGTTGTGTCTTTGCCAGGCTTTGGTATCAGGATGATGCTGGCCTCATAAAATGAGTTAGGGAGGATTCCCTCTTTTTCTATTGATTGGAATAGTTTCAGAAGGAATGGTACCAGCTCCTCCTTGTACCTCTGGTAGAATTCGGCTGTGAATCCATCTGGTCCTGGAGTTTTTTTGGTTGGTAAGCTATTGATTATTGCCTCAATTTCAGAGCCTGTTATTGGTCTATTCAGAGATTCAACTTCTTCCTGGTTTAGTCTTGGGAGAGTGTATGTGTCGAGGAATTTATCCATTTCTTCTAGATTTTCTAGTTTATTTGCGTAGAGGTGTTTATAGTATTCTCTGATGGTAGTTTGTATTTCTGTGGGATCACTGGTGATATCCCCTTTGTCATTTTTTGTTGCGTCTACTTGATTCTTTTCTCTTTTCTTCTTTATTAGTCTTGCCAGCGGTCTATCAATTTTGTTGATCTTTTAAAAAAACCAGCTCCTGGATTCATTGATTTTTTGAAGGGTTTTTTGTGTCTCTATTTCCTTCAGTTCTGCTCTGATCTTAGTTATTTCTTGCCTTCTCCTAGCTTTTGAATGTATTTGCTCTTGCTTCTCTAGTTCTTTTAATTGTGATGTTAGGGTGTCAATTTTAGATCTTTGCTGCTTTCTCTTGTGGGCATTTAGTACTATAAATTTCCCTCTGCACACTGCTTTGAACGTGTCCCAGAGATTCTGGTATGTTGTGTCTTTGTTCTCGTTGGTTTCAAAGAACATCTTTATTTCTGCCTTCATTTCGTTATGTACCCAGTAGTCACTCAGGAGCAGGTTGTTCAGTTTCCATGTAGTTGAGCGGTTTTGAGTGAGTTTCTTAATCCTGAGTTCTAGTTTGGTTGCACTGTGGTCTGAGAGACAGTTTGTGATAATTTCTGTTCTTTTACATTTGCTGAGGAGTGCTTTACTCCCAACTATGTGGTCAATTTTGGAATAGGTGTGATGTTGTGCTGAAAAGAATGTATACTCTGTTGATTTGGGGTGGAGAGTTCTGTAGATGTCTATTAGGTCCGCTTGGTGCAGAGCTGAGTTCAATTCCTGGATGTCCTTGTTAGCTTTCTGCCTCGTTGATCTGTCTAATGTTGACAGTGGGGTGTTAAAGTCTCCCATTATTATTGTGTGGGAGTCTAAGTCTCTTTGTAGGTCACTAAGGACTTGCTTTATGAATCTGGGTGCTCCTGTATTGGGTGCATATATATTTAGGATAGTTAGCTCTTCTTGTTGAATTGATCCCTTTACCATTATGTAATGGCCTTCTTTGTCTCTTTTGATCTTTGTTGGTTTAAAGTCTGTTTTATCAGAGACTAGGATTGCAACCCCTGCCTTTTTTTTTGTTTTCCATTTGCTTGGTAGATCTTCCTCCGTCCCTTTATTTTGAGCCTGTGTGTGTCTCTGCACATGAGATGGGTTTCCTGAATACAGCACACCAATGGGTCTTGACTCTTTATCCAATTTGCCAGTCTGTGTCTTTTAATTGGAGCATTTAGCCCATTTACATTTAAGGTTAGTATTGTTATGTGTGAATTTGGTCCTGTCATTATGATGTTAGCTGGTTATTTTGCTCATTAGTTGATGCAGTTTCTTCCTAGCCTTGATGGTCTTTCCAATTTGGTGTGTTTTTGCAGTGGCTGGTGCCGGTTGTTCCTTTCCATGTTCAGTGCTTCCTTCAGGAGCTTTTTTAGGGCAGGCCTGGTGGTGACAAAATCTCTCTGCATTTGCTTGTCTGTAAAGTATTTTATTTCTCCTTCACTTACGAAGCTTAGTTTGGCTGGATATGAAATTCTGGGTTGAAAATTCTTTTCCTTAAGAATGTTGAATATTGGCCCCCACTCTCTTCTGGCTTGTAGGGTTTCTGCTGAGAGATCAGCTGTTAGTCTGATGGGCTTCCCTTTGTGGGTAACCCAACCTTTCTCTCTGGCTGCCCTTAACATTTTTTCCTTCATTTCAACTTTGGTGAATCTGACAATTATGTGTCTTGGAGTTGCTCTTGTCGAGGAGTATGTTTGTGGCATTCTCTGTATTTCCTGAATTTGAATGTTGGCCTGCCATGCTAGATTGGGGAAGTTCTCCTGGATAATATCCTGCAGAGTGTTTTCCAACTTGGTTCCATTCTCCCTGTCACTTTCAGGTACACCAATCACACGTAGGTTTGGTCTTTTCACATAGTCCTATATTACTTGGAGGCTTTGTTCGTTTCTTTTTATTCTTTTTTCTCTAAACTTCTCTTCAGGCTTCATTTCATTCATTTCGTCTTCCATCGCTGATACCCTTTCTTCCAGTTGATCACATCGGTTACTGAGGCTGGTGCATTCGTCACATAGTTCTCCTGCTGTGGTTTTCAGCTCCATCAGGTCCTTTAAGGACTTCTCTGCATTGGTTATTGTAGTTATCCGTCTAATTTTTTTTCTTTTTTTTTTTGAGGCAGAGTCTCACCCTGTCGCCCAGGCTGGAGTGCAATGGTGTGATCTTGGCTCACTGCAACCTCCGCCTCCCAGGTTCAAATGATTCTCCTGCCTCAGCCGGGATCCCGAGTAGCTAGGATTACAGGTGCTCGCCACCACGCCCAGCTAATTTTTGTATTTTTAGTAGAGATGGGGTTTCACCATGTTGGCCAGGCTGGTCTTGAACTCCTGACCTCATGATCCACCCACCTCAGCCTCCCAAAGTGGTAGGATTACAGGCGTGAGCCACCGCGCCCAGCTCCATCTAATTTTTTTTCAAAGTTTTTAACTTCTTTGCCATTGGTTCGAACTTCCTCATTTAGCTTGGAGTAGTTTGATCCTCTGAAGCCTTCTTCTCTCAACTTGTCAAAGTCATTTTCCATCCAGCTTTGTTCCATTGCTGGTGAGGAACTGCGTTCCTTTGGAGGAGGAAAGGTGCTCTGATTTTTAGAGTTTCCGGTTTTTCTGCTCTGTTTTTTCCCCACTTTTGTGGTTTTATCTACCTTTGGTCTTTGATGATGGTGACGTACAGATGGGTTTTTGGTGTGGATGTCCTTTCTGTTTGTTAGTTTTCCTTCTAACAGTCAGCACCCTCAGCTGCAGGACTGTTGGAGTTTACTGGAGGTCCACTCCAGACCCTTTTTGCCTGGGTATCAGCAGCAGTGGCTGCAGAACAGCGGATATTGGTGAACTGCAAATGCTGCTGCCTGATCGTTCCTCTGGAAGTTTTGTCTCAGAGGAGTACCTGGCCGTGTGAGGTGTCAGTCTGCCCCTACTCGGGGGTGCCTCCCAGTTAGGCTACTCAGGGGTCAGGGACGCACTTGAGGAGGCAGTCTGCCCATTCTCATATCTCAAGCTGCATGCTGGGAGAACCACTACTCTCTTCAAAGGTCAGTTGGAAATGCAGAAATCACCCGTCTTCTGCGTCGCTCACACTGGGAGCTGTAGACTGGAGTTGTTCCTATTCGGCCATCTTGGCTCCACCTTGAGTCCTTTTGTTTTTCCTAGTATAGAAACTTAATCTGAGCTGGGCCACTTCAACGTTATATTTTTTGTGGTAAAAGAACCTTTTCCACCTTCCTATACCTTACATATTGCATCTTACTTAATTTACTTTAAAAATGTTTTTTAAAATTATATTTCCGCATATTGAAAAGTACAGAGAATAACATTATAAATACTTGTTTATTAAACACCTCTTTTTGGCAAAGGTTTGCAATATTCACTTTAGGTTTTTTAAAATGTACATATGTAGTTAATCTTTGGATATCCACCTTTCTCCACCTTTCTTACTGATTTCACAGAGTTAATGCTATTCTGAATCTAATCTTTATTCTGATGTATGTTTATAAAGTAAATTTATTACATACGTATTGACCTGTAAACAATATGTAATATTGTTCTTCCTCTTTTTTAAAGTTTATAAAGAAAATTTTTTATTATCTTCCAAAAGGTTCTTTGTTAATGTTTGTATTTTTCAAACCAGGATCCAGGGAGGGTTAGTTCATTACATGTGACTGTTTTATTCTCTTGGTAACTTTTATTCTAGAATAATGCCTGTCTTTTTTTAATGAGATTGATAGAAATTGTTTTTAACAATTACTGTGTTTAAATTGAGCAACATGGTTAATGGCTTTTTTGGTCTATTCTTTTGCTGTTCTCCTTTTGAGAAGTGTATCTCAAAGTATATGCTTAGTTCTTGGACTCTGAATAGTAAAATTCTCAGTCTTTCTTTGAAAATGTCTTCATTTTTACTCATATTTGAATGATAGTTTAGTTGGATATAGAATTCTAGATTGACACTTCTCTTTCAGACTTTGACGATATGATCTCATTGTTTTCTGTTGTTTTTGAGGCTATTTGCTGTTGGTCTAATTGTCATTCATTTGTAGTTAATTTTTTTTTTTTTTTGAGCCAGAGTCTTTATTACCCAGGCTTTAGTGTAGTAGTGCGATCTCAGCTCACTGCAACCTCTGCCTCCTAGGTTCCAGCAGTTCTCCTGCCTAAGCTTCCCGTGTAGCTGGGATTCCTGGTGTGTGCCATCACACCTGGCTAATTTTTGTATTTTTAGTACAGACGGGGTTTCACCATGTTGAACTGGTTGGGCTTGAGCTACTGACTTCAAGTGATCTGCCCGCCTTGGCCTCCCAAAGTGCTGAGATTACAGGTGTGAGTCGTCGTACCTGGCCCATTTGTAGTTAGTTAATTTTTCTTTCTTTTCTTTTTCTTTTTTGAGAGGGAGTTTCACTGTTGTTGCCCAGGCTGGAGTGAAGTGGCGTGATCTCCACTCACTGCAACCTCTGCCTCCTGGGTTCAAGCGCTTCCCCTAGCTCAGGCTTCCAAGTAGCTGGGATTACAGGCATGTGCCACCATGCCCAGCTGATTTTTGTATTTGTAGTAGAGATGGGGTTTCACCATGTTGGCCAGGCTGGTCTCAAACTCCTGACCTTAGGTGATCCGCCCACTTTGGCCTCCCAAAGTGCTGAGATTATAGGCATGAGCCACTGGGCTCAGCCCATTTATAGTTAATTTTTGATATCTGGTTGCTTTTAAGGTTTTTCTTTGGCTGGATGTGGTGGCTTACGCCTGTAATCCCAGCACTTTGGGAGGCTGAGGTAGGAGGATTGCTTGAGCCTAGGAGACCAACTTGGGCAATATGGTGAGACCCTGTCTCCACAAAAAAACACAAAAAATTAGCTGGGCATGGTGTCATGCACCTGTGGCCCCAGTTACTTGGGATGCTGAGGTGGGAGGATCACTTGAGCCCAAGAAGTTGAGACTGTAGTGAGCCATGATTGTGGTACTGCACTCAGCCTGGGTGACAAAGCAAGACCCTGTCTGAAAAAAAACAAAACCAAAAAAAAAAGAAAATATTTTTCTTTTGTATTATGCAGATTCATTGGGATATATCTAAATGTAGTTTTGTTTTATTTAGCCTATTTGGGATTTCTGTGTGCTTATTTATTCTGAAAGCTCATATCTTCAGTTTTAGAAACTTATTCACCAGTATTTCTTAAAATACTACTTTGTCTCTTATTCTTTTGATCCTTTCCTTCTGAAATTCCTATTGTTGGGACTTCTAATTCTGTCTTTCCTATATTTTAACTTCTAATTCATGTTTACAACTTTTTTGTATCTCATGGCTTCATTCTAGGTATTTTCTTTAGATCGCTCCTAGAACTCACTGATTATCTTTTAGTTATGTTTAATCTGCTTCTTGAACTGTTTGTCTAGTGTTTAGTAGTCATAGGTATATACTTTTTACCTCTATAATCCTTACTTTCTTCTCTTCTGTAACTGCCTGTTTTTCATGGTGTCATCTTTCATTATGGCTTCTGTTCCACTTTGGAGATGTACAAATGGGGAAAGCCTTTCAAAAGGTAACATGTTGAAAGAGGTCGAGCCCTTGGAATATCTGATCTTCTGTAATCCAGCCATGGCTTTCTCTACCAATCTTATTTCCCACCATGCTTCCACTGGATGTACCCTGTGCTCCATCATAGCAACTTGTACCTCATTCTCTCAGTACCTTCATGCCTTCTTCTCACTCTGCAATCTGGGCTGGATGTCTCTTCTCTGCCTCCTTAAGTTCTGTATATACTTCTGTCATAATACTGTAGAAGTATAACTTAACACTTGACTCGTCACTATCCTTTCCTAGACTGACTCTTCGGAGGCAACGTCTCCATGTTTCATTTCTTTCTCCCATTGTTAGTACGGTAGTAGCATGTAGTTATTCAGTCATAGGTTGAAGAATAAATATATATGTTGACTGATACCATAAATGTGCACTGAAATATGCTAAGACTGTAACTTTTTGGTCTTGCTGGCTTTTGTGATAATCTCGTGATCTGTGTATGTAAACATGAAGCATATAACACTGGGGAATTATGGATTCTTAGTCTTTGAGAAACTTGTTTTAGTATTAGCCATCATTTCTTTTATAAAAGCTAGATATTCTCTATTACTTTTCTGCTCATCACTTTATACTTATCAATTGAATAATTATCTTTTCCTATTAGTGTTCGTATTTTGGTTTTTCTGTTTTCTTCTGTTGAGAAGTTCTCGAATTTCAGGGGATCCTTGAATGTTAGAATGTACAAACATAATTAAAGAGTAATCAATTTTTAAATTTCTTTAGATACACGTAAGCAACATAACCAAGAAAATGGTTGCAGAGGAGACAGTGATACCTTGGGAGCTCTACATGATTTAGCCAACAGGTAAAACATATTTGATTTTCTTTTGTTAAACATTAAAAAACTCTTATTTTATAAAAAATAGAGATGGAACTGAGAGGTGAAGCCAGCTGGACCTCTGGGTCGGGTGGGGACTTGGAGAACTTTTGTGTCTTACAAGAGGATTGTAAAAATGCACCAATCCCTGGATGGAGTGGCTCACTCCTGTAATCCTAGCACTTTGGGAGGCTGAGGTGGGAAGATTGCTTGAGCCCAGGAGTTGTAGGCCAGGCCAGGCATAGCAAGACACTGTCTGTACTTGAAGGAAAAACAAAAGGTGTGGTCTTTCTAGGTTGCAGAGGCTAGTCTTTAACTCTTGGCCTCAAGTGATCCTCCTGCCTGGGCCTCCCAAAGTGCTGGGATTATGGTCATAACCCCCTGTGCCTGACCCAAATTTGATTTTTATATTATTTTTTTCTATATTAATTTTATTCCCATCTTAAACCAGTTTCCAATCTTACTTACTCTGGGATAGTGCATAATTTTGCCTTTTTTTTTTTTTTTTGAAACAGAGTCTTGTCTCCTAAGCTGGAGTGCAATGGTGTGATTTTGGCTCACTGCAACTTTCCTGCCTCCTGGGTTCAAACAGTTCCCCTCCTGGGTTCAGGCTACCTCCTAAGTAGCTGGGATTACAGGCGCCTGCCACCACACCCAGCTGATTTTTGTATTTTTAGTAGAGATGAGGTTTCACCATGTTGGTCAGGCTGGTCTCGAACTCCTGATCTCAGGTGATCTGCCTGCCTTGGCCTCCCAAAGTGCTGTGATTACAGATGTGAGCCACCGTGCCCGGCCAATTTTGCCCTTTTAACTGGACAATAGTTTTCTACCATAGACCCACATTTTCAGAAAAGATCCAACATTTATGATACATGGCATTTTTTCCCTTTCTATTCTTTATCTAAATATTGGGTTTCATGGGGATTATTTGGAAATTATCTAATGCAAATTTGAGAGTTTTTGCCTTTTTATGTATGTGAATTTTTTGAAACTACTCCAAGTTCAAGTGTTTGGGGGCCTTTGAGATCATCTTGTCCAGACAGTTTTCAGACTATATCCTATAGTGCCATTTGGTGCTGTGGATGAATCTAACATAACCCGTGGCTGGTCCAACCTTTTCCCACTTTAGCCTGGGCAACTTGCTTTTTTATATGTATTATATATTGGGGTGTTTGGTAAACTATTTGATAAGAAGAGTTCCACGCTTAAAAAAAAATTGGAAAACTTCTGATTTACTATAACCACCAGATTTAACATATGAAAAAACTGAATTTTGTTCTAACTTCCTTCAGTAATTTTCCTATTTTCTTTATTACCTTTTTTTTCTCTGTTATCCCATTTTGGACTAATTACAGATTATATGAGGAAAAAATCTGTGAACTAAATGTTTGTAATCCGATTGGGGAACATATTAGTTCTTCATTGAAATTAAGCATTATTAAGTAGCAATCAAACACAAAGAAACTTTCCTTTATTAGTTTTTTTTTTTGTTTTATTGTTTTTTAACCTAAATAGGTGTCTTTCATTACAACTTCCCCAAGTAGATGAGGGACAGATGAAAATAAAATACTTAGGAAAATTATAAAAGAAAATCCTAAATTTTAAATGAGTTGAAACACTCATCATTCTATATAATCTTAGGAAGTTAATAAGCTGTAACACTAACCAGAGTTAAAACTTTTTTTGTGAAATTGAGTTATTGGTAATTGGTTCTGCAGTAATCTAGTTCATAGGCAGTCAGGACTAGTTGTGGAAGAACTATGTTTTAGTCTCTCTGGATTTGATGTTAACTTTTTGAGTGCCTAAAGAAAAATAATGAAATCTTCTGTGAGGACCTGGTGTTGAAGAGATAGTAAAGTTACTGGCCTACCCATTTTACACTCATATCACAATTCTTTTTATGGCAGGCTGGGGGAGGGTATGGTTGGTGCTTCCCAAACTCAATTATGTTTTTGTCTTCCCTTGAGACAGCACATTAAATATTTTGATTAAGGTGTTTTGCTGGACTAAAGATTGTTGGGGATACTAGATTAATACATATAGCAGATTTTATTCATGAACCCCATTAAACCTCAAGATACTTTTTTTTTTTTTTTTTGGGCCGGGTGCAGTGGCTCATGCCTGTAATCCCAACACTGTAGGAGGCTGAGGTGGGTGGCTCACCTGAGGGTAGGAGTTCGAGACTAGCCTGACCAACAGGGTGAAACCCCATCTCTACTTAAAATACAAAAAATTAGGCGGGTGTGGTGGCGCATGCCTATAATCCCAGCTACTTACTTGGGAGGCTGAGACAGGAGAATTGCTTGAACCCAGGTGGCGGAGGTTGTGGTCAGCCGAGGTTGCACCATTGCACTCCAGCCTGGACAACAAGAGTGAAACTCCGTAAAAAAAAAAAAAAAAAAAAAAAAAAAGGGAAAATTCTTTTGGAAGAATTTTGTACCAAGATACTGTCAGAATTCTATAGGAGCCAGAAACTCAACCCCTAAGAATTTAGTTCAAATGGAAACTCTTAATATAGGAAAAAGAAGCTGTATTAGATATACTTTGATTTCCACATCTGTCTTCTTCTAGGCTCCTGGATCTTTTAGTTATATTCTGATTATTTTAATTATAGATTTGAGATACTGAAGGGAGGTAGGGGAAGGCCTGGTGGTGAGGGATAAATGGTTAATGGTATATGAAAGATTATTATTGCTGGACAGCAGAATAAAACAGAAGGCCTGTGAAAAGCTAAGTTTCTGGGACGTGGAAGTAGTCTGCTCAGAATTCTTCACTGTTAAAGGTATATGTAGTTAAATGTTCCATCAGTAATATGTAACATAGGTGGACTGTACTTAATGAAAGAAAATAATACCTTTTTTGCATGTAGTTCAGCAGTTACACTATTTTATCTGCAATACATCATCTTTTATCAGTAACAATGTAGTTAACTGGGAAATTCAGATGCGGATATGATCAATATAACTATTCAACTAAAAAAACATAGAAAGAATGTAGTTTTTAGAGAGTGTTATTAGCCCTATCACGTGCAGTTGTCACTGATGGATACCAAAAGATATGTAGTCTTTTCCATAAATCTCATTGCTGGCTTTTTTTTTTTTTTGAGAAGGGTCTTGCTCTGCTACCCAGGCAGGAGTGCGTTGGTGCAGTCACAGCCCAGTGCACACACTGCAATCACAGCCTTGATCTCCTGGGCTCAAGTGATCCTCCCATCTCAGCTACCCAAGTAGCTAGGAGTGCAGGCATGCGCCTCCACACCCAGATAATTAAATTTTTTTTTTTTTTTTTTTTTTTAGAGATGAGGTCTCACTATGTTGCCCAGGCTGGTCTCAAACTTCTGAGCTCAGGTGATCCTCCCACCCCGGCCTCCCAAAATGCTAGGATTTCAGACGTAAGCCACCTTGCCTGGCTTTCATTTCTGGTTCTGATCAGAGTGAGCTCATGGAGGCTGCATTATACTTATAACCAGAATTCAGCAATTGGTGATGCCTTTGCTATACACTGTGAGCATTAGCTTTCTTTGCAATGGCTTTTCGTGTCTGTGTGCGTGTGTGTGTGGGGTAGGGGGAGTTCCATGATATTTCTAGTGGTAATGATGCTGTTCTAGACATCTAACTTCTATGTTTTCTCCTATACCACATTTCAAAGATAAGGAGGGCAGTATGATCTTGCATACATGCCAGCTATATGTCATTTGTGTTAGAAAATGAATTCTAGTCTCATATCTTTCTTTTTTAATAGTTTTTATTTTTATTTTTCTCCTAATTATTGATACAACAACAACAGCAAATAAAAATGAGAAATAATTGGTTAAAGTTTTTAAGGAATCGCTTGTAACTTTTTTTCCCCCCCAAGTTCTTATCTAGGCTTTGTATACCACCATATATAAATTTAGCTCTAGCTGGGCACTGTGGCTCATGCCTGTAATCCCAGCACTTTGGGATGCTGAGGCAGGCAGATCACCTGAGGTCAGGAGTTTGAGAACAGCCTGGCCAACATAGTAAAACCCTGCCTCTACTAAAACTACAAAAATTAGGTGGGTGTGGTGGTCGGCACCTGTAATTCCAGCTACTCAGGAGGCTAGGGCAGGAGAAGTGCTTGAACCCAGGAGGCGGAGGTTACAGTGAGCCAGGATCCCGCCACTGCACTCCAGCGTGGGTGACAGAATGAGAGTCTGTCTCAACAAACAAACAAACAAACAAAAAAAAATTGGCTGTAATCAAAGGATGGATACAATCTAAATACAAATTTTAAAATGCAAAATTCTAAAGTACAAAATTTTATTTATTTATTTATTTTTAAGATGGAGTTTCGCTCCTGTTGCCCAGGCTGGAGTGCAATGGCATGATCTCGGCTCACTGCAACTGCTGCCTCCTGGGTTCAAGTGATTCTCTTGCTTCAGCCTCCCGAGTAGCTGGGATTATAGGCGCCCATGACCACACCTGGCTAATTTTTGTATTTTTAGTAGATATGGGGTTTCACCATGTTGGCGAGGCTGGTCTTGAACTCCTGACCTCAGGTGATCCGCCTGCCTCGGCCTCCCAAAGTGCTAGGATTACAGGCGTGAGCCACCACACCCGGCTATTTTTAGACTTGAATTTTCTCTCAATTTTATTTTTTACTACTATAAAAAGTGTGTTCCTCTCTTTTCTCTATGTTCTTCCCTTAGGATAAATTTCCACAAGGGGATCACCATCCTTTCTTCTGTTTTGTTACAGTGCTAGGATTTCATGGGCCTCAATCTTGGCATGGCAAATGGACAAAGTATAAAGACTGAACCAGGGCTGCTTTAAAGTTGTCTTAGATGATGATGTTAGCAGGCTTAATAGCATGTTGCCAGTTCAGAAATGAGAGAGGGGAGGGTACAGAATGTTTCCATTGTTCTCTGCTATAAGGTTCCACAAGAATCATTCAAATGGAAACACTTGTCACCTATAGAACCCCATTCTCAAGTGGCATTTGCTCATCGATTCCATCAATCCATCAAACAGTTAACATGTATGTATTGCACTACTAACCACTGTGTTAGCCTCTGGGAATAGCCTTAGGGAAAGACATAGCCTGTATCCTTACCTTCTTGTGGTGGTGGCACCTTAGTGGCATTGGTCCATAGATTGCTGGCTCTGTTTCAGGGGGCTTTTTGATAATTTTAATGTTAAGTTTCCCCCACAATCTAGTAGATGATCAATCCTTTGACTTTGATGTCTGGATTATATTTTGTCAATGCTACATTGAAGCTTGAGTGATTGCAGTGATTTTGAATTATGTTTGGAACGTAGGCAAAGACTCTAAGTGCATATTTGAAAAAGTTTGAAAAGTACATTTACTATGATATAAAATATTTGCAATGCTATTAATTTTGTACTTTTAGTTATAAGAAGAAAGGAAAGTACCAACATGCATGCTGTTGAAAGTGGTTTTGATAAGCCTGTCTTATATTAACTAGAGTAGAAAAGTTAGGCTTTTAACTTTTAAAGGTTTTTAAGATCAAAGTAAAAAAGTTACCATTTCTTTGAAGATTTTAAAATTTAATAACATTTTATAATTAGCATGAAAAGCTGCATAAAGTTTTAATATTTATCCAAAAGGGCACGGGAATACAGAAGATTAACAAATACAACAGAATGTGGAAAACTAAAACTCTAACCTTATGACATTACTGTGAAAGTGTAACATGTTTTCTATAGAGTAAAATTTAGCATATGAGAAATTGATTTTGGATATGAAGTATCAAAAGAATCTTAAAAATAAGCCTCTGCTGGGCCAGATGCAGTGGCTCACGCCTATAATCCTAGGACTTTGGAAGGCCAAGGCGGGCGGATCACCTGAGGTCGGGAGTTCAAGACCAGCCTGACTAACATGGAGAAACTCCGTCTCTACTAAAAGGACAAAATTAGTCAGGTGTTGTGGCGCATGCCTGTAATCCCAGCTACTCAGGAGGCTGAGGCAGGAGAATCGCTTGAACCTGGGAGGCAGAGGTTGTGGTGAGCCAAGATCGCGCCATTGCATTCCAGCCTGGGCAACAAGAGGCAAACTCCGTCTCAAAAAAAAAAAAAAAAAAAAAAGGATCTGCTACAAAGAAA
>NW_026652294.1:59500577-59603824 GCF_009828535.3 Hylobates moloch
GACTATAGCCGTGCACCACTTTGCCTGGCTAAGTTTTTTATTTTTCGTAGAGTTGGAGACTCACTCTTTTGCCCAGGCTGGTCTTGAACCCATAGCCTGAAGTAATCCTCTAGCTTTGACCTCCCAAAGTGCTGGGATTACAGGCATGAGCCACCATGCCTGACTGGGTGTCAGTCATTTTTCTTGTTTGTAACATGATGTCTAGTTTCATGGTCCCTAAGTACTTTTAAATCTCTAAAGTTCTATTGTTTCTCTTCATTGACTCTATACTAAAGATGGTTAGTCTTTTTTACTTTCCTAATTTTGAAAGGAAAAACACATTTTCTGATTAAAAGAATTTATATTAGCAATGGGATCAGATAGAAGAGGAAAGTCTTAAAATTTCATGAAGCTCTGAAAGTAAAATTAATTTTCTTTAAGAGTGTTTATGACAGGGGGTATTTAGTATTTAAATTCCCAGCAGCACTCTGTTTTCATGAGGGAGAAGCCCTTTTTTTCCGTGGGCCAATTTTATTTATTTATTTTTTAATTTTATTTATGTTATTTTTTTGAGACGGAGTTTCGCACTTGTTGCCCAGGCTGGGGTGCAATGGCACGATCTTGGCTCACTGCAGCCTCCGCCTCCTGGGTTCAAGCGATTCTCCTGCTGCAGCCTACCGAGTAGCTGGAATTACAGGCATGCGCCACCATGCCCAGCTAATTTTGTATTTTTAGTAGAGATGGGGTTTCTCCATGTTGTTGGTCAGGCTGGTCTTGAACTCCTGACCTGAAGTGATCTGCCTGTCTTGGCCTCCCAAAGTGCTGGGATTACAGGCATGAGCCACCATGCCTGGCCTCTTGGGCCAATTTAATTATGGCTTCAAGAAGTTTATTTTTTAGTGATGTCTGGGGCAGACTTTTAAATTTGCATGTTTTTTATTTTTTGGTTTTATTGATATTTAATAGCGAGCACTGTTTTGATATTGGGATACTTTTCTAGTTTTAGAATGTACCTATGCTTTTTTCAGTAATTAAGATCTGATAATGAGGTTTCTGGTGAAGAGGTATGTTGTCAGAATGATTCTGTTTCTTAATAGACTTGTTACTGTGCAAATTGATTATAATTGAGAAGAGTCTGCTTCCTTTAAAACTAGTCATTTTAGCGAATACAGAGCTGTCAAGCTCACAGTTGTGGCAGACGGCAGCTTAGGTCACTGCACAATTGGAACTGCCTCTAAATCTTCCCAGTGTAAAGATTCTTATCTATTCTCTCCTTTATAATGGGCTATCCACTTAAGATGAGGAAATGCTTTAGTGTTTCATTTCACTTTACAGGATTGTACCTAGATGGTCTATACAGAGTTGTTTGGGAACTTCTTTGTTGCTTATTTTTGTGTTGTCTGCAATGGGAGGGGCTGCTGACTGTGAAGTGCTTATTATCCTTATCAGGGGTTTTGTTGCATTCTACCAATGGGCTTGGTAATCTTTGCTTTACTTTTTCTTTTCTGTTTTAGGTTGCCAGAGCAGTTTTATCTGATTCACCACAGCTCTCTGAAGGAAAAGAAATAAAATTAGAGGAACTAATTGACTCTCTGGGTTCTAACCCCTTCTTAACCAGGAATCAGATTCCTCGTACTCCAGAAAACTTGAGTAAGTTAATAATGTTTTCTGTTACTTTTTTCTTTCATCGGCATAACCACTGTTAGAACCATGGCCTGACAGATCTTTTTAGCTTAGTTGCCAATGGCTGTTTATTTATGCTGTTGTAATCAACATACTAAGTGTGGACATTCTCACATAACAGTCTTTGAGCAGTATTTTGTGCCTTTAGTGTACTCAGTATACAGAGATACAAAATTTTGATAATGTACAATTTTGTCTTTGTTGTTTTACTTTGCTTTTATCTAGAAAGATCTTATTTAAGCATTAAAAAAAAAAAATTTTCTTGCCTCCTGGTCTGACCTGTGATCCACATATTTATAGAGTACATAGGCTATGTTCTGCCAGTCATCAACCAGAAGCATCAGCCATAAACCATATGTGTGGAGGTCTTTACCCCTCCTAAATTAGTCAAATTGCCCAATACCTTTTTTCCTATAACCTGTAATTTGTGTAGGCAAAGTTCTCATATTGGTGTCCTTAGGTAGGCACATCATCTTGGTTGAGTAATTAAATAATTTCTGTTTTGCTGCTGATTTAATTCAGTTTGAACTGAGCCACAGCCTAGGTCAGCAAACTATAGCCTATGAACCAAATTTTGCCCCACCTTGTGTGTTTTTGTATATAAAATTGTATTGAACATAAGCATATTCATTTGTTGACATTGTTTATGGCTACTTTCATGCTGTCATGGCAGAGTTAAGTAGTTGGCAGAATGGATGGCCTGCAAAGCCTAAAATATTACTATCTGGCCTTTATAGAAAATGTTTGCCAAACTATGGCTTAGATGGACAAGAAAAGGCCTTTTTAATACATGTAATTCATATGTGCTGTGTAAAAATGGATGCACATTTCAGGAACAACTGTCTTTATATGTGTTTATTTGTGTGTGATCAGTTGGAGGTGGGGTTCTTTGATGTTGGGATTTGTTACATTGTGGAGCCTTATCATCCAACCAGTATATTTATGGAACACATACTGAGTCAGGAGCTTTATCTTCAGTGTTAGAAATAAAATGATTCATTGCATGCTCTTATGTTTGGGAATGTTAGTAAATTGTGTTTTTCTCCCCTTTAATTAGTAACTGAAATTAGGAGCTCATGGAGAAAAGCTATTGAAACAGAAGAAAACAGAACTACAGAACCAATTCAAATGGATGCTGAACATAGAGAAGTATTGCCAGAATCATTACCTGTGTTGCACAATGAAAGAGAATTTAGCATGGCCGATTTTCTCTTAGAAACCACTATATCAGATTTTGGCCAGTCTCATTCAACTGAAGAGAAAGTTGTTTCAGATTGCGAGTGTGTGCCTCAGAAACATGTGCTGACCAGTCACATAGATGAATCACCGACACAAAATCAGTCAGATTTGTTAAATAAGAAAGTAAGTGGCAAGCAAGATTTGGAATGTTTAGCCTTCACCAAGCTTTCAGAAACTGGCCGAATGGAAACATTCTCCCCTGCTGTCGGCAATAGGATAGATGTGATGGGTGGCAGTGAAGAGGAGTTTATGAAAATATTGGACCACTTAGAAGTTTCTTGTAACAAACCTTCCACAGATAAAACTATGTTGTGGAACTCTTTTCAGATATCAAGTGGAATTAGTTCTAAGAGTTTTAAAGATAATGATTTTGGCATATTACACGAAACTCTTCCGGAAGAAGTTGGTCACCTAAGTTTTAATAGTTCCAGTAGTTCAGAGGCCAATTTTAAACTGGAGCCAAATAGTCCTATGCATGGTGGCATTCTTCTAGAAGATATTGTGGGAGGGAGACAGACTACTCCAGAATCGGACTTTAATTTACAGGCTCTTCGCAGTAGATATGAGGCTCTGAAGAAATCTCTTTCCAGGAAAAGGGAAGAATCTTACCTCTCGAATTCCCAAACACCTGAAAGACACAAACCAGAATTGAGCCCTACTCCCCAAAATGTACAAACAGATGATATGCTTAACTTTTTGGACACCCGTGATTTGCATACTGTGCATATAAAGCCATCTTTACGCTTGTCCATTGGTGAAAGAAAACGGTCTCTTTCACCACTAATTAAGTTTTCTCCGGTGGAACAAAGATTGAGAACCACAATAGCATGTAGTCTTGGAGAACTACCTAATTTAAAAGGTAAGGTTTAACTAGACCTATGCATATTCACCTGCTGAAGTTTTCTCTCAACTTTTGATAAAACCAGTACACAATGAATGCTGCATGACCTTTATTGTTAATGTGCTCCTCCTTCCTTCATTTAGGATGAGGGGAATGATCCCTCAATGGAAAGGTCCTTTCAGAATCTCTGTTTATGTATATACAGTTAAAATTGATTTGAGACAGGGGTGGGGAAAAAAAAGCCCCCCCAATCTGAAGCTTACAGTGTTTATGATACAAATGACTGAAAAGTAATTGTCATCAAAATCTTGCCCAGTGGAAGGTGGTTTTTAAAAACTTGAGAAACCCAATTTTGAATATCATCACTATAATGATGTAGTATCTGGGAATGGGATGTAGAAATAAAAGAAGCCAGGTCAGTGTATTAGTTTCCTAGGGCTGCCATAACAAAGCACCATCAAGTGGGTGGCTTAGAATAGCAGAAATTTATTGTTTCTGGAGACAGTAAGTTCTAGAGGCTAGATGTCCAAAATCAAGGTGTTGACAGGGCCATGTTCCCTCTGAAGCCACTAGAAGAGGATCCTTCTTTGCCTCTTCTAGCCTCTGGTAGCACCAGGCATTCCTTGGCTTGTGGCAGTGTAATTCTGATCTTTGCCTTCATTGTCACATGGCATTCTTCCCTTGTGTGTGTATGTGTCTTATAAGGACACAGTCATATTAGCTAATTAATGGGTCACCCTACTCCAGTATGACCTCATCTTACTTAGCTAATTATATCTGTAATGACCATATTTCCAAATAAGGTCACGTTCTGAGGTACTGGGGTTAGAACTTCAACATACGTTTTTGGGGATATTCAGTTCATAACAGTTAGTATTAATAATTATTGAAGCTAGGTGATGGATACATTGAGTTAATCATAGTTCTCTTCGCTTTTGTATGTTTGAATGTTTTCTTCATAAAAGGTTAAAAAAATTGCTCTTGTAGCTCATTAGGAGAGATAAGGATCTGGTGATACAGATTCATTACGTACTCCAATTTGCCCATAATAGTTATACACTGCTACATTGAAAAGTGTTTGGCTGGGCACAGTGGCTCACACCTGCAATCCCAGCATTTTGGAGGCTGAGATGGGACGATCGCTTGAACCCAGGAGTTCGAGACCAGCCTCAGCAACACAGGGAGACTATGTCTGTACAAAAAATTAAAAAATTAGCTGGGCATGTTGGCGCATGCCTGTGGTCCCAGGTACACAGGAGGCTGAGGTGGGAGGATTGCTTGGGTCTGGGAGTTTGAGGCTGAAGTGAGCTGCGATCGTGCCACTGCACTCCAGCCTGGGTGACAGAGCAAGACCCTGTCGCAGAAAAAAGAAAAAAAAAAGCACTCTAGGAGGAACGTATTGATCTCTGGAGAAAGAGGGTACTTTGGTGAGAATAATAATTGATCATAATCGAGTATTTGCAAAGCTATGAACCCTTTTTGTCTTGACTAAAATTTGCTACTGCTTGGAATCTGTTCTATTTATTTTTCTTTGTAATGTTTGCTTATACTTTTTTAAAAATCAATTTGCAGAAGAAGACATTTTGAATAAGAGCCTTGATGCAAAAGAACCACCGTCTGACTTGACAAGATGAAGACGTACCTATTTAATATAACTATGGTGCACTTAAATTGAAGCTATGCCACAGGATAGAAACTGAATTATAACTTAAATACATGTTGGAAGTGTAACACTGTTTTTCAAGGTTTAAAAAAAATTCCTAATGCCTTTTAGCCTTCTTTAATATTTTTAGGTAAGGAAAGTATGTTTGGATTTTTTCTCTTTGTAGGTATATGAGATTGAAATGTGAAGTATTTGGAAAACAAATGTCGAGCAATGGGAAGCCATTTTGATTTCTTGAGTAATCTTGTAAGCATTAAGTGAATGACAAAGTAGTAGTGTAACTAATTTCTTATAACTTCAGTCAATTAATATAAGGATGAGTAGTTTTTGTTGTATGTTCACTAAGTGGTTAATATAATAGCCATTGAATATACTAATCTTTCACCTTAGAGAACTATACAACTTTTATTATTTCTTTATGGAACATTCTGGCTAACCAGAAAAAGTGAGAAAAGTAGTACCTTGGGATGTGTAGTCAAGATGACAAATTTTAAGACTGGAAAAGCTCTAAACAGGCTTAATGATTCTTCAAGTAGAATGATCCTGAGAAGTGATGTTTGATGGAATAAAGTGCATGTGATGATTAAGTGAAGACTGGGGCAGAATGATTTAAGAAAAGGAAAAAGGTGGAAGAAGATGAGTACAGTTGCAAGGAACACTGTCAAACTATAAATCCATTCAGTGGGTTGCATAACATTTATATTTAGTCTAATTTAGACTTTGATAATTTAATCCTACTTTTATATTTTAACAAAAATATAAATTAAAATTTTCATTAGTCTGTTTTGTTGTTGGGTTTTTTTGTGAGGTACTGTTGGGGGAAAGGAACAAGGAACAACCATCAAAATTCCCCAGTCCCTACAGAATAGCCTCACAGTAACTTGAGAAAACTGAACTTGGGGTTAAATAACTTGTCATGCTTGTAGTCTCCTGCCTCACTCCTTCAGGTGCCCTGCCTAGAAAAAGATTTGTGTCTAGCATCTCTTGCCCTCTGTGAACTATTGCCCTCTGTGAACCAGGAGGAATGGAACAGGCACTATTGCCCTCTGTGAACCAGGAGGAATGGAACAGGCACTGGAACAGGCACCTACAATACCCTTTGTAGACCCCATCTCACAACCATCAAAATCTTGTCCACCAGTCCCCAAAAAACGGGCAAGGAAAGAAGGTGGAGGGGAAATTTATGGAAGTAGATGGCTTAATAGTTCTCTCTCTTCATTTATCTTGGGCTGCCTTTCTCTAAGTTGTTTGTCCTGTCCCAGTGTGAAGACCCATCTTTTTGTGAGAAAAGACAAAAGAAAGCACACGTAACTACTTTCTTTGCAATGGAAAAGGAGGAAGAAAAAATCTTCTCCTAAGTTGCTGTTTTCTTTTATTAGTTAATAAAACAAATCAGGGACTATGCAGGTCGATGGGGAAACCTTTAGCCTGCTTTAAGAAAACTCAGTATCTGAAAATCTTAGCATGTAATGCTATCGTATCAGCATCTGCAGAAGTGCCAAGGCCATTGCTAGACACTTAATGTGTATTATTTCATTTAATTATATTTTAAACGTGCTTCCCTGGTAATTCTTAAGCTCGAGAAAGAGTTTGAGAACTGCTGCTAGGAAATAGAGATTCATATTTAACCCTGTGGTACTTCTAAGAAGCAGGTACATTGTTGCATATATACTTGGGTAGAGATTGTTAACTATTGATAGGGAAGCTCAAGTTTGCCACTGAAGTCTGAGAAACCCTTAATTACTGAGAATCAAAAGAGCAGAATGTCTGTAGACATTTTGGATTTGTAAAAATTACGTTGTTGAGTTATACCTGTGATAGGCTGAAAGTTTTTGGCATTCTTTCTTGTTCTTCATATGCCAGTACCATAAACAAAAAGTATCTCAGTTCTGTCACTTTCTTCTCCTAAACCAATGTGATTGCAGCTTTTTGCCTTCAGCCTTTTCCCTATCCAATATCTCCTACATAGTTACCTTTTGATCTTAAGGAACTGTTTTGATTGGGTCACTTCCTTGCCTAAAATTCCATTAATGGTTCATTTTTAATTCTAAAATAGAGTTCAAATTTAAAGGCATGTAAGTTCCCCTATAACGGATTTCCTCTATTCCCCCTTCCGCTGTAATCTCCCATTTTTTTACTGAAATGCTTCAGTGAGCATGGGTCTTTAGAGGTCTTGATTTACAATTTTCCTGAAGCAGGAATACCTTGCCTTCCTCTACTAGTTTACCACAATTACAGCTCTCTTTTAAGCCTCAGAAAAAAATCTCACTTCCACCTTGAAGTCTTAATCCACACTTTTTATATCCATGTGCCTACTCCTTCTCTGAAATCTCCTATGGTTTATCTTAACTTTTTATTCATTTAATATCCCACGAATTGATTTTATTTTTTGTTTATGGTTGCATGTGGTCTCTCTAGTTATAGCAATATATACATACATGCATAAATACATATACGCCTATGTAAATGTGTGTTGGGAGTATGTATTCACACACATACATATACCCCACGGCCATGTGTCATCTTTATCAATATTTAAGTATTGGAATTGTTTTGTTTGCCTCCTATATCATGGAATAAATGGTAAAGAGAGCTAATTTATTACTATAAGTGTATTTCTCATTACATTCATATCAGACATTATATAGAATGTACTTTGTTTTTATTCACTATTTGTAAGATACAAAGGTGTATAAACTGACTTCTACATCAGCTTGAAACCTGAGATAATGCTAAAATGTTCTAGTTATTTTAGGCCGGGCGCGGTGGCTCACGCCTGTAATCCCAGCACTTTGGGAGGCCGAGGCGGGCGGATCACGAGGTCAGGAGATCGAGACCATCCTGGCTAACACGGTGAAACCCCGTCTCTACTAAAAATACAAAAAAAAATTAGCCGGGCGCAGAGGCGGGCGCCTGTAGTCCCAGTTACTCGGGAGGCTGAGGCAGGAGAATGGCGTGAACCCGGGAGGCGGAGCTTGCAGTGAGCCGAGATCGCGCCACTGCACTCCAGCCTGGGCGACAGAGCGAGACTACATCTCAAAAAAAAAAAAAAAAATGTTCTAGTTATTTTAAATGTTTAAAGAGGACAACCATATAATGTTGCTAAACATGAAAAATGTCATCAGGTGTAATAAAGAATAGTTTAACGTTTGGGGGAAATTGAACTGAAAACAAAAATACGAGTATTTTGAAACCTTTTCTTTACCATGAGTCTCTTGACTATGAAGTCAAATTTATCTAAAGAAAAAACAGGAATTGTGGAGACCTGTGTAAAAGCAGACTATTATCTTCCTACTGTGAGTGTACTAAAATTAAAATAACTTTAATGACGTTTTCCTCAACATGAAGATATTGAAGTAAATGTTTCTTTTATATTGCAGATATATAGTTGCTCTAGAGATCACCTTTTTCTTTATGCATTATGAATAGCAGTCTGCATCCTAAGTTTAAAATATTTGAGAATCCTCTATGGGACTCTTTGTAAATGTTTTAAATACTGTTGTTTTCAATAAATACTTTATACTGTCTAGCTCTGGAATTTCCTATATAATATCAAAAAGAAGTATGCCCCTGCAAATCGTAAGATGATCACATGTAAAGGTATATTAATAACCTGATCAACAAATGGATAAGTTCAGTGACTCAGGTAAACATATTTTGTTACTTCCATTTTAATTACTAGATTTACAGTATATAGTATTTTAAAATGAATTTTTAAAGTTATATCTATACTGTCAGTTTTCTCATCTGGAGTCTTTATACTGATGTATTGCCAATGGCTCTAATTAGGTAATTTTTATAAATTACACCTGAATAGCTTCTCACTCTTCATGAGTAGTGTCATCCACATCTGCTGCCAGAAAGGGTTTAATAAATATTAAATAATTTTATAAAGCCTTAGAAATTCTAAAGCCCTATCACTTATATTTACTGTCCATACAAAGATAGCACCTCGGGTGTAAAATGAAAGGCTTACAGTTGATCACAGGTCTCTTGGCTCTAAAATACTTAATTTCTTTTCAAACAATCCTTAAGGTAGCTATTGCTGGAACTGGAATGGGACATTTTGCATCTGTTTGCCCATTTTACCACACCACATTGCCAATCCAAATTAGGAACCTCAGAATCCTTCCTTAAAAGTAGGTCATTCTAAGAATCTGGTTCAGTATTATCCAATTTCTAGAGAAACACAAATGGGAAAGTGATCTTGCCCAAAATGAGTGAAACCCTATTCCTTGAGGGAGGTCACTTAGCTTCCTGGGCTTCAGCTTACTCAGTATGTAAATTTGGAATTATGTGAAGGAATAATCTACATTTAAAAAGCTAGGACACACAGTGCTGATCTGTGCAAGTTATAAGAACAGAAAAAATTGCCGGGTGCGTGGCTTATGACTGTAATCTCAGCACTCTGGGAGGCTGAGATGGGCAGATCACTTGAGGTCAGGAGTTCGAGACCAGCCTGGCCAACATGGTGAAACCCCATCTCTACTAAAAAATACCAAAAATGAGCTGGGCGTGGTGGCGCATGCCTGTAGTCCCAGCTACTTGGGAGGCTGAGGCAGGAGAATGGCTTGAACCTGGGAGGCGGAGGTTGCAGTGAGATTGTGCAATTGCACTCAAGCCTGGGCAACACAGCAAGACTCCATCCCAAACAAACAAAAAAAACCAAAAATAAGTAAAAAGCTATGACTCTTACAGTTTTTTCAATGGAAGTAATGGGGTGTAATGATTAGGAGAGTCAGTAGTCAGATTGCCTGGGTTTAGCTGTATGACCTTAATAAGGTCATAGTTTGCTCATCTGTTAAAACAGCGATCAAAGTAACCTACCACATAGGTTGTGAGGATTCAGTAAGATAAATTGGCAAGTGCTTAAGAACGCCTGACATTTAGTAAGGGATCAAATATTCAAATAGGTTTCATATCCAGTAATTTGGGGAAGAATGGCTCAGTAGGTGGTAATGGTAGTTAATAGAATATGCTATGCCCTAGGCACCGTTCCTAAATACTTACCGTGTTGAATTTAATCCTTTTAAACATCCTATCAAGTGGTTTCTTGTTGTTGTTTTTGAGATAGGGTCCTGCTTTGTCACCCAAGCTGGAGGGCAGTGACACAAGTATGCCTCACTGCAGCTTCTACCTCCTGGACTCAAGCAATCCTCTTTCCTCAGCCTCCCAAGTAGCTAGGACTGTAGGCACGCACCACTATGCCTAGCTAATGAAAAGCAACTTTTTTTTGTAGAGACAAGGTCTCACTATATTGCCCAGGCTGGTCTCGAATTCTTGGTCTGAGGTGATCCTCCCACTTCAGCCTCCCAAAGTGCTGGAATTACAGGTGTGAGCCACCACGCCTGGCTATAAAGTAATATTCTGACCCACATTTTACCAATGAGGAAACAAGTGTAATGAAATTAAGTATTTGCCCAAATAATACTTAATTGGCTAATTAAGTATTAGCTAAGTATTTCACAGAGCTAGTAAGTGAAGGGACCAGAATACTACCTCAGGTGGTCTAGTTTGAGACCATAGCATAAGCACTTCTACAGCTGTTACCAAACATCACTAAAGTGCTGGGGGCTAAATTCACAGAATAAAATTTGCCAGTCAAGCAATACTTGTGGGCAGTCAGAATCTTTAGATTTACGTATTAAGCGCTTTCAAGTTATTTCAAATAAGGCCATGCTTTAAATTGCTAACATGTTTATTCATGAATGAGGCCAAGAAGAATTTATAAATGCATTTTAATACCTTGCTGATAAAATAGTAACATTCCATCTTTGCAATCTGATACGGAATACAGGAAGATACTGGTAAAGACTTTGATGTGCATATCTATTATAACCAGGTAATGAGACCACACACGAACCACCTACTTTAGTGTTACACCATACCAACTTCTCAGAAAGGCCAGCTTCAAGCTCTACTGGGTAGCTGAGTAAACAGCGTCCAATGTTTAAAGACTGGGGAAGCGGGGAGAAAGATGAAAGGAGTAAGCAGCACACACTTCAAAGCCCACTTTTAAGCACACGACATTATGAATATTAAAAATAAAGGATGCAAACAAAAAAAGGCAATTCAGCATTTTCAGAAAGAGCATTTGGCAATATTCAACGCATAAGGAGACTGTGCTTGGGGCCATCCACTCTCTCCAGCTTCTCAAAGTGTTTCCGGGCATTGCGAATGTTGATCAGAGTGGCCGCAGAAGGGATCGACGGATCTGACATGACCACCATCACGTACGTGTTTGAGGTGAAGATGTCGATGAAAGCAGCGAAGTTGGAATTCCTAACTTCCATGCTCTGGAAGGAAGCGGCCAATTTACTGCAGCTCAGCTTGAACTGTTTGATGATGTTGCTGATCTTCTCAAACCGGTGGACGTCGCGCTGCTCTTTGCACTGGTAGTGGGAAATAACCAAGAACGTAGCTCTTTCGAACAGCAGAACTTCATCGGCCTCAATGATTTGGGCAAAATTCCTGAGGTTCATCTCCAGCTGCTGAACGTTGGGAATCAGCTGGTAGACGATGCTGGACCAGGCTTTGTAGAGCGTCTCATCCCAGATGGACGTTCGAAAACAAGCACACTCCAGCGGGCGAGACAGACGTCTCAGGTCTTCCTCTCGTTCTTTAAAAATCAGGTCACGCTGATCCTCCTGAACCAGATCCATTTTGTGCACCAGGCAGAAGATTTTGGCGTCAGGAGAGTTCTGGAGGATGGCCTCCAGACACGACTGGTAATAATGCATGTCCTTTTCCAGTTCGCGGCTCTCCACGTCAAACACGTAAATCAAAACTTCCACGTTACGGAAGATATTGTCTCGCTGGCTGGTGAAGTAATTTTCCATGAAGGTGTCCTGACCGCCACAGTCCCACAGGTTCAGCACCAGGTTCCCCAGGAATCGGACGTGGGAGTGCTCCACGTCAATGGTGGCCCCCAGGCGCCGGGTGTCGCGAGCAATGTAATTGGCGAAGATAATCGACCTCATGCTGGTCTTCCCCGACCCGCTTTTCCCCATCAGCAGCACCTTTTTCTTCATGGCTGTATTTGGCATCACCCGCCGGGGCCGCCGCGGACTGGGCCTGAGGGCGCGGCCTACACGCAGCGCCGAGGTAGGGGTCGGGGGCTGCCGGCGACTCGCAGGCCGCGCCTCGCTCCGCTCCGCCGCGCAGCTGGGCAGGCAGGAGAGTCGAGAGCGCGAACCCGGGGCTGGAGAGGCCGCGGCGGGGGTGGCTCTTCCTCAGATGGGAGCGCCTGCGGCTGTCAGTGGCAACGGCTCGGAAGATAAGCTCGCCTTCCGGAGAGGGAGCCGCTGCGTCCCCGCCACCACCCACTTCCGGCGGCGATCTCGCGAGAGCGCCCTCGCTCCGCCCTCCCTGCCCGACGAGCCTTGAAAAGCTGCTGCTCTAATGAAACCTAACCGGGGCAGTGTGAGCCCTAAGATGGAAGGGAAGCTCAAGGACTTCGGTCTTTTGTTCTGTTGTAGCTGGGTTTGCGGTTGCTAGGGGTACGTGTATGCTTGGCCGGGGGAAATGCTGCCCTCTCGTGGCCAAAAAAAGCCCCACCCACCACCACCACCACCGCAACTGGCTTTAGGAGCGAGGTGTGCCGGGCCGATTTCCGCAGGGATGCCGACTGGTGAAGTGGAGGGAAAGCCTAACTTCCCAGTCCGCTTAGGCCTCCCCAGCTTCCCTGGCCCAGTGAGTAAAAGGGCAGGGCAGATGGAGACTGTGCAGATGCGGAAAGTGAGACTTGTAGATAAGCGATTGCCCGTTGCTGCGCAGCTAGGTAATAGCAAGTCCCTCCTAGGAGACATCCTGGCGTCCAGTTGGTGCTTTTAATTCCTTTCTCACATCTGCTTTTCCGTAATCTCAGACTTTAGAATTTATAATTAGAATTCCAAAGCTCGAGGAAACGATAATATGGAATCCCATGCATTAGTTCCATCCTCACAGTAACCTTGTGAATTAATAACCCTATTTTCAAGTGAGGGAACCAAAGGTTAGAGAGGTTAAGTCACTTGACCAAGTTACACAGATACTAAATGATGAAATGGAATTTGGTTTTAGACAGTCTCACTGCGGTCTATTTGCCTAACAATAGGCCACTCTGTGCCCCTCTCAAAGCATAATATGATTCTGCTCTTGGTTTTCAAGTAGATGAGTGAATCAGTGTCGTCCAGTATCATTCATATAGAATGAATGAGAGTCATTAGGATACTGAAGCCTCTGTATCTACCTTAAAGTCCTTTTTTTTTCTTTTGAGACGGAGTCTCACTCTGTTGCCCAGGCTGGAGTGCAGTGGCGCGATCTCAGCTCACTGCAACCTCTGCCTCCTGGGTTCAAGCGATTCTCCTGCCTCAACCCCCAAAGAGCTGGGATTGTGGGCACCTGCCACCACGCCCGGCTAATTTTTGTATTTTTAGTAGAGACGGGGTTTCACTATGTTGGCCAGGCTGGTGTGGAACTCCTGACCTCAAGCGAGCCACCTGCCTCGGCCTCCCAAAGTGTGGGATTATAGGCGTGAGCCACCGTGCCTGGTATACTGTACTGTATACTGTACTGTACAAATTCAGGTATTCCATTCTTTCATTTATTCAAAACATATTTCAATTCCTACTGTTAACGTGTGCAGTAAAAGAAGTTCAAAAATGGCCTTTGCTGTGGTTTATGGAAATCATAGAGTGAAATTCCATTATAGTATGTGGAAAATCTCCTCTCAATGTATTCAATTTCATCTCCTTGGTGATATCTCTTCTGGAGCCTTCTTATCTGATCGCCTTTCACCACCATTCTGGGATTTCCCTTCCCCATCCTTTCGAGTTGGGTATTCTTTTTCCTGATTTCACATCTTCTCATTTTTGGCTCATTTGGTGGAACACATGTTCCAATAGCTTCCAGATAAAAAGTATGAGGAGAATAAAAATTTCAAGACATTGGATGTCTGAAAATTTCTTTGTTTTTACCCTCACACTTGATTGGTTGGACATAATTTTTCCTCAGAGTCTTGGAGGCATTGCTCTGTTGCTCTGTCGTCTTAGCAGCCAGTAGTCTGATGCCTGCTTCTTGGTTTTGATCTATTCTTTCCTCTCTAAAAACATATTCAAATTTTTCTTATTCTAGAATAAGAAACTTCATGATGTTCTGAAACTTCATGATAATTGGCATTGTTGAGCCCAAATTTGCATTGTACTGGACCCTCCCATGTGTCTTTTAATTTGGAAACCATGCCCTTGAATTCCAAACAATGTTCTTGAATTGTTTGATGATGTATTTTCTCTATTCTGTCATGTGAATACTCCTAAGGTCTGGATATCGCATTTTATGGAGTCTCCTCTAATGTATTTTTTTTTTTTTTTTTGGAGACAGAGTCTCACTCTGTTGCCCATGCTAGAGTGTAGTTGCACGATCTTGGCTCACTGCAACCTCCACCTGCCGGGTTCAAGAGATTCTCCTGCCTCAGCCTCGCAAGTAGCTGAGACTACAGGCCTCCACCACCATGCCTGGCTAAGTTTTATTTTTGTTTTTGTTTTGAGATGGAGTCTTGCTCAGTAGCCTAGGCTGGAGTGCAGTGGCACTATCTCGGCTTACTGCAACCTCCGCCTCCCAGGTTCAAGCCATTCTCCTGGCTCAGCTTCCCGAGTAGCTGGGATTACAGATGCCTGCCACCACGCCTGGCTAATTTGTGTATTTTTAGTTGAGAGGGGGTTTCACCATGTTGGCCAGGCTGGTCTCAAACACCTGGTCTTAAGTGATCTGCCTGCCTCAGCTTCCCAAAGTGCTGGGGTTACAGGCATGCGGCACCGCGCCTGGCCTTCTTTTCTTTTTTAAAAAAATTTTTAAATTTATTTTTAGAGACAGGGTCTTTCTCTGTCAACCAGGCTGGAGTGCAGTGGTGAGATCATAGCTCACTGCAGCCTCCACCTCCTCGGCTCAAGGGATCCTCACATGCCAGCCTCCCAAGTAGCTAGGATTACAGGCGTGTGCCACTATGCCTAATTTTTTTTTTTTTTTTTTTTTTTTCTGAGAGGAAGTTTTGCTCTTGTTGCCCAGGCTGGAGTGCAATGGCGTGATCTCAGCTCACCACAACCTCCGCTTGCCGGGTTCAAGCTATCCTTCTGCCTCAGCCTCCCAAGTAGCTGGGATTACAGGCATGTGCCACCTTGTCTGGCTAATTTTGTATTTTTAGTAGAGATGGGGTTTCTCCTTTCTCCATGTTGGTCAGGCTGATCTCAAACTCCCGACCTCAGGTGATCCGCCCACCTCGGCCTCCCAAAGTGCTGGGATTACAGGTGTGAGCCACCGCACCTGGCCTGCCTAATTTTTAAATATTTTTTTGGTAACCCTTTCTTATTTTCTATTTCTGTCTTTTTGTTCTACTTTCCAGGAGATTTTTCTCATCTTAATTTTCCAACTCTTTGGAGTTTTAAATTTTAATATCATATTTTTAATTTCCACAGGCTGTTCTAATTGTTCTTTTTAAAAACATAAAATTATTTTCTTGGATTAAATATCTTCTTTTATCTCTCTCAGGATAATAGTAACATTAGGAAAAAGTTTTTATCCCGTTTAGTCTTGGTTTCTTCCCAGTTTCTTTTGTTTGTATGTATGTTCTCCATTTTTTTTTTTTTTTTTTTTTTGAGACGGAGTTTCACTCTTGTTGCCCAGGTGCAAGGGCGCAATCTCTGCTCACCGCAACCTCCGCCTCCCAGGTTCAAGTGATTCTCCTGCCTCAGCCTTCTGGAGCAGCTGGGGTTACAGGCATGCGCCACCAGGCCCGGCTGCTTTTGTATTTTTGGTAGAGACGGGGTTTCTCCATGTTGATGAGCCACCGCGCCCGGCAGTAAAAGAAGTTCAAAAATGGCCTTTGCTGTAGTTTATGGAAATCACAGAGCATTTTCATGTTAGAAACTTTCCTCATTTGTTCAGTGATCATTGGTTGTCTGCTCCTATTTAAAGTTATTTAAAAACCCATGGGTAGCATTGAAGACTATCAGGTTCATTGAAGTGACTGGGCCATTTCTTTGAAGAAAGTCTTGCCACCTGCCACCTTTAGACCTGTTCTCTTTGGATGGTTAGATTCTCCCAGGATTCTTCTTCTGGAATGGGGTGAGTATAAGCCTGATTAATAGCATTCTGGTTGCTAAGTGGGAGAAGCAAGCTAGGTTGCTAATATTCAGTTTATAGGCCTACTTAAGTCTTGTTTACGGTATGGTACTCCAGTCCTCAGTGTCTCTGGTGTTTCCCTAGTCCAGAGACCCCCTGTTTTACTCTTTGCAGGGAATAAAAACTGCTAGTCTTAGTTGAGAGATGGGCAATCGCCCAGCTATGTGAAATTGTGAGGGGATCTGTAAGTCTAATTGCATCTTAAAGAGCTCTTCAAACAATCCCTCCTCTTTAGTGCAGTCTCTGCTCTCACTGATGCTGCTGATTCTGGAACCATTTGCAGGTTCTGTGGTAAAAATGTTGCTCCTTGGCTTTCCCTACTACTGGCTAAGGATTCAGCTTTCTTGAGTCAGCTAAGTCAGTTACCATTCTTGCTTGTGCATTCCTGCTTCCAAAAATTTTGATTTTATGATCTCTTACCCCATTTTTGTTCTTGCCATCTCATCCTATTTCTCTCATGTTTGTGGGATTCTGGAGAAAGATAAATATGTGTGTTCAATCTGCCAGCTTACTTGGGAATAGGAGAGGTCTTAATCTAAAATGCTCAAATGGAATAATGATAATTTGATAGTAAGTAATACCGAAAGGGAATTGAAAAGTTTTTTTGTTTTTAATTTTTGTGGGTACATAGTAGGTGTATATATTTATGAGATACATGAGATATTTGATACAGGCATGCAAGGCATAATAATCACATCATGGTAAATGGGGTATGCATCCCCTCAAGCATTTATCCTTTGTGTTGCAAACAATCCAATTTTTTTTTTTTAAGACAGAGTCTCACTCCATTTTGCCCAGGCTGGAGTGCAGTGGCGTGACACACTGCAGCCTCTCCCTCCCGGGTTCAAGTGATTCTCCTGCCTCAGCCTCCCAAGTAGCTGGTATTACAGGCACCCACCACCAAGCCTGGCTAATTTTTGCATTTTTAGTAGAGACAGGGTTTCACCATGTTGGCCAGGCTGGCCTCGAACTCCCGATCTCAGGTGATCCGCCTGCCTCAGCCTCCCAAACTGCTGGAAGTATCGGCGTGAGTCACTGTGCCAGGCCCAATTATACTCTTTTAGTTATTTTTGAATGTACAATGAAATTATCGACTATAATTACCCTGTTGTACTATCAAATACTAGGTCTTTTTTTTTTTTTTTTGAGACAGGGTCTTACTCTGTGGCCCAGGCTGGAGTGCAGTGTTGTGATCACTGCTCACCGCAGCTTCCACCTCCTGGGCTCAAGCAATCCTCCCACATCAGTGCCCCTGAGTAGCTGGGACTACAGTTATGCACCACCATGCCTGGCTAATTTTTGTGTTTTTTGTAGAGGTGAGATCCCACTATGTTGCCCAGATTACTCTCGAATTCCTGGGCTCAAGTGATCTGCCCGCCTTGGCCTCCCAAAGTGCTGAGATTACAGGTGTGAGCCACCATGACTGGCCCCTACTAGGTCTTATTCATTCTAACTACTTTTTGTACCCATTAACCATCTCCACCTCCCCCTTAACCCCCCTGTTATCCTTCCCAGCCTCTGGTAACCATTCTTCTGCTCTCTGTGTCTATGAGTTCAATTGTTTTAATTTTCAGCTCCCACAAATAAGTGAGAACATGCGAAGTTTGTCTTTCTGTGCCTGGCTTATTTCACTTAACATAATGACCTCCAGTTCCATCCATGTTGTTGCAAATGACAGGACCTCATTCTTTTTTTATGGCTGAATAGTGTATATGTACCACATTTTCTTTTTTTGGGGGACAGAGTTTTGCTCTGTTGCTCAGGCTGGAGTGTAGTGGTGCAGTCTTGGTTCACTGCAACCTCTGCCTCTCAGGTTCAAGTGATCTTCCCACCTCAGCCTCCTGAGTAGCTGGGACTACAGGTGTGTACCACCATGCCTGACTAATTTTTGTATTTTTTGTAGAGACAGGGTTTTGCTATATTTCCCAGGCTGGTCTCAAACTCCTGGGTTCAAGTGATCATCCCGCCTTGGCCTCACAAAGTGCTGGTATTATAGGCATCAGCCACTGCACCTGGCCATATTTTTTTTTTTTTTCTTTCTTTCCTTCCTTCCTTCCTTCCTTCCTTCCTTCCTTCCTTCCTTCCTTCCTTCTTTCTTTCTTTCTTTCTTTCTTTCTTTCTTTCTTTCTTTCTTTCTTTCTTTCTTTCTTTCTTTCTTTCTTTCTTTCTTTTTCTTTTTTATGAGGCAGAGTTTTGCTCTTGTTGCCCAGTCTGGAGTGCCGTGGCATGATCTCAGCTCACCGCAACCTCCACCTCCCGAGTTCAAGCAGTTCTCCTGCCTCAGCCTCCCGAGTAGCCGGGATTACAGGCATGCACCACCATGCCTGACTAATTTTGTATTCTTAGTAGGGACGGGGTTTCTCCATGTTGGTCAGGCTGGTCTCGAACTCCTGACGTCAGGTGATCCGCCTGCCTAGGCCTCCCAAAGTGCTGGGATTACAGGTACAAGCCACTGCATCCAGCCCACATTTTCTGTATCTATTTATCTGTTAATAGACACTTAGATTGCTTCCAAATCTTGGCTATTGTGAACAGTGCTGCAACAAACATAGGAGTGCAGCTATCTCTTTGATATACTGATTCCCTTTCTTTTGGGTATATACCCAGCAGTGGGATTGCTGAATCATATGATAGTACCATTTTTAGCTTTTTAAGGAACTTCCAAACTGTTCCCCATAGTGGTTGTAATACTTTACATTTCCACCAACAGTGTACAGGGGTTCCCTTTTCCCCACATCCTTGCCAGCATTCGTTATTGCCCATCATTTGGATAAAAGCCATTTTAACTGGGGTGACATGATATCTCGTTGTTTTGATTTGCGTTTCTCTGATGATCCATGATTTTGAGCACCTTTTTATATGCCTGTTTGCCATTTGTATGTCGTCTTTTGAGAAATGTCTATTGAGATCTTTTGCCCATTAAAAAATTTAGATGATTAGATTTTTTTTCCCATAGAGTTGTTTGAGCTCCTTATATATTCGGATTAAATTTTTATCAGATGGGTAGTTTGCAAATATTATCTCCCATTCGTTGGGTTGTCTCTTTGATTTGTTGATTGTTTCTATTGCTGTGCAGAAGCTTTTTGACTTGATGTGATCCCATGTGTCCATTTTTGCTTTGGTTGCCTGTGCTTGTGGCGTATTACTCAAGAAGTTTTTGTCCAGACCAATGTTCTGGAGAGTTTTCCAATGTTTTCTTGTAATAGTTTCATGGTTTCAGGTCTTAGATTTAAGTCTTCAATCCATTTTGACTTTATTTTTGTATATGGCAAGAGATAGGGGTCTAGTTTCCTTCTTCTGCATATGGATATTCAGTTTTTCCAGCACTATTTATTGAAGAGACTGTTTTTACCCCATGAATGTTCTTGGCACCTGTGTTGAAATGAGTTAACTGTAGATGTCTGGATTTGTTTCTGCATTTTCTCTTCTGTTCTATTGGTCTGTGTGTCTGTTTTTATGCCAGTACCATGCTGTTTTGGTTACCATAACTCTGTAGTATAACTGGAGGTCAGGTAATGTGATTCCTCCAATTTTGTTTTTTTTGCTCAGGATAGCTTTGGCTATTCTCAATCTTTTGTGGTTCCATATACATTTTAGGATTTTTTTTCTATTTCTGTGCAGGATGTCATTGGTACTTTCATAAGGATTTCATTAAATCTGTAGATTGCTTTGGGTAGCATGGAAATTTTAACAAAATTGATTTTTCCAATCCATGTACATGAAATATTTTTCCATTTTTTCGTGTTCTCTTCAGTTTCTTTCATCAGTGTTTTATAGTTTTCGTTGTAGAGATCTTTCACTTCCCTGGTTAACTAAATTCCTAGGTGTTTAATTTTATTTGTGTCTCTTGTAAATGGGATTACTTTTTATTTTTTTTTCAGATTGTTCACTGTTGGCATGTAGAAGTGCTCCTGATTTTTTTATGTTGATTTTGTATCCTGCAATGTTACTGAATTTGTTGATCAGTTCTAACAGTTTTTTAGGTTTTTCCAAATATAAGAACATATCATCTGCAAACAAGGATAATTTGAGTTTTTTTTTTTTTCCCAATTTGGATGCCCTTTATTCTGAAAGGGAATTTTTGCAAGATTTTTTTTAATGCTTTATTGAGGTATAATTTTAATTCTATAAAATTCATTTATTGTATGTAAGTATATAGTTCTGTTACCACCACTCACTTTTAGAGTATTTCCACCATCCCCAAAAGTTCTCTTGTCCCTGTTTGCATTTGATCTCTGCTTCTACCCTGAGACCCAGGCAACTGCTGGTATGCTTCTGTCTATATAGATTTACCTTCTTGAGAAACTTCATATAAGTGGAATCATATAATATATAGTTTTATGTCCTCTTTCTTTCTCTCTCTCTCTCTCTCTTTTTTTTTTTGGAGAAACAATCTCACTCTGTTGCCCAGGCTGGAGTGCAGTGGCGCCATCTTGGCTCACTGCAACCTCCGCCTCCTGGGTTCAAGTGATTTTCATGCCTCAGCCTCCCAAGTAGCTAGGATTACAGGTGCGTGCCACTATGCTTGGCTAATTTTTTTGTATTTTTGTAGAGGCGGGGTTTTTTAATGTCAGCCAGTCTGGTCTCAAACTCCTGGCCTCAAGTGATCCACATGCCTCAGCCTCCCAGAGACACTGTGCTCAGCCCTTTTTCTTTTTTAAAAAATTTTCTAACATCTTTAATCAAATTTCACCCATGCTAAATGAGTCGTATTAGATGCTTGACTTCCCCAAATGCTCATGTCTCAGGAGGGTGTCAGTATTTGAAATCCTAAACCATTCATTTGCTATTTCTTAACAAAATTTTTGGAAAAGCATGTAAACTGTACCCTTATCCTTTGGATTACAACAGTTAAGTACAAAAACAATTCATTTAGCATCTTATAAATCATTCAAATTATAAATAAAAGCACCTACAGTTTTTTATTTTTAATTAAGAGATTCACAGTGCACTGTGCCTTGGAACATATAAGGTTGGAACATAACATTTAAAAAGTGAATTCCAGGCCAGGTGCAGTGGCTCACACCTGTAATCCCAGCACTTTGGGAGGCCAAGGCAGGCAGATCACCTGAGGTCAGGAGTTAAAGACCAGCCTGGCCAACATGGTGAAACCCTGTCTCTACTAAAAATACAAAAATTAGCCGGGTGTGGTGGCAGGTTCCTGTAATCCCAGCTACTTGGGAGGCTGAGGCAGGAGAATCGCTTGAACCTGGGAGGTGGAGGTTGCAGTGAGCTGAGATGGCCTCATCACACTGCAGCCTGAGGGACAAGAACGAGACTTTGTCTAAAAAAAAATGCGAATTCCAAGACCTGCATCTCTTTCAAAGACGTAAAACATAATGAAGCCAACCAACTACTTGTTTCATCTAGTTTTTTTTTTTTTTTTTTTTTTTTTTTGAGACGGAGTCTCGCTCTGTCACCCAGGCTGGAGTGCAGTGGCGCGATCTCGGCTCACTGCAAGCTCCGCCTCCCGGGTTCACGCCATTCTCCTGCCTCAGCCTCTCCGAGTAGCTGGGACTACAGGCGCCCGCCACCACGCCCGGCTAATTTTTTTGTATTTTTAGTAGAGACGGGGTTTCACCGTGTTAGCCAGGATGGTCTCGATCTCCTGACCTCGTGATCCGCCCGCCTCGGCGTCCCAAATCATCTAGGTTCTTAAAATGCAGCACTTGGTAGAAGTAAATTATTGCATATTCAGCATACTCCTTTATCACTTGATTTCTTCAAACCATACTAAAATTTCTCAAAGGAGAAATCAGTTATCTAAGCATGGTCTTTCTCAAGGTAACCTGAACACTGAGAAACTATTAAGGACTAAACTTGAGGGACTAAGTACAGTAGATGTACATAAAACAGGTACATCCAACTTAAATATTTTCTGCATAGCTAAATCACATCATACACATAAACTTTAACTCACATCTTTTAACATTTTTTAACCTCAAACTTTGAGGAGAGCTAAAAGCCTAGAGTTATCATAATCACATCCCAACAATACCCTTATTTTGTTCCACAGTGCATTAAATAAAGCAGTGCAACAGCAATAATGTTTAACCACAGTTGGTTTTTCAATATTAAAACCACCTCGTATTCTTGGGATAAACCCCTCTTGGTCATGGTATTTAATCCTTTTCATATGTTGCTGGTTTCAGTTTGCTAATATTTTCTTTTCTTTTTTTTCTTTTGAGGCAGGGTCTTGCTCTGTTGCCCAGGCTGGAGCGCAGTGGTGTGATCTCACCACTTTAAACAATGTTCTGTAAAGAGTTGCTTTTCAGGTGGTATACAGCAATAAGTTTGGGGTTGGGTGAGTTATAAGGCCACAGAATAAAAATTGTGCCCCACCACTGAGTATTAATTTTACAAAAAAATTTTAGGGAAAATATTAAACAAAGATGTCCATATTAAGAAGTAAATGAAAATTTTAAGATAAAATACTGTTTATAGTGGTCTCAAAGATATTCAAGTTACCATTTTACTTTTTTTTTTTAAAGGCTTTGCCTCAACCTGCTCCCTCACAAGGGCCGGCTGCACATACACAGCCATTTATTCTTATTCTTTGTCCTTTTTGGGTGGAAAAGCTTGAGACCATCTGAATCTGAATCCCAGATCTAGTACTCATTGAATGAGTTTACCTCCTGGCTTCAGTGTTCTGATTTGTAACATGGGCATGATAGATTTATGTCAGTTGTAAGAGTTAGATGAGAGAGCTTATAGAAAAGTACCCATAACGGTTTGATGTAACTTGATAGCAAGTTACAGTAAATAGTTCTAGGGGAGGAAATTTTGATACCAGGGTTGGGGAGGTTTAGACGGTGTATTAGTCAATTTTCATACTGCTGATAAAGACATACCTGAGACTTGGAAGGAAAAGAGGTTTAATTGGACTTTCAGTTCCACATGGCTGGGGAGGCCTCAGAATCATGGCAGAAGGTGAAAGGCACTTCTTACATGGCAGCAGCAAGAGAAAAAAATGAGGAAGATGCAAAAGCGGAAACCCCTGATAAATCCATCAGAACTTGTGAGACTTACTCACTACCATGAGAACAGTATGGGGTAATCTGCTGCCATGATTCAAATTATCTCCCACTGGGTCCCTCCCACAACGTGGGAATTATGGGAGTACAATTCAAGATGAGATTTGGGTGGGGACACAGAGCCAAACCATATAGTTTCACCCCGGTCCCTCCAAATCTCATGTCCTCACATTTCACAAACAATCATGCCTTCCCAACAGTCCCCCCAAAGTCTTAAGTCAATTCAGCATTAACCCAAAAGTCCACAGTCCAAAATCTCATCTGAGACAAGGCAAGTCCCTTCCACCTATGAACCTGTAAAATCAAAAGCAAGCTAGTTACTTCCTAGATACAATGCAGGTATAGGTACTGGGTAAATACAGCCGTTCCAAATGGGAGAAATTGGCCAAAACAAAGGGGTTACAGGCCCCATGCAAATCTGAAATCCAGCAGGGTAGTCAAATCTTAAAGCTCCAAAATGATCTCCTTTGACTCCATGTCTCACATCCAGGTCACGCTGAAGCAAGAGGTGAATTCCCATGGTCTTGGACAGTTCCTCCCCTGTGGCTTTCCAGGGTACAGCCTCCCTTCTGGATGTTTTCATGGGCTGGCAATGAGTGTCTGTGGCTTTACCAGGCACACAGTGCAATCTGTTGGTGGATCTACCATTTTGGGGTCTGGAGGATGGTGGCCCTCTTCTCACAGCTCCACTAGGTGGTGCCCCAGTGGGGACATTTCCCTTCCACATTGCCCTAGCAGAAGTTCTCCATGAGCATCCCACCCCTGCAGCAAACTTCTGCTTGGACATCCAGGCATTTCCATATATCCTCTGAAATCTAGGTGGAGATTCCCAAAGCTCAATTCTTGACTTCTGTGCACTCACAGGCTTAACATCATGCAGAAGCTGCCAAGGCTTGGGGCTTGCATCCTCTGAAGCCATGGCCCAAGCTCTATGTTGGCCCCTTTCAGCCATGGCTGGAGCAGCTGGGATGCAGATCACCAAGTCCCTAGACGACACAGAATGGGGACCCTGGAAACCATTTTCTCCTAGGCCTGCGGGCCTGTGATGGGAGGGGCTGCTGTGAAGATTTCTGACATGCCCAGGAGACATTTTCCCCATTGTCTTGGGGATTAACATTTGGCTACTTGTCACTTACGCAAATTTCTGCAGCCAGCTTGAATTTCTCCTCAGAAAACAGGTTTTTCTTTTTTTTTTTTATTATACTTTAGGTTTTAGGGTACATGTGCACAATGTGCAGGTTTGTTACATATGTATCCATGTGCCATGTTGATTTCCTGCACCCATTAACTTGTAATTTAGCATTAGGTATATCTCCTAATGCTGTCCCTCCCGAAAACAGGTTTTTCTTTCTTTCTTTCTTTTTTTTTTTTATTATACTTTAAGTTCTGTGGCACATGTGCAGAATGTGCAGGTTTGTTACATGGGTATACATGTGCCATGGTGGTTTGCTGCACCCATCAACCCGTCATCTACATTAGGTATTTCTCCTAATGCTCTCCCTCCCCTAGTCCCCCACCCCCCAACAGGCCCCGGTATGTGATGTTCCCCTCCCTGTGTCCATGTGTTCTCATTGTTCAACTCCCACTTATGAGTGAGAACATGCAGTGTTTGGTTTTCTGTTCTTGTGTTAGTTTGCTGAGAAGGTTTTTCTTTTCTATTGCATTGTCAGGATGCAAATTTTCCAAATTTTTGTGCTCTGCTTCCCTTATAAAACTGAATGCCTTTAACAGCACCCAAGTCACCTGTTAAATGCTTTGCTGCTTAGAAGTTTCTTCTGCCAGATACCCTACATCATCTCCCTCAAGTTCAAACTTCTATAGATCTCTAGGATGGGGCAAAATGCCTCCAGTCTCTTTGCTAAAACATAACAAGAATCCCCTTGGATTCCATTCCCAACAAGTTCCTCATCTCCATCTGAGACCACCTCAGCCTGGACTTTATTGTCCATATTGCTGTCAGCATTTTGGGTGAAGCCACTCAACAAGTCTCTAGGAAGTTCCAAACTTTCTCACATTTTCCTGTCTTCTTTGGAGTCCTCCAAACTGTTCCAACCTCTGCCTATTACCCAGTTCCAAAGTTGCTTCCTCATTTTTGAGTAACTTTTCAGCAGCACCCCACTCTGCTGGTACCAGTTTACTGTATTAGTCCATTTTCATGCTGCTGATAAAGACATATCTGAGACTGGGAAGATAAAGCAGTTTAATTGGACTTACAGTTCCACATGGCTGGGGAGGTCTCAGAATCATGGTGGGAGGTGAAAGACCCTTCTTACATGGCAGGTGGCAAGAGAGAAAAATGAAGATAAAACCATCAGATCTCATGAGACTTATTCTCTACCATAAGAACAGTATGGGGGAAACCGCCCCCATGATTCAAATTATCTCCCACTGGGTCCCTCCCACAACATGTGGGAATTATGGGAGTAGAATTCAAGATTAGATTTGGGTGGGGACACAGAACGAAACCATATCAGATGGGTCAGGGTAAGGTTGGCTGGATGTAACAAAAGATGGACAGTAAGTGTAACTAGGTGAGGGGAGGTTGTTCCTACTGTCTGGCACTGATCTTTAGATATATCATTGTTGAGGCTATTTTGCCACACCATCTTCATCTTTCAAGATCCCTACCCTCTATTGAGGGCATGGATGGAAGAAGTGGGGAGTACCATGATTGTTGACAAGGTGGCCACCCACAAGGGCAGTTTGAATGGCAGGGGGGCATGAACAGGCATTCTTCTGCTGAAAGATTTATGGATAATGTTTAGGCAGCCATCAAGAGAAGGCTGGTGTCCAGCACTATATTTCCTCTGTAAGGACTGTGTGATGTTCTCTGTCAATGGCAATGGATGGCATGCAGGCTTTGCTTTGACTTCCAATAGCTCCCACCTCTTTTTTGTCTGGCCATGTTTCCATCCTCCCCTTTAGAGTTCTGACTTCTTACTGGGAAGGCAAGGAGCAGCTTCCCACCCCACTGTTCTTAAGAATGACAATAAGCTTTGCTCCTGTCTGAATCTACCTTGCTGACTTTCTACAACTGGGGTTGGAACACTCTCTCTGTAAGAAGTTAGATAGTGAATATTTTAGCTTTTGTGGGCCAAGAGGCAAAATCAGGAATGTTTATACAAATTTTCTGAAAAAATTCAAAACTTTATTTACAGACACTGAAATTTGAATTTTAGGTAACTTTCATGTGTCATGTGATATTATTATTTTAATTTTTTCAACCTTTAAAAAATATGAAAACCATTCTTAGCTCAATGGCCAGATATAGAGTCAGGTGGCCAACTGCAGACGATAGTTTGCTGACCTCTATTCTAGAGCCTAATATTGAAGAAAAAAACCCAAACTCCCCCCCCTCCAAAAAAAACAACCCTCTGAATATTAAGTGTCTTGCAGTCCAAGATGCCTCTGACTGACTCATTCACTAAAATGAATGGAAAGAGTTAGGAAGCATAGGAAAGAAAAGCATAAAGATTGTCAATACTTTAAGCTCCCATTTCCCATAAGCAGGAAGTCAAAATGTTTTAAGTCCAAACAGCTGGCCAGAGCAGTGTCTTTTGAACTTACTTCATGACCAGAATCACCTGGCTTCTTGTTGAAGCTAGATTCCCGGACTAGAGGTTTTGATGCAGGGGAGACTTCTGGGTGGGGGTGTGCTCTCGGGACCAGGTAAGCTGAAGAAACACTATTCCAGGGGTGTAAAGGAACCTCAAAAGCTGTAGTTCTTTAAGTGTGGTCCCTGGCCCAGCAGAACCAGCATTACCTGAGAGCTTGAAAGAAATGCAAGTCCTTGGCCTATCCTAGAAACACTGAATCAGAAACTGTGGGGGTGGGGTCTGGCAATCTGGTTTTTATCAAGCCAGGTGGTCCTGATGCCCACTGAAATTTCAGAACGTCTGCTTCAAGGCATCATTACCAGCACGTGGAGAAGTGATTGAGCACCCACCCACCTGAGCAGTGAAGGCCTGGGCGCTCTTAAACTGCTGTGTTCTCAAGAGCGCAGGTCTGTGGGTGAGAGCAATTCTAACAGACATCTGAAGCCAAAGGCCTAGGTTTCCACAGGAAGATCTGGAAACCCTATTCCAGGCACGCCTTTTGGAAGTCAAGGGCTGTATTCCCCTAAGAGGGGGCACCATGGATCCTAGAGATAGCAAATGCCATCCAAGGTGATGGTGAGGGTTTTCAGCTTTTCTGCACGTGTGACCGTTTACTGCACCAGGAGCTTTCTAGTGACTTCCACCTTTTTCAGGTTTCTCCAAGGTCCACCGCGGAACTCCTGTCCTGGGCCTGCCAGTGAGGTGCTGGGAGCTTCCCGACCTCACAAGCGGCTCTTGTGATGTAATTGCCACCTGAGTCATGCCCCTCCTGGTCCTGGCGACATCACAGAGGCTACCTGGATACGGACCCGGCAGCTTCCTGGGGCCCAGTCAGCCGCTCCAGGGGCCTAAGTCTGGGCTGCGGAGGCTGGGGCGGTGGCGTGCAGGGTGAGGTCTCCCGGGCTGGCGCACCTGCAAGCCCCCTGCTGCTCCCTCGTGCTAGGCCAGCTCCAGGAGGGCAACAGATGACAGGACATTGCAAAAGGGTCACTTAGATTTTCCTTCAAGTAAACAGAACACCTGCCAAGACCCTCGAGCCTGGACATGCCCCAAGCCAGGTGGTTGGGGTCTAGGAGTCGGCTGCAGCTGGCGATGCTCTGAGGGGACGTCAGGGCCTCAGGATGGCCCCTATGAAGATGAAGTGCATCTGTGAACTGTGCTCCTGTGGGTAAGGTGGCTGTGCCCAGGGCAAGGCTGGGGGAGCCTGGGTTTTCAGACTCCCGAGGAAGGGAAGCCTCCCCCAGCTGCTTCATTAGGCGGCATCACGGTGGGTTTGTCCACTTGCCATGTTTTTTAAGCCACAATTTTGTCAACTAGCGTTGTGCCCGCGGACGCCCCATCAGTTCTGGCGAATGTGGCTGTTTTCGGGCCTTCTGTGCCGCTTCACTTGAGAAGTGCAGGAGGGTTGAAAATGGGCATGGCTGCGCAGTCTGCACTCCCTTCCCTGGAGCCCAGAAAGTGTCAGCCAAGGAGGGAGAACACCTGGCCCAGTGGGACCAGTCTTGCTCCTTTTGGGAAAGTGATAGAATGGGAGGAGAATTCCTGTAGTATAACTGAATTTCTCATTCAGAGAGATTGTTACTTTGTCAGAAAAGTATAAGGTATTAGTAAAACTTGTTCCACATTGTGTAGAGTTGAATAAGAATAATGAAAACATTACTTTCACAGTCGCCTGGCCCTTCTAACCTTTAAGGACCATGTCTGGGTGGAATCGCAGTAAAGGTGGTCCTGGGGGGAAATCATGGGCTTTAGTCAGAGTCCCACGGGCTGACTGGTCTGCTGTCACTCACATGATCTCTTAGATACTCCTTCTATCTGCTTCCCAGGACAGCTGGGTTTCTGCTTGGCTGGGGCAGGCAGTGGGCAGCAGAGGAGCAACAGGCAAGAAGGTTCTGAGGTTAGATCTCCTGGGCTGTCATAAATTGTGGGATCTTAGATTGGTAACTAAACTCCAGGCCATAGTTGCCTCATCTGTACCAACAATACCTACCTCACAGGACTATTGTAAGAGTTAAGATCATGTATGTGAGTCCTGGTACATGGATTGTGCTTAATATGTTAGTGTCCTGAAATCTGAAAAAAGAGCAAATATGACACATGCATATAAAAATGGTATCAGTAGTGTGGAGGATTAAAGGGCACTCTAAAAACTGGATCAGCAACCTTCTATATCTCTGGCATCAGTGAATGGTTCCCAACTCTGGCTGCTGATAGAATCACACAGGGAGTTTGAAAACTACTATCAGTTGCTTAGGCCGTTGAATTGATAATCTCAGAGTGGGCCCTGTCAACTGTCTAAAGGTGATTCTGACCATTTGCTAGGACTAGGACTCACTGAACTAGATCATGTACAAACGTGGGTCTTGCTTTTGAGCTTTGTTAAGTGGGGCCAGAGCAGTGTATAGTCTAGGACTACATGTTACTGAGCAAAACCTTTTTTTCTAAGGCTGCCTTTCTTTTTTTTCTTTTTGGAGACGGTGTCTTGCTCTGTTGCCCAGGCTGGAGTGCAGTGGTGCCATCTCGTTTCACTGCAACCTATGCCTCAGGGTTCAAGTGATTCTCCTGCCTCAGCCTCCTGAGTATGGGATTACAGGCACATGCCACGATGCCTGGCTAATTTCTGTATTTTTAGTAGAGACAAGGTTTCAACCATGTTGTTGAGGCTGGTTTTGAACTCCTGATCTCAGGTGATTGCCTGCCTCGGCCTCCCAAAGTGCTGGGATTACAGGCATGAGCCACTAAGGCCTTCTTTCTACTGGGACGCTTTACATTACCCTCCTGTGTCCTCCTACGTTGTTCTAGGCATTGGGATTGAATTTATAAGACATAGTCTCCATCTTTGCACAGCGTGCAGTCTAGGTAGGAAGGCAGAATGCTTATTAAGAGGTGCAGAGCATATATAGTGAGAAGTCTCCCTCCTGCCCCTGCAGTAGGGGTATGACTCATTTGGGTGTTCCTTCTCTGACTCTGTTCTCATTCTGTCCCTGCAAAGGAGCCACTTTCCATTGGAAGCAGAGTCTGTTCTTGTGTCTCTTCTCCTTTTCTTCTCTCCTCATCCTGTATTTTCTCCTCCACTTTATGGTTTCAGCCACCAATAGTTTCTCCTGCCTTCTGAATTCCAGTTTCATTTTCATCTTCTCAAAGTGCTTTGGTGATCCATCTGTCTCATTAATCTCAACTTCAACAACCTTCAAACATTATTCTGGTATCTGCCCCATTCAGGGTGCCAGCAATCTTCCATTCACTCTGGGTGAAAATTTTGAATCATCTTACTCTCCCTCAACCACAACATTGAATCTTTTTTTTTTTTTTTGAGATGGAGTCATACTCTGTCATGCAGTGGCGCGATCTCTGCTCACTGCAACCTCCGCCTCCTGGGTTCAAGCGATTCTCCTGCCCCAGCCTCCCAAGTAGCTGGGATTACAGGTACCCACCACCATGCTGGGCTAATTTTTGTATTTTTAGTAGAGATGGGGTTTCACCTTGTTGGCCAGGCTGGTCTTAAACTCCTGACCTCAAATGATCCACCTACCTTGGCCTCCAAAAGTGTTAGGATTACAGGCGTGAGCCACCGCGCCTGGCACGTTGACTCTTTCCTAAAGTCTGGGTCCCTCCTCCATTGTGATCTTTCTTTAATTGGTCCCTTCCCTTTTATTCCTGTTACAGCCTCCCTAGTTCTCTCGTTTTTGTGTTTGGAAACTGGTCCTAAAGTACCTTCCTAGTTTTTTTTTCCTCCCATGATTCCCTTACATGAAACTACATGTAATTGGATCAGATTTCTTGGCATCCCCCGAGTGGACCTGCTGATCTCCCTTCTCTGATCCTTATCCTTTCCCTTTCTCTGAAATACCTATGTTCCCTCCTCCTGCTGGACTTGTAAGGCCCTGTTTCACTTGCAAATTCCTCATTAACCCAGCCCTGTGGCTCCCCATCAAAGAAGAACCCCGCTCCGTATTCTCATCCTCTAATTATGCATCGGCATGCCTTATATCCTCGATTAATTACATATACACTGGGAAAACAGATATTTTCTATTTTTGTGTGTGCACTGTATTATAGCAACACACTGTTTTCTTAACAGCTAACACATCTTTTTGAATGAATGGATGGCGTTTTTTGTTTGTCAAGGTCATAACATGCTGGACTGGGTTAGAAATGTAAGATTTAGAGATGTACTGTCCAGTATGGTAGCCAGCTGTGGCAATTTTATTTAAATAAATGAAAGTTAAATAAAACTAAAAATTCAGTTTCTCAGCTGCACAAGCCACATTTCAAGTGTTAGTAGCTACTTGAGTATAGTCACTCCCATACCGGCCCATGCAGATATGGAGCGTTTCCATCACTGCGGAAAGTTCTGTTGGACAACACTGATCTTGAGTCTCATTATTTGGAAGTCTTGATCTCTCCCACCCCAATTAAATCCCTCCCACCCCAATTATATCCGCTCAGTGACTGGTTGGGATGGAGCGAGGAATTTTATAGGTGTTTTCTAAGCTGTGGAAGTCTATATTTGGCTTTTCCAGTCTGAGGTCATGGGAAAAAGCAATGGGAAGTCTGGAGGACAAGCATGCATGAAGAAGTCAGAGACAGCGCCCTTGAGTGGGAGGGGGAGACCGGGGTTCCTGAGTGAGTCACTGGATCTCTCTGGGCTTCAGTTCTCCCATTTTTTAATCCTGGAGATTTGTGGAGACCCTCAGGGCTGCCAGGGAGGGAGAGAAGCACATTTATTCCCACTTCTCTCCCACATTTTCTTCTTCCAAAGTTTTTTTTTGAGCAAATAATTCTTTAATGTCCTTTCAACTTTAACTTTTGAGGACATTGTACTTGTTGGCGAGGGGGCTCCCTGGATAAGAAGGTGTCCATCTGCAGGAGCAGCTGCCGACGGCTGCTGGGGAAAAGCCACCAATGGGTGACTCTCTTGGAGCAAGTTCTTATATTTGGCCACAAGATGGCAGACGTTTCCTGATCAATTCGCACTGCGGGTTAAACCAAATCAGCCTGAATGGAAAAGGAAAACCTTTGGAGTTCTGGATTTTATTTTATTTTTAAATAGATTTATCTGAAGTTTTCTAAAATGAGCAATTAGAGTTTAGGGTCCAGCAGAGCTCAGGAAAGTGGTACGCCTTTCAGAGTAGATGGCAGATTACAAAGTGAAAAGTGTTTCAAATGTCTAAATTTAAAGATTCCAACCACTTGTAAAACTTTTTAATGAGCTTTGCTGGGCTAAAAAAAAAAAATCAGACATATTTTACTACATCGAGCTCAAGGCTTTGCCTCCACAACACTGCTCTACTTCTTTCCTTGATGATCAAAATCTTGCAATTGGAATTATTACCATAAAATGTCATAATATTCTCTTTTCAACATAATCAGCACCAAATAAGCAGAGTATTGTGGTTTGCAGAAATACAGTAAGGTCAACATCTAAATTTTTTTTTTTTTTTGAAACTAATGTACCACTTAATTATCTTGACTTCAGAAGCTACATGGCGGGGGAGTGCTCTGAATAGAGTAACTCTACTTTTGTATATGAGAGTATAATGTTTCCAATTGTATCTGATTATCTCCAGCATTTCCTGTTATTGAAAAAATGCTACTCTGCAGAGTTTTATTTTTATTTTTTATTTTTTTTTGAGACGGAGTCTCACTCTGTTGCCCAGCCTGGAGTGCAATGGCGCCATCTTGGCTTACTGCAACCTCCTCCTCCCGGGCTCAAGCGATTCTTCTGCCTCAGCCTCCCGAGCAGCTGGGATTATAGGCGCCCGCCACTACTGCCGGCTAATTTATTTATTTTTTTGTTTTGTTTTTCCCCCAAACCATCTTTTGTTGCGCACTTCAGCCGCGAGTCCGGGGCTGGCCTGCCGTGCCCTAGGCGTAGTACTGTAGGTTGGCTTTCTTCTCGACCTGGACCTCCAGGATGCCTTCCATGTAGTCCTCGTGGGTGAGCTCCGTGGCACCCCTGCGCAGTGGAATCATACCCGCCTCCACACACACAGCCTTGCCCTGGGCCCCGTTGAAGTCATCTGTGCAGCTGGCCAGCTCCTTCGCAGTTCACGTCAGGACTGACGTTCATCTTTTGGGAGTGGATCTGCATGATTCTGGCCCAGGCACTCGATCTTGCGGTCCAGGCGGCCCTAGCGGAGCAGGGCGGGGTCCAGGATGTCCACCCGGTTTGTGACTGCAATTACCTTAACTTGGGTGTTGGGCTGGAAGCCATCCAGCTGGCTCAGAAGCTCCAGCATCGTCCTCTGCACCTCTCGGTCCCCGGACTTCTCACTGTCTAAGTGCTTGGTGCCTATGGCATCCAGCTCATCAATGAAGATGATGGAGGGCGCTTTCTCCTTGGCCAGGGTGAAGGCATCCCAGACTAGCTTGGCACCATCTCCAGTGAACATCTGCACCAGCTGGGGGCTAGCCAGCTTTAGGAAGGTGGCCTTAGTCTGTGCCCTACAGGCCCAGGCCAGGAGGGTCTTCTCCGTCCCTGGGGGCCAGCACCCCTTTTGGAGGTTGGATCCTCAAGTTCTCAAACTTCTCCTTGTGGTTCATTGACAAGACAATAGCCTCCACCAGTTCCTGGATCTGCTTGTCCAAGCCCCCAATGTCACTGTATTGCTCCCTGGGTCTCTCATCCACCTCCGTGGCCTTCACCCGTGAGTCGTCCTCTGGGCAGTGTCTCCAGGATTGGATAGGAGTCTTTGTTCACACCCACCAGGTCTCCTGGCTTTAGCTTTTCAGCATCCACCAATCCAATCATAGGTAGGAAGTATGTCTGTCGTGTAGAGGTTTTGATCACAGCACACTTGTCCTTCCTCTGGGAGTCCAGGTCAATATTGGCACCATCCTCCTCTTGATCATTGGGATCAACATCCAGGAGCTCGATGACATTGGAGACAAGGTACACCAGGGTTTTGTTCACATTGATTTTCTCACTGTTCTCTTTGATCTTGTCCTTCACAGCTTGGAGCTCATGGGTGACTCTTAACATTTCACTCTTCATGATCTTGATCTCACTGTCCAGAAGCCATGTGTGCTGGATGATCTCCTCCGTGGACATGTTGAGCACCTCCACCCCAGTTCCATCTTGCTTGGCCTCATCCTGCACGGTTGCCATCTTCTCTTTTAGTTTTTGTATTTTTAGTAGAGGTGGGGTTTCACCATGTTGGCCAGGCTGGTCTTGAACTCCTGATCTTCTGATCCACCCACCTCAGCCTCCCAAAGTGCTCAGACTACAGGTGAGCTACCACACCTGGCCCAGAGTTTTATAATATTAAACCACCTTCCATCTTTACAGTATTTTGAAAATTCAGAAAGTATTTTCCCATATCTTATTATCTTACTGTGGGTCCCTCAACATGGGAAGCATTGCTTAGTTTGGAAATTCGATTCCTTGATTTTAGCCTCTCTTTTCCCTGGGGATGTTTTCAGTCTATTGAGCTGTTCTTTCCCAGATGACTAAATTTGAAACTATGGTTAGGTGGGGAGTGGGTGGCACAAGGCAGGGTTGCTGTAAAGTAAAATGTTAATCAGCCTTTTAAAGCTGAAAAGGATCTTAGTGGTCTCTAGCTCTTTTATTTTACAGATAAGGAAATAGAAACATTGAGATTAATTTTAATATATGAGAACATGTTAAGCTTCAGGCACAATTTAGGTCAATCAATTAAATTTTATTCATCTTTTACTGGGTATCAGGCACTGCTAGGTGTTAAAATTTACAGTCCGGTCTATTTTCGAGTCACACTGGACCATTTAAAAAATTGATACATAATGATTGTACATATTTCTGGGGTACAAGTGACATTTTGATATATGCATATAACATGTAACAATCAAATTAGGGTAATTAGCATATCTATCACTTCACACATTGATCATTTATTTGTATTGGGAAGCTTACAAATAATCTTCTAGCTATTTTGAAATATATGGCAAATTATAACTATAGTCACCCTACTGTATTATCAAACACTGTAATTTATTTCTTCTATCCAACTGTATTTTTGTATCCATTAACCAACTTAATTAGTTCCCCCAACTCCCACAATGGGCCATTTTTGATTGTAGAGTGCAATATGAAGGCTCTTGTCCAACTGAGAAAATAGTATCTGATATATAAAAAAAGTGTAATTCTAAAAGCCTTTTAGTAAAGTAATATAAATAGCAAATCTCCCTCCTGAGATTAAAATGTAGTAACACTACTTTTTCTAAAATTCTTGTAAAAAATTGTTAATGAAAGGATTGATATAGTTTACTTTTATATCTGATTATTTTACGGCTTACAGTGCACCATTTTAAAGATTTTGTGCAATCTTGCAGGAAATTCCAGGACTGGTTAATGTATCATGAAATATTTATGAAGCATTGGTAGTATGTGCAGCATTTCATAAAAAAGGTAGTCCCATAGAGGACTCAAAAATTGCTGAAAAGGATGTGGATTTGGCCCTTTCACAGAGCTTGCAGAGGAAGGTGATCTCAGGGGCAGCCATGTATCTGCAACTTAAATCAGTTATGTTAACCAGGGAGGAACTTGTTATTTTAATTTTGGAAAATATTTTCTTCACATTGATGGAAATTTCCTTAACCTTAAATTTTATCTTCTTAGAGTCTCTGTTACAAATTAAGAGGAAGGAAAAAAAATTGAGGACTTGGTTTGATACTACATGTTTTAAGAATTCTTATTTTTAATTTAAATAAAATTGACTTCATAAATTCTGATTAAGGAAAAAAAAGACAAAGAACAGCCTTTAACAGATACTTGCTGATGACTTACCTTTAGCAGAATCCAGATAGAGATGCCAAGAAAAAAAAGAAAAACTTTCACTTTGAGATTGAATTTTTATTGTAGATTTCATGTACTTTTCATGTTAAACTATGTTATGCTCCTTAAAAATGGCCTTTTTTCATATCAGAATTAATGTTTAATTGTTCATAAATACCTTTCATCTTATAAAATGAGTACAAGTGGGTATATGTCAAATTTCAGATATTATTAGAGTACAGCTTCATATTCCAATTACAGCAGTAAATATGATCTATTCGACCTTATAGTCTGCCGATGGATCCGTTCAGAGTAACATGTTCTGATTCTGTTCTGTAGTGGGCAGTTTTAAACGTCATTCCCTCCATTGATATTAAAATATTTACTACTGACCTTCAGGTGATTAATAGTTTATTTGGAAAGATGACATGTCTCGGGATGGGTGGAGGAGGGGTGGAAACAGCTACCCTTAGATGAATGAGACCAATAAAACAAGTGATGTAGGATGTGAGGTGTGGGAGAGGCACTTTGGGATGGGGTAGCCGGGGAAGGCTTTAGGATGGAGAAGTGATGAGGAAAGTGAAGCTGGGGTGAGACTGCCTGGTTTCAAATGCTGGCTCTGCCACTTTTTAACTGTGTGTGCGTATGCAAACCATTTTATCTTTCTGTAAAGTAGGGATAACAATACCTTATTCTTAAGGTTGGTGTGAGGATTAGGCGTGAGAGGAGCACAGGCCCTGGAGGAAAGGGTACGTTGGGGTTTAGTGAGGCTGCCCCTGCTGCAGGGCATGGTGGTCACAAACACAGGGAAGACATCATGTCCACCTGAGCACTTGAGCCTGCGGGAGATCGTGCCGGAAGCTTGCTGGAGGCACATTGCAGAGGGGCCCTTACATGTCTCAGAATGTGAACTCGCCAGCAAAGAGCCATGGATGGATTTTGAGCTGGAGAGTAACACAGATAAACAGTCTTTTCTCCCACACACACAAAAAAAGCCTTAAAAGAGTAGCATTTCTTCTTCTTTTTTATAATATAGAGATGAGGTGTCACTACGTTGCCTAGGTTAGTCTCAAACTCCTGGGCTCAAGCAATCTTCCCACCTCGGTCTCCTCAAGTGCTGGTGGGAGGAACCACTGTGCCTGGCCCCCTTCGTTTGTTCGTTCGTTCGTTCTTTCCTTCGTTCCTTTCCTTCCTTTCCTCCCTTTCCTCCCTTCTTTCCTTCTTTCTTTCCTTCTTTCTTCTTCAGATATGCCCAATATCTGAATTAGGCTGACTTTAAATCTGTTAATGTTTTGGTTTTTCTGAGTGGATTTGTAGTTTGCTAATATTTCCTTAAAGATATTTTCTCTCCATTCCGTTCTTGTCATTTTTCTTAACTTGATTCAACAAATGATTAAGTGATGATTTACTAAGAGAAGTGGCAGAGTATTGCAGTTCCAAGCGCAGATTGTGGAGCCAGACTATCTTGGTTCAAATCCCAGCCTTTCTACTCCCTAACTGTGTCATGTTAAACCATTTCACAGTGAAGTTTCTATTTCTGTGTACCTCAGTGTTCTCATCAGTAAAATGGAGATAGAACTTGACTCAACAGAGTTATTGAGAGGATTGAATCAGTATTAAGCAAGTAGAACAATGTGTGCATCCACAGTAAGATATAGGTAGACGTTATTAAATAAGCATAAAGGTCTGTTCTAGGCAATGAAGCCTGAGGAAGTGTACTTGCCTGAGCACTTGAGTCTGAGTGGGAGATCCTGCCAGCAGCTCTGTGGAGCTTGCACTCTAGAGAAGAGAGTTAGGTTTGTTTACTGACTTGCAGGTAATACAAAATGCCCTGCAGAGAATTAACTCTGGGGGGTGGGGGGATGTAATCTGGTGTTTGGGGGGCTCGATTAAATTTGGATGATAAGAATAGTTTGCAGAGACTTCATCTGCTCCTTATACTCTGGGAGGCTCTCTGCCCTTTCTGGGATGCCTACACTTGAGTCCAGCATTTATTAGGCTTTGTGAGTTCGTACTGACATTAACAAACACTAAGGTTAAGTTGCTGTTCAGTTTAGAACTTTGCAAGTCTTCAAAACAATGACTCTGGGGATTAAAGACATACTCCCTGCATAGCATACCCTACTATTCTGTTTTATTGTCTTTACCAGTTTGTTCAAAGTAACTTTGAAGTTTCTCTGGTTGTTTCTCTAAAAGGAAAGAAAAATGTTTCTAAATGGCTGTCAAGTTAGCCGCTAAGCAAAATATATCCTTGTATTTTAAATATCTAGACTATCCAAAAGCCCTTCATTCTAATGTTAACAAATTGGGGTTGTAATGTAAAAAATCAGTTAAGTTTCTCCCAGTGCTGGTCAATAACTTAACTTTTAGAAGCTACCCATTATAAGTAACTATTTTTAAAAATCACTATCTTTCCCCATAATGGTCCAACTGCTCTTTCAAGTATGATGCATTTCAAGTCTTCTCCAAATGAAAAAAAATCTACATACAATCTGTGAACCACAGCTCCAAATGAAGAGCAGAGTCAATTGAATACCTTGTTCTTTATCTTGCTTCAAATGGGAGGGCAGTGGGTAATATTAGGGGAAGAACATGCTATTGTGTCCGGAATTGGTTCCTTTTGGGTGGGTTCTTGGTCTCACTTCAAGAATGAAGCTGCGGACTCTCGCAGTGAGTGTTACAGTTCTTACAGATGGTGTGTCCAGAGTTTGTTCCTTCAGATGTTCAGATGTGTCCAGAGTTTCTTCTTTCCAGTGGGTTGGTGATCTTGCTGACTTCAGGAGTGAAGCTGCAGACCTTTGCAGTGAGTGTTACAGCTCTTAAAGGTGGCACGTCCGGAGTTGTTCATTTCTCCTGGTGGGTTCGTGGTCTTGCTGACTTCAGGAATGAAGCCACAGAAACTCACAGTGAGTGTGACAGCTCATAAAGATAGTGGGGACCCAAGGAGTGAGCAGCAGCAAGATTTATTGTGAAGAGCAAAAGAACAAAGCTTCCACAATGTGGAAGGGGACCCGAGCCAGTTGCCACTGCTGAGCAGGTTGTCGCTGCTGGCTTGGGTGGCCAGCTTTTATTCCCTTACTGGGCCCTGCCCACATCCTTCTGATTGGTCCATTTTACAGAGTGTTGATTGGTCCATTTTACAGGGTGTTGTTTGGTCCATTTTACAGAGTGCTGATTGGTCCATTTTACAGAGTGCTGATTGGTGTGTTTACAATGCTTTATAGCTAGACACAGATTGCTGACTGGTACAGTTTTACAGAGTGCTGATTGGTGCATTTGCAATCTTTTAGCTAGACACAAAAGTTCTCCAAGTCCCCACTTGACCCAGAAGCTCAGCTGGCTTCACCTCTCACTATGACTGTTGGGATTGCAGTCCTGGATTTAATTACTTACAAGCTTTGTGAACTTGTTCAGGTCCTTGAATATCTCTAGACTGTCAAAAATCAGTGATCCTCAGACAGTGGGATTCCCATCATCTATAGCGGTGTGTTTCCAGGTCCAGAGAACTTCCATGTCAGGGCCCTGAAGGTGTCTGTGGAGGTCTTCTACAGCTTCTGCTGGCGACCTCAAGTCAGGGAAAAGGGGACATGGGGCACAGCCCTGAAGGTGGACAGATGTTTTCCTGAGTTCATCAAAAGTATTGAATAGCTAGTTGGGAGTATGTGTCTTTCTCGGACCTTATGGCTCTTGGGGTGTCTAATCTGTTTTCTTCTGGGTACTCTGACTTCCTCTGCACATTGGCTGTCTGTGGCTACCCCAGCCCTAGCTTCATACCACTTCTCATTTCAGAGAACTGAAGAGCTTAATGTGCTGTTTCCAAATTCCAAAGAAAAGAGCACCTGGTTGGGTTCAGCCTGTGACAGGTGGCTCTTCTGGTATGAGGCTGTCTCCTGTGGTCTAATCAGCTGAGCATCAGGAGGGGTGATGTCACATAGAACAAACTGGGCAGCTAGAGGAGAGCAGTTTTAGGTAATAAGGATGTAGTTAGGAAGAAAATAATTAAGAGGAAACAATTGGCCTTGCAACGATTCTTGCCAAGATAACCTTGTGGATAAAGCTAGTGAAAGATGGGTTGGATGACAGTATTAGGTTAGGTGGATTCCCAGGTCATTGAACAAGCAGGCCAAAAGAGTGTCAACGGATGGCTTTTTACCTGCTTAAAACAATATCACCATTGTTAGTGATACTGGAACAATATCCCCATGCCCTAGAACTCTATCGTTAGCTTTGCCATGTTCAACATTTTTAATCAAAACTTGGATGAAGACACAGAAGACATCCTTATCAAATGTGCTGAGAACACAAAATGGGAAGAACATAGCAAGCATAATAGATGACAGAATGAAGATTCAAAATTATCTTGGTCAGGCCCAGTGGCTCACACCTGTAATCCTGGCATTTTTGGAGGCTGAGGTGGGCAAATCACTTGAACCCAGGAATTCAAGACCAGCCTGGGCTGCATGGTGAAACCCCGTTTCTACAAAAAATACAACAACAAAAAATTAGCTGGTTATGGTGGTGCGTGCCTGTAGTCCCAGGTACTGGGGATGCTGAGGTGGGAGGATGGCTTGAGCCTTGGAGGCGGAGGTTGCAGTGATGCAGTGAGCTGAGATCGCACCACTGAATCCCAGCCCAGGAAACAAGGCAAGACCCTGTATAAAAAAAAAAAAAAAAATTGTTTTGACAGGCTGAAATGCTGGGCCCCAAACAAGCTGGAACTTAGCAAGAGTAAGCATGAAGTTTCACATTTGGGATGAAAAATCAATTACACATAGTCATAATGGAGGTGGTTTATCTTGGCCTTTTCAGTTTGTGAAAAGGTCTTGGGGTTTTACTTAACTACGGTTTTATGTGATCTGATGGTATGATGTGGCTGCGAAGAAGCATTTACTTAGTTTTACGCTAAATGGAGATAGAGTGTCCAGGTTAACAGATGTAATTACTTCATTGGACGTTTGCTTTGTCAGAACACAACTGAAGGATGCTTTTCCATGTGGACACTTTTTTTTTTTTTTTTACAGTACCTGCTGGTGACCAGAATGGCTAGGTTATACGAATGCATTCTGAAAGTGAGAAAACTTGAACTTGACAACAGCAGAAGATAGATGGATAATAACCTAGTATTTGAATGCTGTAGTCTACAGAAGAGGGCTTTTACTTGTTCTGGGTTGTTCAGAATGTGGAACCAAGACCCATGAGTGGTCATTGCATGAAAATGGATTTGGGGTCAATACTAATCAAGAATTTTGTAGCAGTTAGAACTGTAAGAAATTGAAGTAGACTACTTTTTCTTTCTTTCTTTTTTCTTTTGAGACAGTGTCTCACTGTCACTGAGGCTGGAGTGCAGTGGTGCTGTCTGGGCTTACTGCAACCTCTGCCTCCTGGGTTCAAGTGATTTCTCCTGCCTCAGCCCCTCGAGTAGTTGGGATTACAGGCATGCACCACCATGCCTGGGTAATTTTTGTATTTTTTGTAGAGGTGGGATTTCACCATTTTGGCCAGGCTGGTCTCGAACTCCTGACCTCAAGGTAAACACCTGCCTCGGCCTCCCAAAGTGCCGGGATTACAGGTGTGAGCAAACTGTGTCCAGCCGCAGTAGACTTTTTCTGACCCTTAAGTGGGGTGTGTGTCTGTGAGATGCTATGGAAAGGGCTCCTACATTGGGCAGGAGGTTTGACAAAATTATCTCTAGAGTCACTTTCCCCACTAGAAACCCAGATTTCTGGAAAGACAGAAGAGCCTTTTTTCTTTTCTTAATTTGTCAGTAATGTCTCAGCAAAGAAGAGCATTTATTTTAATATGATCATTGGACTTGAAGGGCTTCTACAGAGAACTATGGGTACATGTGATATGAAGAATAAGCTGAGATCCATATGCACTTGAAAAACCAGGAAAATTAAGAGGATTCTTTTTTTTTTTTTTTCTTTTTTTTGAGATGGAGTTTCACTCTTGTTGCCCAGGCTGGAGTGCGATGGCGTGATCTCTGCTCACTGCAACCTCCACCTCCCAAATTCAAGCGATTATCCTGCCTCAGCCTCCCGGGTAGCTGGGATTACGGGTGCCTGCCACCAAGCCCGGCTAATTTTGTATTTTTAGTAGAGACAGGGTTTCTCCATGTTGGTCAGGCTGGGTTCGAACTCCTGACCTCAGGTGATCCACCGGCCTCAGCCTCCCAAAGTGCTGGGATTACAGGCGTGAGCGGGTTCTTAAGGCAGCTATATTTAACATATAAAGCATATACCCAGACTTCAGTGTCCTGTCTCTAACCACTGCTCCTACTGAATCTGCCTTTTTACCTGGTGCCTCTGCTTTTCTGAGAGCCCTTGGATAACTTTTGGGTAGTGTATTAAAAACCTTTATCTGTTGTGTCCACAGTATCCCCTGATTATGTCTGCATGTAGCAGTTCACATTAAGGAGGCTTTTATGGGCTAGCCTGGGACTCTAGCCATGACATGAAGCAATACTTTTGTGGGAAATGTATTTCAGGCTTCCAACAGCGTGTATTGACTTTTGAAACATGTTCCATTGCAAAGCTGGAATGACCCATGTTTCTCTCTTATGATGTCCCACTTCACACCCATCTTGGAGCTATTCCTAAACTGGGTTCTGGTCTTGGAAGCCTTCTTTGCACCTTCCTGCCAACCATGGCAGTTCCTGAAATTCTGACACTTACATGAATCAAGCCTTCCTGTTTCTCTTCCACTGCTCTATCTAGAAATGAATTTTAAGAGACTTTTCTTCCCCCAAAAGAATTTGAAGAATCTTAAATAACTTTACATGATATAGTACAATAAAAAACAAAAAACAAAAACATGGAGAATAGTTCCGTGGTGGTGTTTTTTTTTTTGTTTTTTTTTTTTGTTTGTTTTTTTTAAGATGGGGTCTTGCTCTGTTGCCCCAGCTGGGGTGCAGTGGTGCAATCATGACTCACAGCAACCTCAACCTCTCAGGCTCAAGTGATCCTCCCACCTCAGCCTCCCAGGTAGCTGAGACCACAGGTGTGTACAACCACACCCAACTAATTTTTGTATTTTTTGTAGAGATGAGATTTTGCCATGTTGCCCAGGCTCGTCTTCACCTCCTAGGCTCAAGTGATCTTCCTGCCTTGGCCTCCCAAATTGTTGGGATTACAGGCGTGAGCCATCGTGCACAGCCAGTTCCATGTTTTCTATCCCAATAGTTCACTTGTGTGCATGCTTGAAATCATCGCATGTGGATTTAAGGTTTTTGTTTTGGTGTTCTTAGCTTCTTAGGCATTTAATGCTTGCATTAGAAGGTGTAGGAGATAGGCGTGGATATTTTTAAATGATGGACCAGGGAAAGCTCCTGGAATGGTTATATTATTCAGGATTCTTGGTTGAAGTAACTGAAATGGACACTGGTTTGTTTAAGCAAAAGGCTGTGGGGCAGTTTACAGAAGTGTGGAGAGGCAAGGTTGGAATATGGACAGGTATAGGAGAGGCCAGAAGGCCAGAGCCACAGCCCAAATCACTCTGCAGAGACTGGTGAGCCGGCCGCTGAGGCCTGCTCTGGCGCAGCGTGCTGTAGCTGCAACAACTGTCACTGGCCATGCTCTGGTGCTGCCAGTGTCCCTGTCTGTAGAATGAATTCTTCACTGTCACCCCAGTTTTTTTAAAAAATATTTTTTCATCTTTTATTTTAGATTGTGTGGGTATGTGTGCAGGTTTGTCATGAAGGTATATTGTGTGATGCTGAGGTTTGGGGTATGGTTGAACCTGTCATTCAGGAAGTTAGCAGAGTACCCAATAGGTAGGTTTTCAATTATTGTCCCTCCCCTTGTATTCTCTAGTGTCACTCCAAATTTTTTGGCATGAATTGATCTTTCTTTTTTTTCTTTTTCTTTTCTTTCTCTTTCTCTTTCTCTTTTCTTTCTGCCTTTGCCCTTTGCCTTTGCCTTGCAACAAGGTCTCACTATGTTGCCCAGGCTGGTCTCAAACTCCTGGGCTCAAGCAATCTGCTCACCTCTGCCTCCCAAAGTGCTAGGAGTACAGGCATGAGCCACAATGCCAGGCCCAACTGGTCTACATTAAAGTTGCAGAGGGGAGCTTCTGATTGGCCAGGCCTTGGTCACATGCTCAGGCCTTACGGAGGTAGGTGGGTGGTTGTGAGGGGTGTCTCACTTTTTGGTTTCTGTAGTGGCAGGCGGGCACTGCCTCCTACAAGATAAATATGGTGGGAATTCATCAAACGAAAGGTATCTCAAAAAATGTTAGGTAGCTAAAAAAAAAAAAAAAAAAAGAAAAAAGTCAGATGTTAGGTATTAAAAGAAAATGGCTAGCGAAAAATAATAACTTTTGCTTACATTTCTGTATTCATTTATGAAAAGGCTCAACTTAGAGCAGGGTTTCTAGTCTGTGGTACCAATGGACATTTTTGTTGTGGGGCCTTCCTGTGCATTGTAGGGTGTTTAGCAGTATCCTTGGCCACTACCCACTGGATGCCAGTGGCACCTACCCGACTTTTGACAATCAAAAATGTGTCTGCACATTGCCACGTGTTTCCTGGGGGGGCAAAATTTCCCCCAGCTGAGAATCACTGGGCTAGAGGCATTCTCAAGCCATGGGTTATGCTTTTATTTATTTATTTATGTATTTATTTTTTGAGACACAGTCTCGCTCTGTCGCCCATGCTGGAGTGCAGTAGCGCAATCTCGGCTCACTATAACCTTCGCCACCTGGGTTCAAGCAATTCTTCTGCCTCAGCCTCCTGAGTAGCTGGGACTACAGGCATGCACCACCATGCCCAGCTAATTTTTGTACTTTTAGTAGAGACGGGGTTTCACCATGTTGGTCAGGCCGGTCTCGAACTCCCGGCCTCAGTGGATCCACCCGCCTCAGCCTCCCAAAGTGCTGGGATTACAGGCATGAGCCACCATGCCTGGCCGGGTTATGCTTTTATAGCCTTGCATTAATGGCTTTATCACAGGAATGGATCTTATATTACTGTCCTTGGAGAGGGACAAAGCTTTTCTCATCATGGTGCCCTTTCCCTGCATGTGAATGTCTGAATCTTCACTATTCTCAGCCTTCAGTGTAGCTAAGAATCAACTGGAGAGCTGTTTGAAGGAGGCCAGTTTCTGGGCCCTACTTCATACACTTTAATTCTGTGGGTCTGAGGCCCAGGAATCTGCAAGTTTTAACAACTTTGGTGATTAAGATGCAGGTGGGTGATGGACTACACTTTAAAAAACACATGGTTACTTCATTGAGTGTCAACCTCAAAAACACAAAGATGTGTGTTTTTTCAAAAAGAAGAGATCTGTCTGGGTGCGATGGCTCATATCTGTAATCCCAGCAACTTGGGAGGCTGAGGCAGAAGGATCGTTTGAGGCCAGGAATTTCAGACTAGCCTCCGCAACATAGTGATACTCAGTCTCTTAAAAAAAAAAAAAAAAAAATGGGCCAGGTGTGATGGCTTATGCCTGTAATCCCAGCACTTTGGGAGGCAGAAGTGGGTGATCACTCGAGGTTAGGAGTTTGAGACCAGCTTGGCCAACATGGTGAAACCCCATCTCTACTAAATATACAAAAATTAGCCGGGCGTGGTGGTATACACACATAATCCCACCTACCTGGGAAGCAGAGGCATGAGAATCACTTGAACCCGGGAGGCAGAGCTTGCAGTAAGCCAAGATCACGCCACTGCACTCCAGCCTGGGTGACAGAATGAGACTCTGTCTCAAAAACAAAAAATAACAAAACAAAAATAATTAGCCAGGCATGGTGGTACACACTTGTAGTTCCAATTACTTGGGAGGCTGTGGCATGAGGATTGCTGGAGCCCAGGAGCTTGAGGCTGCAGTAAGCCATGATCATGCCATTGTATTCCAGGCTGGTTGACATAGGAAGAGATACAATTTTAAGATTTGCAAATCTTTTTAGTTATTGATTAAAAAGAAGCAAGGTAAAGATGCTGTCTGTTCTTAGGCTTTTTTGGAAGGGGTTGTGTGGAAGCAGCTTTGACACGTGACACCAGCGCTCAATGCCCTTCATCATCATCAGCAGGAAGTACTCTTGTTTTTTAGCTCTGATTTGCCTTACATCTTTCTCAGGAAAGGACCTTTTGTTCTCCACCCCCTTAAGTATTAGAGAAACCTCAAGGGGAGGTTTTTATGTTTTCACAATCTCCGAGGTCTCTTCGCTGGTCTTGTTTATTGGTCTTGACTTCCTAACCCTGGCAGGAAGGGGGAACACTGACCCTCAGCAGCACTGGCTGTATTTTTCATGTAGAGCCTCTATGGCAGGATGTTGTCCAACATTCTAGTTGTTCCCCAGGAACGGAGGAGACAACAGGTAGGTAATACCTGTGACAAAGCTGTGGACCTCCTGAGCCTCTAAGCCCATCTCAGAGGAAGTCTTAAATCTATGAAAGAAGATCCCATCCACTGACAAAGCACCTTTTAGTTTTAAAGTATGTTTGGTGGCTTCTTTGAGCTACTTGGTTCTATTTTCACTCCTGCTCTATCTGGGGCTAGTCAGTGATATTTCCGATAGCAATTTTTCTAAAACTCCTATCAGGCAATTTGCCAATTTTTTTTAATTTTTAAAATTTAATTAATTAACTTTTTTTTTTTTTTTTTTTTTTTTTTGAGACACAGTTTCGCTCTGTCGCCCAGGCTGGAGTGCAGTGGCGTGATCTCGGCTCACTGCAACCTTCCCCCCCAGGTCCAAGGGATTCTTGTGCCTCAGCCTGCCAAGTAGCTGGGATTACAGGCGCCCACCACCACACCCAGCTAAGTTTTTGTATTTTCAGTAGAGATGAGGTTTCGCCACGTTAGCCAGGCTGGTCTTGCACTCCTGGCCTCAAGTGATCTGCCCACCTCAACCTCCCAAAGTGCTGCGATTACAGGTGTGAGCCACCGTACCTGGTGATTTTTGCCAGTTTAAAGCCTTTGATAGTTCTCCATTGATTACAGAATAAATTCTACCCTTAAGCCCCTACTCTACCTTTCCAGCCATTCCTCATCATGTCGCCTGTGTTCCAGGCTCACCAAACTATGCTGAGGACGTTTAACTCTCTGTATGCTAACTTTATTCATACCTTGTTATTAACTATACTGACAACCTGCATTTCAGACTCACCAGACTCTGTTACAGACTAGCATGCCCAGCTCACAAACTGGGTGCCTGCTAAATATTTTTTCTAAAAAGTGGATATTGGTTGCTAACATGTAAAATCTCATGAGTTTTAAATATCTTGGCTGGGCGTGGCGCCTCACACCTGTAATCCTAACACTTTGGGAGGCCGAGGCGGGTGGATCACCTGAGGTCAGGAGTTCAAGACCAGCCTGGCCAACATGGTGAAAACCCATTTCCACTAAAAATACAAAAATTAGCCAGGCGTGGTGATGCATGCCTGTAATTCCAGCTACTTGGGAAGCTGAGGCAGGAGAATCGCTTGAACCCGGGAGGCAGAGGTTGCAGTGAGCGGAGATTGTACCACTGCATTCCAGCCTGGGTGACGGAGCCAGACTCTGTCTCAAAAAAAAAAAAAAAAAAAAAAGAATCCGTACTTTCGGTTTCTTCTGAAATATCAAAAGACGTGACAGTATTGTGACTGCATTCCTAAATGGTAATGGTCAGCTCTTGCCTTGAGACAGGATGTGTTCTGTCTATAGCCATCATGGAAAAAGGTGAGGGGAAATACTGTGAAACTTTCCCCTCCTATTTCCCACAAGAGGGCAATCTAATCTCTAAGAAAGTAGAAGGGACTGGCGTTGCAAAATCTGCTATTATAGCTTGGCTTTGTTACCCCCGCAGTGGTGAAGATCTTTAGGCACCCACCTGCATTTCGTGTGCTGAATTGCCAATGCCTTATGCCTTATGCCTTGTGCTGTTACTTAGTGTTTCATCGCTTCTCGGCCTTTTGGCTAAGATCAAGTGTATTTGGTCTTTCACAAATTCCTTTTTTTTTGGTGTGGTTCCCTTCCAGGATCTATCTGGAAGGCCAGTTTGATGAAAAGGCATGCAAGAGGTGCCTGTGTGTAGCTTCTGGAGCCACCTCCAGCCTAGGTGGAGGTTGTGGAAGGTTGGCAGAGGCCTGATGAGGCAGGGTTGTTTCCAGAGAAAAGCGTGACCTATAGAAACAACCTCACAGCCTAGCATTACTTGATGGTGCTTTTTGTTGGTGCAGAGTCTTGATTTCTGTCAGCACCCTGAGAGAGCAGCCCCCTGAGCTCCGCAGCGCCTCCCTTAATATTACCCTGGCTAATACAGACTGCTGTGTAAACTGAAATGCCAATTTATTTAGAATGAGACAGATCTACTGAGAGTGCCTAGAAACTCATTTTTGCTGGTCAGAGTGTACTTTCTGTTTAGAAAAATTAAAAGTAAGAGCCAAAATATAATCACAGGTTGCTTGTCTGAGTTCTAAGCAAGGGGAATGCTGCCATTTGCACGTTCTGAGGTGTCGTTCTGAGATTAGGGATTTGGTGGGTTGAGCCCCTCTGCCAGGCCTCCTTATCCAGACAGTACTTGTAGGTACCTTGCTAGAATTGCCCGTCTAACTCTGTGCCCACCCCCATATGGTTCGTGACACATTGACATATCTTTAGATATACCAACACCACAAAGTTGATTACATTCACATGTAGCATTTTTCACTCTAGGTCCTATTTACAGTTATTTATTACAGATTAGTTTAATAATTCAGGCCTAAGGATTTGGGGAGGATTAGGGGTGAGGCGCCCTAGCACCTCTAACTGCCCCTAAAGAGATTGCAGAGGTTTTAGAAAATAAAACTAGCTCTTAACCCCCAGATGGTAAGTAGGTAAAGATGAGTGAAAAAGGCTCTAAATCTTATTTTCTCTAGTTTTTCTTCTCTTTGTTTCCCTTTGGTCAAAAGAAAGCAAACATCTCTTTGCCTCATCTTTTTTCCTCTCTCATTACAAAAAATCTATCCTTGCCGGGCGTGGTGGCTCAGCCTGTAATCCCAGCACTTTGGGAGGCCGAGGTGGGCGGATCATGAGGTCAAGAGAGCGAGACTATCCTGGCTAACACGGTAAAACCCTGTCTCTACTAAAAATACAAAAATTGGCCTGGCATGGTGGCGTGCGCCTGTAGTCCCAGCTACTCAGGAGGCTGAGGCAGGAGAATTGCTTGAACCCGGGAGGCAGAGGTTGCAGTGAGCCGAGATTGTGCCACTGCACTCTAGCCTGGTGACAGAACGAGACTCCATCTCAAAAAAAAAAAAAAAAAAAAAAAAAAAAAAAAAAAATCTATGCTTAATACTGGTAAAATTGAAATGGTTTAGTAAGAATATGGAATTTGAGAAAGAAGAGGAGGGAGGAAGAAAGAACTGAAGTGGTTCATAAATGGCATACGTAGATTTTGTGTTATTTAAAATTGGATTTGGTTGTTAAAACTGGTAATTTTTTCCATCAGTTTGGGTTGAAGAACATAGCCATATTCCATTAGGTAAAACTAATACTGAATCTATGTATCTACCTATCTATCCGAATCCTAGTTTTGACCCTAGTTTCCACCAATTTGCCGATAGTTAGGATGTTGACTTAGCTTTGGGCCCTACAATTTAGGGTTTAGCTCTGGGCACACAAGAAACTTGGATGCTTAATGAAAACTTTGGGTAAGTTTTATTCATGTGCTCAGTTTAGGGGACACTCTGCATGTGCACCGGGCGTGTCTCCTTCAGCCATGTTTTGTTTAAGTCATCTATGGCCTTGGGGTTCCCAGTGCAAGAGATGAAGCAGGGCATGAGTGTTTAGTGACACTGTGGGGTTGTGCCCATTCTTGCCCCCCTCATTAGAAAGTGGCAATGGGCTCAAATGCCTTAGCAGGTAGTTTGATAGGATTTGGAGAAATAGGACAGTTAGAAAATGAGTTATTTGATACTGAAGTTCAGTCATGCATGTATTTAAAAGCCTTTTTGGTGCTCTGAACTTGGCTTAGGTTTAGGGTGCTATTAGGATAAGTAGAAGACTTAATTTTTAGTTTTTTAGGGAGTTTAAAATCTATGCAACTGAAACATGTACATAAAACAATTAGAAAGCAATGCAGGATACTGTAGTGTAGTGAAGAGTTTAGAGACTCTGGGGTTAGACAGATGTGAACTTTTAAAAACCTTTCTGGGCCTTAGTTCCCTGATATGTAAAATGGGGATATTGAAGAGATTGTACGAGGTAATGTATGTCAAGCACTTAATGTAGAGCCTGGCATATAGTTAAAGGTTCAATATTTGGTGGTAATTATAGTAATTGGGTCTAATAAAAGGTTTCCTTTATGTGGTCCTATTGAGAAAGGAAAGGTTTCCCCTCCTCACTGCCCCTGGTAATCACAATGAAAGAAAATTTCCTAGAATACTGTTGTATACCTTCTTGATTTCTTTGGTAAACTTACCTGCCTGTAATTGTCTTTTTTAACCCCTGTTTTTAAAATAAGTTGCTTCTATTCTGGAGAGTCAGCTAGACAAATAATGTATTTCCATATAAAAGAGTAAAGAGAACAGAAGGGCCTTTACCAGGACTAACAAGTAAGGGCTTTGGGACAACTTCAGCGTTTTGAGTGGTCAGGATCTTTCTGCTCCTAACATTGGCCTGGTTCTAAAACACTATAGGGTTTTTTTTTTTTTTTCCTAGAAATACGGAACCTGGTTACATGGGATATTTGTTTAGTAGGACCAGAGGTGTGTAAAGAAACAGCAAATAGCCCCTGGATTATCTTTTATTTCCCATCAGAAGGGAGCTTGATGGAAAGACTGATTCAGAAGCATGCAGGAAATGTGGGTTCCAGCCCTAAAAATGTGGCCATGACCATGTGCCAGGGCCGCCCCTCTACTGCACGTGGCACTGGTTGCCTGAGGAGGTTTAGAATGTCCTGGGAAGGGTAAGGTGCAGATAAGTGAAAATAAACCTTACTAGGTCTCAACTTTTATCTCTTATATAAGGTGGTTTTTTTTGTTTGTTTGTTTTTAGATTAAAAATGTAGGCCAGGCAAAGTGGCTCACGCCTGAAATCCCAGCACTTTGGGAGGCCAAGGCTGGTGGATCCCTCGAGCCCAGAAGTTCGAGACCAGCCTGAGCAACATGGCGAAACCCTGTCTCTACAAAAAATAAAAAAAATTAGCCAGATGTGGTGGTATGCACCTGTAGCCCCAGGTACTTGGGAGGCTGAGGTGGAAAGATAGTTTGAGTCCAGGAGGCGGAGGTTGCAGTGGCAGAGATGGTGCCACTGCACTTTAGCCTGGGTGACAGAGCAAGAACTTGTCTCAGAAAAAAAAAAGTTCGTTTAAAAGAAAACCCCAAAACTTTAATGGACTTCACCTCTTTAGGGTGAATATTCTTTTCGAGGTCATGGAAATTGCATGAGTAAAGGAAAATCTGACTGGCTTTGGTAATGAAAGAGTGTAAGCATGTCAGGATTTCTCACAGCTGTTTTAGTAGGCAGAGCGCTTCCACTTGGGGAATAACACCACAAGAAATCTCAATTTTCCCTGATGCTTGTTCCATTTCATTCTGTGTACTCCTCTCTGCACAGATTTAAATACCAAATAGTTTCTATTACTTCACAGTTTCCACCTGGGGTCTCAGGAGTTTGCCCAGAGCCAAAAAAGCATCTGCAGCTTCCCCCTTTTTGCCACATCTTATAACCTGGGGGCTTCTTTTTGAGCTGTTTATATCATCATGGCTGTATCTCTGGGTATTCCTAGTTGAGTTTTTAGTTTCAACTGGGGCTGCAATCGCAGAAGTGGCAGGACTCCCTATGCTTAAAAATTAACCTCAGCTTGGAAAATTTTCTGCTGTGATGGTTGGGGTGACTTAGTTTTGAAACTCCCTTTTTACCTTTCTTAGCTCTGCTGGGATTAAATATATTTTTTTAAATTTGGCAGGTTTGAAAAACAATGTGAAGATTTTTTTTTTTTACTCTAAAAATACAGAAAATAGTTTTAGCCCAATCTTGTTTGCATAGTTTTTATTCCATGAACACAGGGAAAGAAAATTATAGGCAAGACAGATTTAATTCTGTCTGCTGTTGCTGTGTGGGGGTACTAATTAAAATAAATTATCTTTGTTTATTTGAAAGCAAACTAGACATTTTTGGAAATAATAGTTTGCTGCATATATGAATGAGTTTGGACTAAACTGACCCATCAATTAGCTAGATGATCAATTGCTTTCAATTTGGTGATTAATGAACTTCTGGTGCTGTGATCAGCTTTCCCCTCACTGAGTTGCTAAGTTGCATGCATGCTGAAAAGGGCTCCCAGAGAACAGGTATGTTTGCCAGACACAGTTGCTCCTGGACCTGCCCTTGGGAAAAGTCCCCTGCAGTGGCTGGTGGTCCCCTCCTCCTCCTTTCTGACTTGTCCTGTTTCTTATCCAGTGTCTCATAGTCGAGCTGAGTGGGGTTAGTATGACAGCACATGCACACACTTTAAGGAGACCTCACAGAAGTATTATAGAAGACTTTCCAGCTGGCACAGTTATTTGGGGATTCTTTTGCTAAGGAAAAAGAGGAAGATAAATATTGGGGTAGGTATCTAGCATTTTCTGCCACAATCACTCAACTCTTCAAATATGGCAAGCCTCTCTCCTCCCCTGTTCACCCTCAATTTCTTACCTTCAAAATAGCTTTCTGCTCCTTCCAGAAATCTTCATTTTGATTTGTGAAAGTAAAGGTCAGTTCAATCTGAGAATGGCCATGTAGTCTGGATCTTTAAAAATAACAACTGAGTGGTTAGCTCAAAGGGAAGTTCAGTGGAATTTGACATTGCAGTTTGTCCTTTTCCGAGTTGATAATTTAGATCAGAAATCAGCAATCTTTTTCTATAAAGGACCAGGTAGGCTGGGCATGGTGACTCAGGCCTGTAATCCCATCACTTTGAGAGGCCAAAGTGGGCAGATGCCTTGAGCTTAGGAGTTCAAGATCACCAGCCTGGGCAACTTGGTGAAACCCTGTCTCTACTAAAAATACAAAAATTAGCCAGGTGTGATGGCATGCACCTGTAGTCCCAGCTCCCAGCTACTTGGGAGGCTGAGGTGAGTGGATGGCTTAAGCCTGGGAGGTCGAAGCTACAGTGAGCTGAGACAGTGCCACTGCACTCCAGCCTGGGTGACAGAGGGCCTGTCTCCAAAAAAAAAAAAAAAAAAAGACCTGGTAGTAAATGTTTGAGGACTTGCAGACTGTATCCCTTGTGTTGTGACAACTCACCTCTGTCTTTGTAGTACAAAAGTAGCCATAGACAATACATAAAAGAACAGGCATGCTGTGTTCCAATGAAACTTAATTTATTACCTTGAAATGGAAATTACATACAATTTTTATGTGTCATGAAATATCCCTGTTAATTTTTCAACTATTTTAAAATGTAAAAATCATTCTTAGCTCACAAGCTGTAGAAAAACAGGTAGCAAGCTGAATTTGGCTCGAAGGCCATAGTTTGTTGACTCCTGATTTTAGATGATGATTGTAGAAATGGGTCCTAAGAAGAGAAAGTAATGTTTTGCTGTTCTAAACAGAAGTTGGTTACCTAGGGTGACACTCTGGAATGGCACAGAGGGAAGGAGAATCTAAACTTTTAAAAGAAGTGAGTCAGACTTAGTTTTCAGATCACAGATTCTAAAGTGTTTAAAGATATATTACTGGATCCAAAAAAGTCCGTATTTTAAAAAGTTGAACTTTTTTGTTTTTTTTAAATGTGATAAAATATGTAACTTAAAATTTAACATTTTAACTAGTTTTTTTTTTTTATTTTTTTTGAGATGGAGTTTTGCTCTTTGACCAGGCTGGAGTGCAGTGGCACAATCTCAGCTCACTGCAACCACTGCCTCCTGGGTTCAAGCGATTTTCCTGCCTCAGCCTCCCGAGTAGCTGGGACTACAGGTGCGTACCACAACGCCCAGTTAATTTTTGTATTTTTAGTAGAGATGGGGTTTCACCATGTTGGCCAGGATGGTCTCAATCTCTTGACTTCGTGATCCACCTGCCGCAGCCTCCGAAAGTGCTGGGATTACAGGCATGAGCCACAGCACCTGGTCTGTTTTTTTTATTTTTATTTTTGAGATGGAGTCTCGCTGTGTTACCCAGGCTGGAGTGCAGTGGCGCAATCTCGTCTCACTGCATCCTCTGCCTCCCGGGTTCACGTGATTCTCCTGTGTCAGCCTCCCGAGTAACTGGGATTACAGGTGCACGTCACCACACCTGGCTAATTTTTGTATTTTTAGTAGAGTCAGGGTTTCACCATGTTGGCCAGGCTGGTCTTGAATGCCTGACCTCAAGTGATACTCCTGCCTCAGCCTCCCAAAGGGCTAGGATTATAGGCATGAGCCACCACACCTGGCCTCATTTTAACCAGTTTAAAAATGTACAATTCTGTGATATCAAAACATTGACAGTGTTGTGCAGCTGTTACCATTATTTGTTTCCAGGACTTTTTCATCATCGCAAACTCTGTACCTGTTTAAACAAAAATAACTTCCTATTACCCGTCTCTCCCATCCTGCCCTGGTGTCCTTTATTGTACTTACTGTCTGCAAATTTGCCTATTGCAGGTACCTCGTAAGTGGAGACATACAATATTTGTTCTGTTGTGACTGGCTTATTTCACTTAGCAATTTATCTTCAAGTTTCACTCATGTTGTAGCATGCATCCAAATTTTATTTCTTTTTAAGACTGAATAATCTGTTGTATGTGCTTACCACCACATTTGTTTATCCATTTATCTGTTGATGGACATTTGAGTTGTTTCTATTTTTGGCTATTGGAATAATGCTTCTGTGATTGGTCTACAAGTATCTGTTTCAGTCCATGCTTTCAATTCTTTTGGATACGTACCTGAAAGTCGAATTGGTGGATCATAGGGTAATTCTATGTTTAACTTTTTGAGAAACCATCATACTGTTTTTCACAGAGGCTACGCCATCTTATGTTCCCACCAGCGACGCACTAGGATTCTAATTTTTCTACAGCCTTGCTAACACTTCTCTTTCTTTTTAAAAATAATAACCATCCAAATGGGTGTGAAGTGGTATTTGATTGTGATTCTGATTTGCATTTCCCTAATGACTAGTGATATTGAAAATCTTTTCATGTCCTTTTTGCCGTTTGTTTATCTCCTTTGGAGAGATGTCTACTCAAGGTGGATTTTTTGTTTGTTTTTGTTTTTGCCATTTTAAAATTGATTTTGTTTTTCGTGGGTTGTAGGAATTCTTACATATTCTGGATATTAATCCCTTATCAGATTTGCAAATTTTTTTTCCAGCCTGTGGCTTACCTTTTCACTGTCTTGATAGTGTTGTTTACACAGAATTTTCTAATTTCGATGAAGACCAATTTATTTTTCTTTGGTTTTGTGCTTTTGATGTCATAACCAAGAAATTATTGCCAAATCCAATGTCATGATTTTTCCCTATGTTTTCTTCTCAGCGTTTGTATAGTTTTAGTTCTTATGCTTAGGTCTTTGATCCATTTTGAGTTAGTTTTTGTACCTGATATTAGGTAAGGGTCCCACTTCATTCTTTTGTGTGTGGATATCCGACTTTTCCTGCGCCATTCGTTAAAAAAGGCTGTCCTTCCCACATTGAATAGTCTTGATACCTTTGTTGAAAATCGGCCGGGCGCGGTGGCTCACGCTTGTAATCCCAGCACTTTGGGAGGCCGAGGCGGGTGGATCACGAGGTCAGGAGATCGAGACCACGGTGAAACCCCGTCTCTACTAAAAATACAAAAAATTAGCTGGGCCCGGTGGCGGGCGCCTGTAGTCCCAGCTACTAGGAGAGGCTGAGGCAGGAGAATGGCGTGAACCCGGGAGGCGGAGTTTGCAGTGAGCCGAGATCGGGCCACTGCACTCCAGCCTGGGTGACAGAGCAAGACTCCGTCTCAAAAAAAAAAAAAAAAAAGAAAAAAAAAAAAGAAAATCACTTAACCATATATGTGAGGGTTTATTTCTGGGCTGTATTCTATACCACTGGTCTATATGTCTGTCCTTATGCTAGTATCATACTGTTTTGATGATGTAGTTTTGTAATCAGTTTTGAAATCAGGAAGTGTGGGTCTTTATACTTTGTCATTTTTTTTTTCTCCAAGAGTATTTCAGCTGTTTTGGGCCCCTTGAGATTCAATATGAGCTTCAGAATAGGATTTTCTGCCAAAAAGGCCAAGGATTTTGATAGGGCTTGATTGAATCTGTAGATCACTTTGGGTAATATTGTCATTTTAACAGTATTAAGACTTCAATCCATCAACATGGGATGTCTTTCCATTTATTTGTCATCTTTAATTTCTTTCAGCAATGTCTTGTAGTTTTTTGAATGTGAAAGTCTTTCACTTCCTTGGTTAAATTTATTCCTAAGTATTCTATTCTTTTTGACATTATTGTAAATGAAATTGTTTATTTTCAGATTGTCATTGTTAGTGTGCAGAAATTCAACTGATTTTAGTGTGTTGGTTTTGTACCCTGTACCTCTTTCCTGGGTTCATTTATTAGTTCAAATAGTTTTTAGAATTTTTTTTCAAGTTAAATATGCATTTCTCTTTATTATTATTTTACTTTAAGTTCTAGTGTACGTGTGCACAATGTGCAGGTTTGCTACATAGGTATACATGTGCCATGTTGGTCTGTTGTGCCTATCAACTCATCGTTTTACAATTAGGTATTTCTCCCAACGCTATCCCTCCCCCTGACCCCTACTCCACGACAGGCCCCAGGGTGTGATGTTCCCCGCCCAGTGTCCAAGTGTTATCATTGTTCAACTCCCACTTATGAGTGAGAAGTTGCGGTGTTTGGTTTTCTGTCCTTGTGATAGTTTGCTAAGAATGATGGTTTCCAGCTTCATCCATGTCCATGAAAAAGACATGAACTCATCCTTTTTTATGGCTGCCTAGTATTCCATGGTGTATATGTGCCACATTTTCTTAATCCAGTCTATCATTGTTGGGCATTTGGGTTGGTTCCAAGTCTTTGCTATTGTGAATAGTGCCACAATAAACATACATGTGCATGTGTCTTTATAGCAGCATGATTTATAATGCTTTGGGTATATACCCAGTAATGGGATTGCTAGTTCTAGATCCTTGAGGAATCACCACACTGTCTTCCACAATGGTTGAACTAATTTACATTCCCACTAACAGTGTAAAAGCATTCCTATTTCTCCACATCCTCTCCAGCATCTGTTGTTTCCTGACTTTTTAATGAACACCATTCTAACTGACATGAAATGGTATCTCATTGTGGTTTTGATTTGCATTTCTCTAATGACCAGTGATGATGAGCATTTTTTCATATGTCTGTTGGCTGCATAAATATCTTCTTTTGAGGAGTGTCTGTTCATAGCCTTTGCCTGCTTTTTGATGGGGTTGTTTTTTTTTCTTGTAAATTTAAGTTCTTTGTGGACTCTGGATATTAGTCGTTTGTCAGATGGATAGATTTCAAAATTTTTCTCCCATTCTGTGGGTTGCCTGTTCACACCGATGATAGTTTCTTTTGCTGTGCAGAAGCTCTTTAGCTTAATTAGGTCTCATTTGTCTATTTTGGCTTTTGTTGCCATTGCTTTTGGTGTTTTAGTCATGAAGTCTTTGCCCATGCCTATGTCCTGAATGGTATTAGTTAGCTTTTTTCCTAGGGTTTTTATGGTTTTAGGTCTTGTGTTTAGGTCTTTAACCCATCTTGAGTTAATTTTTGTATAAGCTGTAAGGAAGGAGTCCAGTTTCAGCTTTCTACACATCGCTAGCCCAGCACCATTTATTAAATAGGGAATCTTTTCCCCATTTCTTGTTTTTGTCAGGTTTGTCAAAGATCAGATGGTTGTAGATGTGTGGTGTTATTTCTGAGGCTTCTGTTATGTTCCATTTGTCTATGTATCTGTTTTGGTACCAGTACCATGCTGTTTTGGTTACTGTAGCCTTGTGGTATAGTTTGAAGTCAGGCAGCATGATGCTTCCAGCTTTGTTCTTTTTGCTTAGGATTGTCTTGGCTGTGTGGGCTCTTTTTTGGTTCCATATGAGCTTTAAAGTAGTTTTTTCTAATTCTGTGAAGAAAGTCAATGGTAGCTTGATGGGGATAGCATTGAATCTATAAATTACTTTGGGCAGTGTGGCCATTTTCACGATATTGATTCTTCCTATCCATGAGCATGGAATATTCTTCCATTTGTTTGTATCCTCTTTTAGTTTATTGAGCAGTGGTTTGCAGTTCTCCTTGAAGAGGTCCTTCACATCCCTTGTAAGTTGGATTCCTAGGTATTTTATTCTCTTTGTAGTAATTGTGAATGTGAGTTCACTCATGATTTGGCTGTTTGTCTGTTCTTGGTGTATAGGAATGCTTGTGATTTTCGCACATTGATTTTGTATCCTGAGACTTTGCTGAAGTTGCTTATCAGCTTAAGGAGATTTTGGGCTGAGATGATGGGGTTTTCTAAACATACAGTCATGTCATCTGCAAACAGAGACAATTTGACTTTGTGTTTGCTTAATTGAATACCCGTTATTTCTTTCTCTTGCCTGATTGCCCCAGCAGAACTTCCAACACTATGTTGAATAGGAGTGGTGAGAGAGGGCATCCTTGTCTTGTGCCAGTTTTCAAAGGGAATACTTCCAGTTTTTGCCCATTTAGTATGATATTGGCTGTGGGTTTATCATAAATAGCTCTTATTATTTTGAGATACATTCCATCAATACCTAGTTTATTGAGAGTTTTTAGCATGAAGTGGTATTTTATTGAAGGCCTTTTCTGCATCTATTGAGATAATCATGTGGTTTTAGTCTTTGGTTCTGTTTATGTGATGGATTGCATTTATTAATTTGCATATGTTGAACCAGCCTTGTATCCCAGGGATGAAGACGACTTGATCATGGTGGATAAGCATTTGATGTGCTGCTGGATTCAGTTTGCCAGTATTTTATTGAGGATTTTTGCGTTGATGTTCATCAGGGATATTGGCCTAAAATTCTCTTTCTCTCTTGTGTCTCTGCCAGGCTGTGGTATCAGGATGATACTGGCCTCATAAAATGAGTTAGAGAGGATTCCCTCTTTTTCTGTTGTTTGGAATAGTTTCAGAAGGAATGGTACCAGCTCCTCTTTGTATCTCTGGTAGAATTTGGCTGTGAATCCATCTGGTCCTGGACTTTTTTTGCTTGGTAGGCTATTGCCTTAATTTCAGAACCTGTTATTGGTCTATTCAGAGATTCAGCTTCTTCCTGGTTTAGCCTTGGGAGGGTGTATGTGTCCAGGAATTTATCGATTTCTTCCAGACTTTCTAGTTTATTTGTGTAGAGGTGTTTATAGTATTCTCTGATGGTAGTTTGTATTTCTGTGGGATCGGTGGTGATATCCCCTTTATCATTTTTTATTGCATCTACTTGATTCTTCTCTCTTTTCTTCTTCATTAGTCTGGCTAGTGGTCTATTTTGTTGATCTTTCCAAAAAACCAGCTCCTGATTCATTGATTTTTTTGAAGGGTTTTTTGTGTCTCTATCTCCTTCAGTTCTGCCCTGATCTTAGTTATTTCTTGCCTTCTGCTAGCTTTTGAATTGGTTTGCTCTTGCTTCTCTAGTTCTTTTAATTGTGATGTTAGGGTGCCGATTTTAGATCTTTGCTGCTTTCTCGTGGGCATTTAGTGCTATAAATTTCTCTCTACACACTGCTTTGAATGTGTCCCAGATATTCTGGTACATTGTGTCTTTGTTCTCATTGGTTTCAAGGAACATCTTTTTTTTTTTTTTCTTTTTGACGGAGTCTTGCTCTGTTGCCCAGGCTAGAGTGCAGTGGCGCGATCTCAGCTCACTGCAAGCTCTGCCTCACATGTTCATGACATTCTCTTGCCTCAGCCTCCCGAGTAGCTGGGACTACAGGTGCCTGCCACCACGCCTGGCTAATTTTTTGCATTTTTAGTAGAGATGGGGTTTCACTGTGTTAGCCAGGATGGTCTCAATCTCTGGACCTGGTGACCTGCCCGCCTCGGCCTCCCAAAGTGCTGGGATTACAGGTGTGAGCCACTGCACCCGGCCTCAAAGAACATCTTTATTTCTGCCTTCATTTCGTTATGTACCCAGTAGCCATTCAGGAGCAGGTTGTTCAGTTTCCATGTAGTTGTGCAGTTTTGAATGAGTTTCTTAATCCTGAGTTCTAATTTGATTGCACTGTGGTCTGAGAGACAGTTTGTTGTGATTTCTGTTCTTTCACATTTGCCGAGGAGAGCTTTACTTCCAATTAGGTGGTCAATTTCAGAGTAAGTGCAATGTAGTGCTGAGAAGAATGTATATTCTGTTGATTTGGGGTGGAGAGTTCTGTAGATGTCTGTTAGGTCCGCTTGGTCCAGAGCTGAGTTCAAGTCCTGGATATCCTTGTTAATTTTCTGTCTCGTTGATCTGTCTAATATTGACAGTGGGGTGTTAAAGTCTTCCATTATTATTGTGTGGGAATCTAAGTCTCTTTGTAGGTCTCTAAGAACTTGCTTTATGAATCTGGGTGTTCCTGTATTGGGTGCATATATATTTAGGATAGTTAGCTCTTCTTGTTGAACTGATCCCTTTACCATTATGTAATGGCCTTCTTTGTCTCTTTTGATCTTTGTTGGTTTAAAGTCTGTTTTACCAGAGACCAGGATCGCAACCCCTGCTTTTTTTTTTTTGCTTTCCATTTGCTTGGTAAACCTTCCTCCATTCCTTTAATTTTTTTATTTTTATTTTTTTTTAATTAAAAAGTAAACTTTAATGTCAAAAATGCAAACTTGGGGAGGGCAGAAAGATCACACTCAAGGCTGTCACTTCACACTCGGAGGGTTGCACAGCGGCCGGGCAGAGGTGCTCTTCTCTTCCCAGACTGTGGGGTGCGGGGGCAGAGGCGCTCCTCACTTCCCAGGTGTTGTCGGGGCTGGGTAAAGGCACTCCTCACTTCCCAGATGGGGCAGCAGCTGCGCAGAGGCACCCCTCACTTCCTAGACAGGGCAGCAGGCAGGCAGAGGCGCTCCTCACATCCCAGACAGTGGGGCGGCTGGGCAGAGGCATTCCTCACTTTCCAGACGGTAGGCGGCTGCTGGAGGTGCTCCTCACTTCCCAGACAGGATGGCAGCTGGGCAGAGGCACTCCTCACTTCCCAGACCGTGGGGTGGCCGGGTAGAGGTGCTCCTCATGTCCCAGTCAGTTGGGACCGGGTGGAGGCGCTCCTCACTTCCCAGACGGGGTGGTGGCAGGGCAGAGGCGCTCCTCACTTCCCAGACAGGGTGGCGGCTGGGCAGAGGCACTCCTCATTTGCCAGACGTGGTGGTGGCTGGGCAGAGGCGCTCCTCACTTCACTGATGGTGGGGTGGCCAGGCAGAGGTGCTCCTCACTTCCCAGTCAGTTGGGTGGCCGGGCAGAGGCACTCCTTACTTCCCAGACGGTGGGGTGGCCGGCAGAGATGCTCCTCACTTCCCAGATGGTGGGGCAGCCGGGCAGAGATGCTCCTCCCTTCCCAGATGGTGGGACAGCCGGGCAGAGATGCTCCTCACTTCCCAGATGGTGGGGCGGCTGGGCAGAGGCGAACCTCACTTCCTAGTCAGTTGGGTGGCCGGGCAGAGGCGCTCCTCACTTCACTGATGGTGGGGTGGCCAGGCAGAGGTGCTCCTCACTTCCCAGATGGTGGGGCAGTCGGGCAGAGGTGCTCCTCACTTCACCTGTGGTGGGGCAGTCAGGCAGAAGTGCGCCTCGCTTCCCGGATGGTGGGGCGGCTAGGCGGAGGTGCTCCTCACTTCACTGATGGTGGGGCAGCCAGGCAGAGGCCCTCCTCCCTTGCCAGACGGGGCAGTGGCCAGGCAGAGGCGCTCTTCACATCCTAGACAGGGCGGTGGCTGGGCAGAGGCACCGCTCAGATCCCAGACGGCTCCATCCCTTTATTTTAAGCCTATGTGTGTCTTTACACCTAAGATGGGTTTCCTGAATACAGCACACCAATAGATCTTGACTCTTTATCCAATTTGCTAGTCTGTGTCTTTTAATTGGAGCATTTAGCCCATTTACATTTAAGGTTCATATTGTTATGTGTGAATTTGATCATGTCGCTATGATGCTAGCTGGTTATTTTGCACATTAATTGATGTAGTTTCTTCATAGCATAGATGGTCTTTACCATTTGGCATGTTTTTGCAGAGGCTGGTACCGGTTGTTCCTTTCCGTGTTTAGTGCTTCCTTCAGGAGCTCTTGTAAGGCAGGCCTGGTGGTGACAAAAATCTCTCAGCATTTGCTTTCTGTAAAGGATTTTATTTCTCCTTCACTTATTAAGCTTAGTTTGGCTGGATATGAAATTCTAGGTTGAACATTTCTTTAAGAATGTTGAATATTGGCCCCTTCTTCTGGCTTGTAGGGTTTCTGCAGAGAGATCTGCTGTTAGTCTGATGGGTTTCCCTTTGTGGGTAACCTGACCTTTCTCTCTGGGTGCCCTTAAAATTTTTCCTTCATTTCAACCTTGGTGAATCTGACAATTATGTGTTTGGGGTTGCTCTTCTCATGGAGTATCTTTGTGGTGTTCTGTGTACTTCCTGAATTTGAATGTTGGCCTATCTTGCTAGGTTGGGAAAGTTCTTCTGGATAATATCCTGAAGAGTGTTTTCTAACTTGGTTCCATTCTCCCCATCACTTTCAGGTATACCAGTCAAATGTAGATTTGGTCTTTTCACATAGTCCCATATTTCTTGGAGGCTTTGTTCATTTCTTTTTCCTTTTTTTCCTCTAATCTTGTCTTCTCACTTTCATTAATTTGATCTTTAATTGCTGATATTCTTTCTTCTGCTTGATCGAATCGGCTATTGAGGCTTGTGTATGCTTCACGCAGTTCTCTTACTGTGGTTTTCAGCTCCACGAGGTCATTTAAGCTCCTCTCTACACAGGTTATTCTAGTTAGCCATTCATCTAACCTTTTTTCAAGGTTTTTAGCTTCCTTGTGATGGTTTAGAACATGCTCTTTTAGCTGGGAGAAGTTTGTTATTACCAACCTTCTGAAGCCTACTTCTGTCAACTTGTCAAAGTCATTCTCCATCCAGTTTTGTTCCCTTGCTGGCGAGGAGTTGTGTTCTTTTGGAGGAGAAGGGGCATTCTGGTTTTTGGAATTTTCAGCCTTTCTGCTCTGGTTTCTCCCCATCTTAGTGGTTTTATCTACCTTTGGTCTTTGATGTTGGTGACCTACAGATGGGGTTTTGGTGTGGATGTCTTTGTTGATGTTGATGCTATTCCTTTCTGTTTGTTTTCCTTCTAACAGACAGGTCCCTCAGCTGCATGTCTGTTGGAGTTTGCTGGAGGTCCACTCCAGACCTTGTTTGCCTATATATCACCAGCAGAGGCTTCAGAACAGCAAATATTGCTGACTGATCCTTCCTCTGGAAGCTTTGTCCCAGATTGGCACCCACCTGTATGAGGTATCTGTCAGCCCCTACTGGGAGGTGTCTCCCAGTCTGGCTACACGGGGGTCAGGGACCCACTTGAGGAAGCAGTCTGTCCGTTATCAGAGCTCGAATGCTGTGCTGGGAGAACCACTGCTTTCTTCAGAACTGTCAGGCAGGAACGTTTAAGTCTGTGGAAGCTGTCTACTGCCTTTTGTTCAGATATGCCCTGCCCCAAGAGGTGGAATCTAGAGAGGCGGTAGGCCTTGTTAAGCTGTGGTGGGCTGTGCCCAGTTTGAGCTTTCTGGCCTCTTTGTTTACACTGTGAGCATAGAACTACCTACTCAAGCCTCAGCAATGGTGGATGCTCATCCTGCTACCACGCTCCAGCATCCCAGGTCGATCTCAGACTGCTGTGCTAGCAGTAAGCAAGGCTCCATGGGCATGGGACCTGTCAAGCCAGGCACGGGAGGGAATCTCCTGTTCTGCTGGTTGTGAAGACTGTGGCAAAAGTGCAGTATTTGGGCAGGAGTGTACGGTTCCTCCAGGTACAGTCACTCATGGCTTCTCTTGGTTAGGAAAGGGAAATCCCCTGACCCCTTGCACTTCCTGGGTGAGGCAACTCCCTGCCCTGCTTCGGCTTGCCCTCTGTGGGCTGCACCCACTGTCCAACCAGTCCCAATGAGGTGAACCGGGTAACTCAGTTGGAAATGCAGAAATCACCCATCTTCTGTGTCGATCTTGCTGGGAGCTGTAGACCAGAGCTGTTCCTATTCGGCCATCTTTGAAGTGCCTCCTAAATTTGCCTAGAATTTTTTTTTTAGGGTTTTACATATGAGATCATGTCATTTGTGAACTGAGATAATTTTACCTCTTCTTTTCCAGTTGGATGCCTTTTACTATGTTTTTTTCTTGCCTCATTTCTCTGGCTGGAGCTTTCAATACTATGTTGAATAGAAGTTGTATATGTGGGGATCCTTATCTTGTTTCTGATCTTAGGGAAAAAGTTTTCGGTTTTTCATCGTTAAGTATGATGTTCACTGTGAGTTTTTCATCTGTGGCCTTTATCATGTTATGACGTTTCTATTTATAGTTTAGTGTTTTTCTAATCGAGAAAGGATGTTGAATTTTATCAAATGCTTTTTTTGTAGAGATGCATATTGAAGTACAGTCATGTGCTGCATAAGAACATTTTGGTTAACAAAAGACTGAATATATGATGATAGTTCCATAAGATTTAATACTGTATTTTCACTGCATCTTTTGTATGCTTAGATACATAATTGCCTACAGTAATCAGTGTAGTCACATGCTGTACAGACTTACAGCCTAGGAGCAATAGGTTATACCATATAGCCTAGGTTGCACCATCTAGGTTTGCGTAAGTAAACTCTGAGATGTTTGCACAATGATGAAATTGCCTGATGATGCATTTCTCAGAATGTATCCCTGTCATTAAGTGGTGGATGGCTATATATAAGGATGATTTCTGGGACTGACTTTAAAATACTGCAGCAAAGAAGAAAAGGGGATTGATAAAGCAAGTGTGGCAAAATCTGGATAATTGTGAGGAATGGATGATACTTATTTGAGGATTCATTAAATGATTTCTACTTTTGAATATGTTTGGAAATTTATATAATAAAACTTTCTTTCTTTTTTTTTTTTTTTTTTGAGATGTAGTTTCACTCTTGTTGCCGAGATTGGAGTGCAGTGGCATGATCTTGGGTCACTGCAACCTCCACCTCCTCGTTTCAAGTGATTCTCCTGCCCCAGCCTCCCGAATAGCTGGGATTACAGGCATACACCACCACTTCAAGCTAGTTTTTGTGTTTTTGGTAAGATGGGGTTTCACCATGTTGGCCAGGCTGTTCTCAAACTCCTGACCTCAAGTGATCCTCCCAATATGGCCTCCCAAAGTTCTGGGATGACAGGCGTGAGCCACCGCACCCAGCCTATATAATAAAACTTTTGGAAAGGAAAAATTTTATTAAAGTTCTCTATATTGTGTTCTTTTTATTTTCTTTATTTCTGTGTTTGGTATGAATGTGCAGTGGTTTCTAAACCCGAATTATTTGGGGGGACTTTGAAAAAAACTGTAGATTCTGTGAGTAGATTCATCAGGCTTGGAGACTTGGTCTCTAGAAGTGACTGGGATGCATCCAGGTTTAGGAATCATAAACAGGAGTAAGGCTTAAAAAAGGGAATAGCAGCAGCATCCCCTTGTGTCCTTTCTTGCAAGCTAGGAGAACATTCTTCTTTAGTGGGAGAGGAGCAGGGCTTGGAATCCCGAATTCTGCTTCGGACAGTAAGCCTAGGTGACCTTGGTTGGACAGATAACTTTTTAACCGCTTTGGGCTACTTCAGCCTTGGAAAAGTTAGGAGGCCGACCCAAGACCACTGGAAAGTTCCCTGAGTTAATTATCCCACAAATGAGACTGGGCGATGCCAGCTTCAACCTGAGAGAGAGAGAGAGATACTGATCGCCAGAAAGGAGAGGATTAATATGGAATAATCCTGTGTACTTAAGAAGAGGATATTGGCGTGTCTGCATTGGGTTCAGTTTATAGACAGGGAAATAATTACAAATCCCCAAAGGTATTTTTGGGGGGAGAAAAGGGAGGGAGAATCTTGCTTTATTAGTTAATTTATTTTTGGTGCTTATTTATTTAAATAAGCATAAGTAGTAGAAGTGTGACATTTTATAGTTATGTGTTCTACATTTCGAAAAGAAAAACTCAGTCTCTTCTTGGATGGTCTAATGGAACCACAACCTTGACATATTTAATAAAGTTAAACATTGCACAAGGAGCTTTTCTTTTGAGGCCTTTAAGAATGTTCAAACATGTCTTGTTAGCTCACTAACAGGTTCAATTGGGATGTAGAGGAGATGCTGGCAGTCTGTCAGATCCTGAGGCCCCCAGGCACTGAGATCAGCCCCAGATTGCATCCTGGTGGTTAGTATGGAACTGCTAATAGCTTTCAGTCTTTTACAAACTAGAATTCAGAGGGGAAGGGATCTTAGGGACTTTGGGGGCAGCCCTTCCTTTTGTAGATGACAACTGAGGCCGGGAGAGGAGGACGGCTAAGCAGAGTGCTCCTGCTGAGCCCAGGCCGTTTCCATTTCCCAGGGGCTCTGTTAGGATTGCAGCACCTTCAAAACATTTAACATACTTCCCTGCCGGAAGCCACATCCTTCAGTGGTGACACCCAGAGGCAGCCCCCTTGGTCTTTTGCTTGTTTTGGAGAGATGCAGCGTGACTGCTTTTATTGTTACAACACTGGGTGGTCTGCCAGTGAGCACGTAGTATAAATAACAACTAATAAATAATTTTACAGCAAAAGCCCTAAATCTTTCCAGATAGTGCACTGGTGCATGGCTGTCAAATGCCAGACAGATGCTAAGAAAACAGTAACTTTAACCCATCCATCTTTACATACATGGCACATTGTTGTCATAAAATTTTCCTAAGGTTTTGGTGGCTTAAGGGAGAAAATGTACATGTAAAAACACACATACATAAACACACTCACATAAGCATAGCTACCCTTGCTGGCGGCGTGATCACTTCCATTTTTTAAACATGACCACTTAACACCTGTCTGAATTTTTCATGTATTTTGGCTACAGTAGCCTATTTTATTTTACTGCAGTAAATTTGAACAGACTTGATATTTTTTGATGAAAGGATTCTCTAATTTTTTCATTCTGGGCCATACTTTTGCATTGTTTTAGTGTCAGAAATGGTAAGTTGATTTGGTTTAACTCATTTTGTAGGTTCGCCTTTCTTTTCAACCTCTTGAGAGCCACGTACCTGAGTTATGTGCTATCCAAGACCTTTGGTTTTTCAGCTGAGTTGGGGGTTAGGATTCTGGACTTATCCCCCTCCTTGGAATTTCCCAAACTTTAGCTGCTTCTCTCGTAAATTGGGGATAATATTGATGGCATAGGGTGACTTTAAGGATTGAATGTGATAGCTTACGTGAGAACCCCCCAGCCTAGGGTCTCCATATGAAGGTCTTGATGAGTGTTGGTTTGCCTTGCCTTCTGTATTCTTACCTTATACCCCCTTTCTGTTGAAATCCTACCCACAGCAGAGCCTGTTCTCTCTTGAAGCCATCTGGAATGGAAATAAAAGCTGTGCTCCTCTGTGTTTTCATAGTACACTGTAACTTGTACCTCTCCTGTACAGTCTTTGATGTGATGTCTTTCACTCTGGTGGTTACATGGGACATGTCTGCACCTTCTCACCCTCCAAGCTGGCTGAGCCATAAGAAGGAAAGCTGACTGAAGGCAGAGGCTGAGGCTGAGTCCTGTAGCTTCTGCAGTGCTGGCCACATAGCAGGCATGATCATGGATGAGCCCTCAACAGATGTGAGGGGTAATTGTTTAAAATGTTCTTAATGAGAACACATGGACACAGGGTAACAACACACATCGGAGCCTATCGGGGGGTGGGAGGCAAGGTGAGGGAGAGCATTAGGACAAATATCTAATGCATGCGGGGCTTAAAACCTAGATGACATGTTGATAAGTGCAGCAAACCACCATGGCACGTTTATACCTATGTAACATACCTGTACACTCTGCACGTATATCCCCGAACTTAAAGTAAAAAAAAAAAAATTGTTCTGGCTGGGCATGGTGGCTCACGCCTGTAATCTCAGCACTTTGGAAGGCCTAGGTAGGAAGATCACCTGAGATTGGGAGTTCAAGACCAGCCTGACCAACATGGAGAAACCCCGTCTCTACTAAAAATACAAAATTAGCTGGGTGTGGTGGTGCATGCCTGTAATCCTAGCTATTCTGAAGGCTGAGGCAGGAGAATCACTTGAACCAGGGAGGCAGAGGCAGGAGAATTGCCTGAATCTGGGAGGTGGAGGTTGCGGTGAGCTGAGATTGCGCCATTGCACTCCAGCCTGGGCAACAAGAGCTAAACTCTGTCTAAAAAAAAAATTGCTCTCAAGTCATTAGAATATACACACTCATCAGATGGTAGTCATCTCCCTCATTCTTTCTGCTTCCAGTCTGCCCATGTCTGTCTCCAAACTCTCTCACTTGGAGGTCCTCTGCCCTTTACTTTGGCTTCCCTGAGGAGGTGCCAGGTTTATAGAGTAGTGGTTAACTGCATGCAGCCTGACCACTTCCTAGCTATGTGTTATGGATTGAATTGTACCGCCTCAAAAGATGTTGAAGTCCTAATGCTCCAGCCTCCAAATATGATCTTATTTGGTAAAGAGTCTTCACAGAGGTAGTTGAGGTAACATGAACTCATTAGCATGGGCCCTAATCCAGCATGAGTAGCATCCTTATTAAAAGAGGAAATTTGGACACTGAGACAGACGTGGACAGAGGGAAGACAATGTGAAGACACAGGGAGAATCCCAGCTATAAGCCAAGGAACACCTGAGCCTCTCAGAAGCTCTGAGCAAGGCATGGAACAGAATCTCCCCCACAGCCCTCACAGGAGCTGGCACCTTGATTTTTGACTTCTAGCCCCTAGAACTGTGAGCCAATAAACTTCTGGTTCAACCACCCAGTTTCTGGGACTTTGTTATGGCAACCCTGGGAAAGTGATATGTAGTGAGGAATAGGCAACTTTATAAATCTTTTCAGCCTGATTTTCCTTATCTATAGAATGGGATGATGTGACAAATCATACCTGTCTTATTGGGGGGTTCTGAGGATTAAATCGTGCCTGGCATTTTGGGGTAGACCTTAAAAAATCGCATTCATTCAATGTTATCATCCATAGACTCTGACTTCCTCATTCCTGGAACACTTTTAAACTTAGTAGTCTCTTGAGTTTTTACAGAAGCCTCTTCAAGCAGCGTTTGGTAGCCAAAAGATCTCAAAATCTTAATGTAAAGCAGCAGTCCCCCAATTTTATGGCACCAGGGAATGGTTTTGTAGAAGCCAATTTTTCTGTGGACTGGCAAGTGGGGGCAGGAGATGGTTTGGGGATGATTCAAGTACATTACATTTATTGTGCACTGTTTTTATTTTAATTTTTTTATTGTACTTTAAGTTCTAGGCTACATGTACACAACGTGCAGGTTTGTTACATAGGTATACATGTGCCATGTTGGTGTGCTGCACCCATTAACTCATCATTTACATTAGGTATTTCTCCTAATGCTATCTCTCCCCCTCCCCCCACTCCACGACAGGCCCCATGGTGTGGTGTTCCCTGTCCTGTGTCCAAGTGTTCTCATTGTTCAGTTCCCACCTATGAGTGAGAATACACAGTGTTTGGTTTTCTGTCTTTGTGACAGTTTGCTGAGAATGATGGTTTCCAGCTTCATCCATGTCCCTGCAAAGGACATGATCTCATCCTTTTTTGGCTGCATAGTATTCCATGGTGCATGTGTGACGCATTTTCTTAATCCAGTCTATCATTGATGGACATTTGGGTTAGTTCCCAGTTTTTGCTTTTGTGAATAGTGCTGCAATAAACATACGTGTACATGTGTCAGTCTCGCTCTGTTGCCCAGGCTGGAGGAGCATAGTGGTGCAATCTTCGCTCACTATGACCTCTGCCTCCCAGGTTCACGTGATTCTCCTGACTCAGCCTCTCCAGCAGCTGGGATTACAAGTGTGCACCACCATGCATGGCTAATTTTTGTGTTTTTAGTAGAGACAGGGTTTCCCTATGTTGGCGAGGCTGGTTTTAAACTTCTGACCTCAGGTGATCCACCCACCTTGGCCTTCCAAAGTGCTGAGAATTACAGGTGTGAGCCACCATGCCCTGCCTCGTGCACTTTAGTTCTATCATTATTACATTGTAATATATAATAATTGTGCAACTCATCGTAATGTAGAATCAGTGGGAGCCCTGAGCTTGTTTTCCTGCAGCAAGGTGGTCCCATCTAGGGATGATGGGAGACAGTGACACATCATCAGGCATGAGATTCTCATAAGGAGCACGCAACCTAGATCGCTTGCATGCGCAGTTCACTGATAGGGTTTGCACTCCTGTGATGCTGCTGATCTGACAAGAGGCAGAGCTCAGGCGGTAATGTGAGCAGTGGGGAGTGGCTGTAAATACATATGAAGCTTCACTTGCTTGCCTGCCACTCACCTCCCGCTGTGCAGCCTGGTTCCTAACAGGCTACGGATTGGTACTGGTCCATGGCCCAGGGGTTGGGGACCTCTGTTGTAAAGCAAATCTTATTTGTCACCCAGGCTTGAGTGTAGTGGTGCAAACATGGCTCACTGCAGCCTCAACCTCTGAGGTTCAAGCAATTCTCCTACCTTGGCCTCCCAAAGTTCTGGGATTATAGGCATGAGCCACTGTGCCCTGCTAGGAATTTAGTTCTAATTGGGGTTTAATTTCCTGACAGAGTTCTCGGCAACAAACAAGTCAAATCTGTAAAATCGTCCCATTGTCATGAGTTAAGGTGCGTTGACTGGCTCTCTCTGAGGTTGCCATTTTAACTGGGAGCGTTTGTTATACCCTTTGAATGTCTTGATTTTCTTGCTTTTAAATGCCAGTCATTATAGGCTATAGGAAGTAGGGTGTGGATTATTTGGTAGTTGTTAGGAAAAAAAAAATTCCATGACTCCTGCTTGGTGTGTGCAGGGTAGGCAGCACTGAAATCAAATGTAGCTTCAGTCTGCCACTGAGCGTAGCTGTGTGGCATTGGGCCAGTTGCTTAATCCTTTGGAACATCTGTTCTCTTTCCTTTGCAAAATAAAGATGGCAATACCTGCCCAAGAGATAGTTTTATGGTTCAAGTAAGATAACATAGGTAAAGGAACTCCTTTTCTATATGGTGCATATTCAAAAAAAGTTAATTCCTTTTCTCTCATCTCCCTCGGTCCTCAATGGTTACAATCTGTAAGAGCAGTGGCTGAAATGTTGGCCACTTCACTCATGATGTTGACGTTCCTTTTGGACAGGTAAAGAGCTTATCATGTCCCTCAAGTTGTACACCATGAAAAGCTGCCTGCTACCTACATGCTGAGAACCCACTTGGAGTGTCACAGTTCAGATTAAAAACTTTATTTCAACATGGTCTGAAGTGAATTTGATGTTCCACTTCTTAGCTCTTTTAGTGATTGTATAACTTATGAGTTGTTTATTTTTTTTTAAAAAAAGCCTGAAAGTACTAAACATTTGAAGAATGAAGTATCACGAGATGTGTGTGTGTGTGTGTGTGTGTGTGTGTGTGTGTGTGTGTGTGCATAATGGCTAAAAAAGTAAATTTCCTTTAGCTCATGCTCTGTATGAATTGGTCATCTGTATACATTAAATGTATATTTTTGAAGTTCTCCATGATAAATCTGCATTAGTAACTATGGCTATTTGAGCACTTAGGCTTCAGATAACATCAATATACCTAAAAAATTTCAAAGCTTTTTATAAACATCAATGAAGACAGTATTAACATCTATATAAAACAGGACTTCAGTTTGAGCTTAATTGAATTAGTCACTTGGTATCAGATGTAGGAGCCTGCTCTTCAGTTTCACTTAAAAGCAATAGGGAAGGAAAAGAAAGAGGCATTGAATATTCTGTTTTGGCATCATTTTATTTGTTTTACTAATTTGCTAGTCTCAAAGCCATTCTCAGATGATGCCATTAAAAGGAGGTGGGATATTTGCCATTTTCTAAGTAACGATAGATGATAGGAGAGATCAGTCATACCCTATTTTGACCAGTATAACTCATTCTATAACTGTTTTTTTTTTTTTTGGTCCCTTTGAAGTAAAATGATCTTATTTCTTATTAAAATAAAAAGGCATACATCCTATAGGGGAAAGTTCACAACACAGAGGTGGTTCCCAAAGGTTTTTATACTCCCCTCTGATTAATAATTATTTTCACAAACTGTGCTCAGGTACACCGTGATTTGGGTTGCTGTATGATCTGGAAGCCAGTGTAAAGTGAATCATTATAAAGTGAATCATATTTTCCCATAGGAGTCTAGTTTTAATTAGGGGTTTTATTCCTGACAAAGTGCTCAGCATCACATAAATCATACATGTGGTTACTAATATATTATAAAAGTAAAGATACGGCAATTTACATCACTGTAATAATCTAAAATAATAGCACTATACTCCTTGTTACATACAATGGGCATGCATATAGTGCATACATTGATTATCCAAAGGGCCCAAGTGCTTTATAAAATATACATTCAACTTATAAAATGCACAGCTTTGCCATGATTTAATGTATATGAAAGAACTTAATAAACTGTAGAATGCCATACAGATGTAAGCTGAAATTTTATTAGCCTTGTGCCTATAGCTTAACATAATACATACATATAAAGACATTCCTAAATGTCTAATTGGGAACACTTTTGCTCACCTTAGGATTTGGAAGGACATTTAGGGGTTTGGGTGACTCATAGCTCTGGATACCTAGGGAAATTTGAATGGATGCCTTTTTGTTGTTGATGTTTATGCTTATATGTTCTGTTTCAAAATGTTTTCACTTGTTTCATAATGTAATCCTTTTTGAAGAGTAGGACACTGATGCTCACAGAAGATGCTGTGCTCTTTATCACTGATAAATGATTTTTTATTGCTGATACTCACTTTCAGAGCCACTTTGTGGCTAGGAAGTTGCAAAACTCAAACTAAAATCTGTGACTCCTCATTCTGTGCTTTTTCAAATAAGCCGTAAGGGCTTGCTGTTTTCTCTGTAGTTAAGCAGATGCTAGTAAAATTATTTCAGGGATCTTAGAGCAGTGTTTAAAGAAGTTGGGTTTACCCTTGAAGGGAACAATTACAGAGCCTGAAAATGTGGAGTCCTCATAGAAGACTTCAGTCATCAGTTATGAAGATGTAGAGAGGAAGAGCTGGTTTTTTTTTTTCTTTTCTTTTCTTTTTTTTTTGAGACAGGGTCTCACTCTGTTGCCCAGGTTATAGTGAGGTGGTGCCATCTCTGCTCACTGCAGCCTTAACCTCCCAGGCCCAAGCAATCCTTTCACCTCAGCCTTCCAAGTAGCTGGGACTACAGGCATGTGCCACCACGCCTAGCTAATTATTTTTTTTGTAGAGATGAGGTCTCCCTCTGTTGCCCAGGCTGGCCTTGAACTCCTGAGCTCAAGCAATCCTCCTGCATCAGCCTCCCAGAGTGCTGGGATTACAAGCATGGGCTACCCAGGCCCAAGGAAGAGAATCGAGTTTTTGCTTTTGCTTACCCACACCCTTGCCCTCATAACATTACTGAATACAGGAGGTCACAGGAGGCTGAGCAGGTGGACTACCTGAGGAAATCACGTCGAAAGGAAAAGCTGGATCATATTTCCTTGCCTTAGCATATTAGTTAAGTAATACTAGTCTATGCTGCAGTCACAAACTCTGAAATCTCAGTTATAATGAAGATTTCTTAATCATGCGAAATCAAAGGCTCTCTTTGTGCCATGACTAAGTGATCAGGGTTGTTGCCATCCTGCAGTTCTGCCATCTTGGACTTTGTTCTTGGAGTATGAGGAAGAGGGAGAGAAAACATGCGGCTCTCCCTGGGTGAAGGGGTGAGATCTGAAGTCTCCCAGTTCTTCTCTGTGCTGAGATAATTGGCTTCCATAGCAATGAAATAATGACACTGTCTCCAGTAACATCCTTGTTAATCACCTGAGAGGACTGTGCCTGACAATCACTTTGCTGGTTTTTTGTTTATTTAATAAACATTCATGGAGTGCTTGTGTGCAAAGCATTGGGTTGAAAAGTTGATTCAATGCAGCAATTTGTTCCAAGGAATGATCTGAATTGTATCTATTAACCGTAATTTCTTTTTCTGGGACACAGCTAGCCCACATGAAGTCTTTGTGCAAATTAGAAACAGGCACCCCTTCCTCAATACATTTTACTTCCATTTGTCAGAAAATTGTCATGCTGATTTTATTAAAACAATGCCCTTTGCTGTTGTCCGCTGAAACATTGTCAAAATAAATATACAACCTAACAATGTCTTTGAAGTGAACGGTACCCTGTTAGATGTGTCGCTCTTGTGCAGTATGCAACCTGCACAACTGTATGTGACAGCCTTTGTCCCCTTGCTCCCTACTATTGAATCTTTCTGGAATTTTGTAGTTATTTTCAGGTAAACTTTTTTTTCAGTCTTTGTAGACGTGATGAGGAACCCATTTTTTTTTTTTTTCTCCTTCGGAGAAGACTCCTGGAGTTCTGTTATGCTACAGGAAAAATGTCACTTCTTTTCATAAGGTCAAATTCCCATTTTATTTGCTGTGGCAAATCCTATCATTCATCTTAAATCTGGTTTGTTTTAAAATTGTGTTTACCTTCCTCGATTGGTCTCTCTGTTCTTTGACCATTTACTACATTTTGAAAATACAGTTATCCTGTTAAAATAGCTTGATTTTATTAAAAAAACTTTTACTCAAATAGGACCTTAATTGAATATTCTAAGGGTGATAAATTCCTGCCCAGGGGCTAAAACATTTTGACATTATTAGGAAAAAAGATTTTCTGTTTGTCTGTGTATGAAAGAGACCAACCCAACAGGCCATGCCATTATTTGTTAAATGAATAAATGAATGGATACATTGTGAAGTATATGTAGTAGTAGCTGCAAATGAATTGCTTTTTTAAAATCTGTGTTATGATTGCATATTATCACAGAAGGACCCAAAGCTAGAAAAGCCCATTAGTATTTCTTTGAGTTAAGGATCTCTGCTAAGAATGAAAGTGCAATCATGTGTGAAGAAAGGATAGTATATTTAAAAAAAAATTCCAGGCCTGGTCTAATTGCGCTTTGATTACTGTCTCTAGGGAGTAATTCTTGCTTCTTGGTAGGAAACCATGAGCAAGTCTGACCATTTGGTTTTGTGAAAATAAACTTCGTTTAATTTATTGACACGTTAGACATACCTGCCAAATTTTCTCATGCTTTTTCCCTGACATGTGTCTTGCCTGATGGAGTCACTGTAATGCAGTCTATGTGTTTTTAAAGAAATTATGTTTTGCTAAGGAATGTATCAAAATTGTTAAACCATGTTGCACCTTGTTCTCATTAGTCTTTGGAATGCAGCTGCTGGAACAGAAAGGGCAGGGGAGGCGGAGTGGTGGCTCTGCGTGCTCTCACCTCCTTTCCTTGCAGAGGCCCTTGGGCTCCATCGTGAGGTGCTGAGTCTCTGCCCATCCTCGGGCAGCTTTGCCAGGAGAGTACACTCGAGGAGCCCTGTAACTCCAGTCAATTGCTGCTCTGTTTAGAAAAAGCCAACAAAAAAATGAATTTCACCTCTATGTACAACCTAGCTGGCTCTGATTGCTACACTGTGTGCACAGGCATACCTTGTTCTACTGTGCTTTGCTTTATCGCACTTTGCAGAGAGTGTGTTTTCTTAATGTAGGTTTGTGGTAACCCTGTGTTGAAGAATTCTGTCTGCTGTTTTTCCAACGCTATGTGCTCACTTCATGTCTCTGTCACATATTGCTAATTCTCACAATATTTGAAGCTTTTTAATTATTATGTCTATTATGGTGATCTGTGATTAACCTTTGATGTTACTGTTTAAATTCTTTTACGGTGCCATGAGCCACATCCATATAAGACAGCAAACAACTGATAAATATGTGTGTGTTCTGACCGCTCCACCAACCAGCCATTCTCACATCTAGAACTCTCCCTCTCGTTGGGCCTCCCTATTCATTGAGACACGATATTGAAATAGGGCAAATATTTGAAATTGGGGCAAATATTTGAAAATATTTGAAAATAGGGCAAATATTTGAAATTAGGACAAATAATTGAAATTAGGGCAATTAAAGCACCTAGTGGTCTCCAAGTGCTTATGTGAAAGGAAGAGTCGCACCTCTATCACTTTAAATCAACAGCTCGAAACAATGAAGCTTAGTTAAGGGCATATTGAAAGGCAAGACAGGTGAAGGCTATAGGCCTCTTATGCCAAACAGCCAAGTTGTGAATGCAAAGGAAAAGTTCTTCAAAGAAATTCAAAGTGCTATTCCAGTGAATGCATGAATGATAAGAAAGCAAACAGCTTTATTGCTGATATGGGGAAAGTTTTAGTGATATGGAGAAAGTTTTAGCCGCCACAACATTCCCTTAAGCCAAAGCCTAACACCCAGAGAAAGGCCCTAACTCTTTTCAATTCTGTGAAGGCTGAAAGAGGTGAGGAAGCTGCAGAGGAAACATTTGAGGCTAGCAGAATGTGGTTCACAAGGTTTAAGGAAAGATGCCTTCTTTACAACATAAAAGTGCAAGTTGAAGCAGGAAGTGCTGATGCAGAAGCTACAGCAAGTTATCTGGAAAATCTAGCTAACATCACTGGTGAAGGCAACTATTTTAAACAACAAAGTTTCAGTGTAGATGGAACAGTTATCTATTGGAAGATGCCATCTAGGACTTTTATAGCTGGAGAGGAAAAGTCAATGCCTGGCTTCAAAGTTTCAGACAGGCTGACACTCTTGTTAGGGGCGAATGCAGCTGGTGACTTGATGTTGAAGCGAATGCGCATTTACCATTCTGAAAATCCTAGGACCCTTAAGAAGGATGCAAAATCTACTCTGCCTATGCCCTATAAATGGAACAACAAAGCCTGGACGATGGCACATCTTTTTACAACACGGTTTTCTGAAGATTTTAAGCCTTCTATTGAGACCTACTGCTCAGAAAAAAGATACCTTTAAAATATTACTGTTCATTGACAATACACTTAGTCACCCAAGAGCTCTGATGGAGATGTATAAGGAGATGAATATTGTCTATCCCTGCTGACATAACATCCATTCTTCAGCCCTGGGTCAAAAAGTAATTTCAATTTTCAAGTCTTATTTTTAAGAAATACATTTTGTAAAGCTGTAGCTGCCATAGAATGTGGTTAACCCCTAACAAGAGTCAGCATGTCCTTTGAAGATTTGAAGCCAGGCATTGACTGGTATTGGCCTTCTGGAAAGGATTCACCATTCTAGATGCCATTAAGAACATTAGTGATTCGTGGGAGTGGGGTCAAAATATCAACATTAACAGAAGTTTGGAAGAAGTTGATTTCAACCCTTATGGGTGACTTTGAGGGCTTCGAGACCTCAGTAGAGGAAGTCACTGCAGTTGTGCTCGTGATAGCAAGAGAACTAGAATTAGAAGTGGACCCTGAAGACATAAATAAATTACTGCACTCTCATGATAAACCTTGAATGGATGAGGAGTTACTTCTTATGGATGAACAAAGAGTGGTTTCTTGAGATGGACTCGACTTCTGGTGAAAATGCAGTGAACATTGTTGAAATAATAGCAAAGGATTTAGAATATTATAAAAACTTTTTGGTATGGTTTAGCTCTGTGTCCCCACCCAAATCTCATCTTGAATTGTAATCCCCACATGTGGAGGGAGGGATCTGGCAGGAGGTAATTGGATCATGGGGTGGTTTCCCCCATGCTGTTCTCATGATAGTGCTTCTCACAAGATCTGATGCTTTAAAAGTGTTTGGCAGTTAACTCCTCACTCTGTCTCCTGCTGCCATGTAAGACATGCCTTGCTTCCCCTTCACCTTCTGCCATGATTTTAAGTTTCCTGAGGCCTCCCCAGCCATTGCAGAACTGTGTGTCAATTAAACCTCTCTAGTTTATAAATTACTCAGTCTCAGGTAGTTCTTTATAGCGGTGTGGAAATGGACTAATACACTTTGTATTTTTGCTCCTTTTTTTTTCCTCTCCTTTTTTCTTCCTTGAATAACCTCTCTGCTAATGCTCCATCTGGCTAACTCTACTTAGCCCAAGTGTCACCTCATCTTTGAAGCCCTCCTTGATTTCCTCTGCTGATTTAGGTGCCCAGCATCCTTAGTGTTCACACTCAGCTTTATGAAATACATCTATCAAAACAATTACCTTGTAGCATAAATACATGTTTCTCCTGATGGGACTCTGAAGTCTAAGACTGTAGCTTTTAGTTTGTATCTCCATAAATGATCACAGGCTTCATATATAGAAATTCAGTGAATGAATTAAGGTAAGATTTCCAAGGTATGTTACTCAGCAGGTCTTCAAAAGCAGTTATGTTCAAAAGCAGACATCTCTACATCCAGTGAGTTAATGTAGGTGAGTGTAGTGGCTTTGGTAAAAAAGTTATCTGAGTGAAAAACTAATTGAATTGTTTGGTCAGCCTCAGCTTATTGCTCTCCCTCCCAACTGATGTTATATACAAAGTCACCAGAAGGAAAGGTCTGCTCAGAGTAACCCCTTCTGCCATGGTGACTCTGTTGGAAGTCATCCAGTGACACAAGACCTTGGAGGCAGCAGCTCTTGTCCCTGGCCCTTTCATTTTTTGTGTTTCATTGTACTTTGCAGAGCTTTTCCTAGGAGACTGGTTGCCTGCCTTGATGTGTCAGAGCTCCTGGCAGGGCCCCAGATTCGGGCTCCCTCGGACACCTTCTCTGGGGAAGGAATTTTATTACCCAATAAAAATTGCCACGGAATTCCAAGAAATGTGACGTTGAAATTCATCAGGCTGTTTTATAGTGAGATGTTTTCTTGTCTTGATGCCTGGGACTAATGGCCAATGGGTTTGCATTATCTCTAGATTTGGGGGCAACTGTATCTTCATTGGTTGGACATCTTAGTATTGAGGATTGTGGCAGGTTTTGGCTGAACTGGGTGGAGGGGCTCTGAGTTCCTACCCTGCAGGTCACCCTGGTGAATGAAGATCTAAGGTTCTCAGAATGGAGGGAGAACACAGAGTGAAGCATGTGAGGGGCTGTCAAGGGTACTGGTCACTCTGGTGTGGTGTGGGAGGCCTAGAGAGCAAGGAGCCTGTGCTGGGATAGGGTTTCCTTCATTCTCTTGTGTCAGGGTCCGCCTCACCCAGGCTGCAAAGCCAAATGCCTTTAAACTTGAGTGTGGCAAGATGTAGAGGAAAAGGGTTTTGGAGTTGGGGAGAGCTGAATTGGAATCTTGGTTCTGGCACTTATTGTGTGCCCTTGGGCAAGTTGCTGAGCCCCTCTGTTTTTTTTTTTTTTTTTTTTTTTTTTTTCCCACTTGTGAGGTGGGGCCCCTGATCCCTGTGAGCCTGCTGTGAGGACGCAAAGTGAGAGCATTTTGGCAGAGCTCCTGGCACATTCCAGGCCCTCAGGAGTTATCACCCCCATTTGTGAATGTCTGTTCTAAAGATATATTAGAAAAACACAGAGGCACAGAAAAGGAGAGTGGATTTTTGTTTTTGCATGCTGGCTTAGTGAAGTGGCCAAAATCACTAGTATGACACTGATGCCGTGAGGGCTCTGGGCTGTGTGTGAGGGGCTTTAGCCTGGCCTCTTACCCAGAGGATCTGCTCAGGGGGCCCCTCTGGAAAAGGGGGTAAGGGTCAGGAGGAAGCCTGAGTTCTAGTGTTTGCTTTGCCACCAACCACACGTATGACCTTAGATAAATCACTTGCCTCAGTTTCCAGACTTGTTTGGAAATTGGTGTGGACCAGTTTTGAAATTTAATAGACATGAAAGTATTGTTATGAGACTATTAGAAAGTATTTTGTAACTAAGAGTGGGGGTGGGTAGGGGCTTTCTCTTCCTTTCTTTCCCTCCTTTCTCTTCTTTCCATTAACAAGGTATTTAATTATCGGAATCACAAAGAAATAACCTAGAAGCACTGTGGAGAAGCGCTACCGTTAAAGTGATTTCTTGCAGAGGTCTTCAGATTTATTTCCAGAGTTTCCTAGGAAAGACTTTGAAGTTGGTTTAACACTTTACACCTGCTTTGCTGTCAGGTATTGATTGGGCTAGCGGCTGGTCAGATTTGAATTTCACAAGTCTGTGCGTCAATTTATTCCTTAGCACTTAGATAACGCTCTACCAGGATAAGCACATTTTAAAGGTGAAAATCTCCCGACAATGTAAAAAATGGAGGTGGGAAAGAATGGAGGGTAACATACCAAGATGTTAACTGATGGATGAGCGGTGAGGGTTCTCGATGAGTTTTTATTTTCCTTATACCCTGCTGTGCTTTCCAGCCTTTTTTTTTTTTTTTTTTTCAGTTTTTAAAAAATATGCCCCTCCTCCCACAAAGCAAATGTAGTGCTATTATTTAATATTATAAGACATACAGGATTTAAAAAGTTTGTGACTTGCCAGGAAACTAAAGAGGGCTAGTATATCTGGAAAATCCCAGAAGGCAGACAGGGCCCAGCCAGTCTGAAACGTTTCTTTAGCCCCAGCCTGGTCCTCCTCCCCCCCCCCCCCCCCCCCCCCCCCCCCTCCCCCCCCCCCCCCTCGCTCCTCCCCCCCTTCCCCCCTTCCCCTCTTGCCTCCCTCCCTGCCCCCCTACCACCTTGCTGCTCAGATCTGGGACAAAACATTTTCCTTTTGGCAAGGACTTCCTCATGAAGGAAGTCACATGCCAGTATTGGTGAGTCTGGAGGATTAATGAGCTGCTAAAACTCAACTACTTCATCTCCTGAAGCTTCCTTTCAAACTATAGATTCCAAATATGACCTACCACAGCCATATACCACCTCCCACTATACTTCTGATTTGTATGCTTAAACACACACTCCCAAGCAGTGCCTAAATTCCTACTGTGGAGTCTGGGAGTTTGTCAAAAGGTGCCAGAAACAGAGCTTTATGAATGAGCTCAGCAGTCTCACCGCATGAAAATGACTCTAGAATAACCCAGTTTTCAGGCCTCTGCCTAAATTAAGCTTTTTAATTATTCTAATTTGTTAATCATGAAGAATAAACACTTGAGCAAGTCAGCATGTTCAAAAATCTGAAGTCCTTTCCTTTCTCAAGTAAACTCCCTTTTCTAACCACCCCATTTCAGAAAGTTATACCACCAGGCTCTGTTTCCCTTCCTTTCACTTGCCCAGTACAGTCTATCACTAAGGCCCGGTGAAATGTCTCTTACTTCTTTATTTTCTCTTTTTCACACTTTAGTGTAGGTCTTCATCATCTCATAGCCAACTGTCATTGGTTTCTCCACTTCTAGACTCTTTTTAAAAAAAGAAAAAAAAGAAAAATGAGGTCTTTCTCTTTTGCCCAGGCTGTAGTGCAGTGGTACAATCATAGCTCACTGCAGCCTTAAACATCTAGGCTCAAGTGATCCTCCTGCCTCTGTCTCCCTAGTAGGTGGGATTATAGGCATGGGCCACTATGCTGGCTCTACTTCTAGGCTGTTATCTTCTCAGCCCACACACTCTTGCTGGAGTAATCTCCTTGGAAAATAGAGCTGGTGAGATCACTCCCAATCCGGAGTCTGAAGTCAACAGCTTAGTCAGCCCTTTCTGGTGTGACTTTCAGCCTCATGCATATCCCTAGGCCAAAGGCTCTGGACTGTCCCACCACGTGCCCCCTGCCTTTGCTCAAATCCTTCTCTTTGCACAGATACCCCCATTCACCATTGTCCAGTCATGCCTGAGGTATAAAATCTGACCCATTCTCAGCTCTGGTGAAATTTCCTCACAAAGCCTGAGTTTATTACACATTTTTCTACCCTCACATGAAAACAAGTATGTCCTTATTTCCTTCTTCTCAGGTCCATTTAGCATGCTATGGAATTCTTCCTCTTGTTTTAGTAGTATATTCAGCAATTTATATAATAATCTGCTCAGTTAATTGGGAAATCTATTTGCGGGGGAAGCTGCAAGTCTATCTCAATCTTGGGTTTTTTCATATTGTCTAGCCTAGTGCTTTGGACCTATAGTTGCTGTATATAATTGAATAGTAGACATTCAAACATGGCTTTCAATGAGGTACTAGAATAGATTCAACATATATAATCTAAGTTTCCTTACCTTTATTTGTGAAGAGTAAAAGCAAAAATTTGATGCTATCCCATTTTAGTAGAGGCTTGTGAAATATTCCTTTGCAGCTACAAAGATGCTGAGGCCTTGGAGACTTTCTTATTTTTCAACTGGAGTAAACTTTCTTTGAAAAGAGAGTAACTTCAGGTCCATGAGAAAGTGGGAGCCCATGAAGAGTTGGGGATTGATAGGGTTTTGGTGTCTGCTCAACACGGGGTTAGATCTTGGCTCTTGGGCAAATTATTTAGCTTCCGTGACATGACTCAGGTTCTCCATCTGCAAACTGTTGATAATATCTGCCTAAGTTATTTTGCAAATTGGGGATGATGGATGTATGCGTCTAGAACAGTGCCTGGTGCACAGTGGGCATGCCAAAAATGCAATAATGGGCAATTATTTTCACAGCCATTATACAGGGTTCAGTTAGAAAGTGGGGCATCTGTAAGTGCAGCTGCAGACTGAAAACCAGCTTTATTTCAAAAGCTCACCTTGCACAATGGCTCTTATTAAAATGTGAGATTGTTTATAAAGCAGAAGATTACTTGACAGCTGACCGTGAAAATGGAGTTTGAGCTCAGGCAGGGAGGGCCAGATGTGCTGTGCTAGTCCAAGCTGGGCATCTCCTCCCCAGCAGGTGAGCTCTTCAGGTCAGAACAAACAGATGTTTGGTTTTCTGGGGTGAGAAGGCAGGACAGGGTCCTGTTTGCTCTTTCACAATGTGAGTGGCTGTGAAAGGTTGAGCTTTGGGAAGCGTGCTAGGAGCTCTCACACGTGCATGGCTTCAAAATGCGGCCTTAAAAAAAGTTCATCACTCTCATTGAGTTTCCATTGTGGGGTTGGAGGTGGATCCAAGAAAGGACCTGAGAAGAGAATTTGGACAATTGGAGAGCTGGTAGTTGAGTACATACCATGACCAGGCACTGCTTTTGAGTGCTAGGGGCAATGAGGGGAATGGTGACACAGAATTTAATGATAAGATCTAGTTCCATCCGAGTCTGGAACAATCGTTTTGGACTTTTTTTTTTTTTTTTTTGGCAGGGTCTCATTCTCTTACCCAGGCTGAAGTGCAGTGGCATGATCTAGGCCCACTGCAACCTCCGCCTCCCGGGTTCAAGTGATTCTCCCACCTCAGCCCTCCCGAGTAGCTGGCATTACAGGCACGCTCCATCATGCCAAGTAAATTTTTGTATTTTTTGGTAGAGACGGGGTTTTGCCATGTTGCCCAGGGTGGTGTGGAGCTCCCAACTTCAAGTGATCCACCGCCTTGGCCTCTCAAAGTGCTGGGATTTACAGCCATGAGCCACCATGCCTGGCAGTTGTGGACTTTCTTTGAGGAAAATGTGTATATACACATGCCATTTTACATACAATTCCAAGAGGCTCATGGGTGCCCTGAAGTTCAAGGAACCCAAGTTAAGAATCCTTTATTTAGTAATTACAATCTAGTGGAAAACAAACATGAACTTTAGATTCAGAAACAGTTTGTGTTCCACCCCTTATCAGCTATGTATCTCACTGAATGAAAGATCTTGGATGATTTCACCTCTGTAAGCCTTAGACACCTCCTATGTAGATGAGAATAATAGCAGCAGCATCTGATGAGGTTGTAATGAAGATGAAATAAGTTAATAAGCACAAAAGCTATTAGCAGTATGCCCAGCATGTGGTAAATGATCTACACATGGTAATAAAATTGTTACTAGTGAGCCTGCTATAAGGGAGACACTAAAGTATGGCAGATTAATTCCTATTGGCATCTGAGAGGAAAGTATGAACCACAGTTTTCAGTTGAGGTTTCGTATGTAAAAGAATTGTGAAAAACAGCATGGTGAGAGTTTCTGTTACAGGCAACAAATTTATTATAACTGTCTCATGCCAGTTTATAAAAGAAGGCAACCACAGCGGGATTCCATAGGGATGTTTCAGTGGTTATATAGTCCACGAAGATGACCTCATTGGATGGAATAAATCTCTTTCAGTGACAGCTAAATACTGAGCTATAATCCATTAGCAATAATGAAGAAAAAGGATAAGATGATGATGATAACAGCCATGAGCTATTGAGGCTTTTCTTGTGCCAGGCATTGTGCTAAGCGCTTCACATTTGTTTTGGTTTGTGGTTTTGTGGGGTCGTTCCTGATGAAACTTGAGGACTTTCACTTGGTGTAGCTGGAGGACAGCAGGCTGTGTGCACACGTGTGCATGTATGCACTAGCTAAACCAGTTTCTTATCAGCTTTCACTCATTTGACTGTTTTTAGAGCCATGCCTTTTAACATTTTGGAATGTCCTCGTTGGAAAATGAAAGTTTATCATGCAACGTGTAAGATTACAACCACAAGACTCAGGAAAGGGTCCCTGAGCTTGGGGGAGAGTTACAATTAACCTCGTAAAGAGTGCGGATGAAAGTCTTTCCCATAGTTACAATCAAAGACACTTTAGGCCACTCTTTCCCCAGAGGAATAGTTGCTTTTTATGGCATGTTTTAAAGTTTTATTTCAAAAACAGTCAGCATCTTAAAGCAGAATGCTGTATGCACCCCAGGACTTCACTTACACTGTGTTTTTAGTTTTCTCAATCATATTACCAAGTTTCTGGCCACGACATGAGCTGCTGCCCTCACAGACCCGCACGCAGAAGGATTTAGCCTGATTTGCTTGTGCTTGTAGCAAGAGCTCTCTCCCTGATCTTTCTGCTATTTTCTCCTGAGAGGGAAGTTAGGAGTCAGCATTTTTATGTTAGAAAAGACCACCTTTTTCAGCCCTAGAGAAGAGATGAACCCCAGTTCCACGCAGTTCTTTCTACTCTACTTAGTACTCAACTGCCCCTCAAACCCAAGAAAACAATTTTTTGCCCATATCCTGGCTTAGAGTGCTTCCTAATTATGTCATATGTGTGCACACATGGGTGTATCTATGTGTTTTAACTTAAATATTGGAATATCATGTTTTTTCCTAAGACATAGGCACTGTGACTGATTACCTTTTGATGATAATTTTTCAGTGAACACCTAAGTATTGCAGGGAATAAGTAGTCTAGTAGTGCCAAGGTGCTAAAGTACTGCTGTAATTACTTTCTAATTCTGTTTGCCTGGAGTTTCAGGGTGAGTGAAACTTACATCTCTCTTGGTCTGTCTGCTCCACTTCAGCTGCAGTTCTTTCTTTTGGGTCCCACTTTTCGCTCAGCACAACATTCAGCTTCTGCTGGGCCTTGGGTTTTCTTGTTCAAAGAATGTTTTACGTGCTCCCTCCACCATAATATGTGCTCTGACAGTGGCTAGAGGAAAGCATGGGGTTTGAACCAAATCTGACTTTGTATGGTCTCATTTATACAGTGTATGTATAAATTTGTATGCTCTCATTTATACAATGCATAGGACTGCTATAGAGGCCTTCTGACTAGTTACTATGCCTAGAGTTTATCCTTTAATCAACGGACACTGGTATCCGGGTCTAGCTTTGTTACACAAGTGCAAATCATACCTGCCCCCCTGTTAAAAATCCTCTAAACCTCATTGCCTAGAGTAGGGAGGGCAAATGATTCCATTTCAGGTGCCAATTGGCAGGGCTGTCTGAAATGTGTGTGCTTTGAAGTGCATAAAGTGCTATGATTAGACATGTCTGACATATGTGCAGAGAGGTAGGAGCAGCAGGTGTGCCACATCATCCCTAAGAGGGCAAGTTCTGAACTTCTAAGCATGGTCCATAAGACTCTTCCTGATCTGGTTTCTGTCTGCCTGTCCAGAACCATTTATCCTTCCCCAGCCTGCAGTCTCCCTGCTTCCCCAGCCTGCACCCTCCCTGCTTTGCCAGCACCCGTGCTGTCACTCCAGCATGGCTTTGCATCTGCCCAACTTCCCCTGGAAATCTCTTGCCTCTTATTTCTCCATAGCTGCCTCATCCTTCAACACCTGATTCAAGTATTACTGCCTTTGAAGCCTCCCCACCTTCTTGCCCCTTAGCCATACCCTACACAGTCATGATGATGCTAACCTTGATCATATGGTCAAGGTTGAGGGTCTGCCAGATTTCTCCACTGTAAAGTCACCCTGTTCCCTTTTGTATTTGATTATGATGGAGAGAGATTCTGATATTATACCAATATGCTGTTTCTTATCAAAACTTTACCCATCAGCCTTAGCATCCATCCATGGTTGAATGAATCCACCTGAATCTACCACTGTCACCACCATGGTTGCCAAATGGTGATGGCTTATTTTCATCATTTCTTCTATATTTATTATTTGGCATTCTATAAGAAAGAGCTTTCTCTTCTCCCCCATTTATACATGTATATATATATATATATGTCAGTATGTACTCATTGATCTGTTTTGTTCAGTGGGTTATAACCTATTACTATCATCATTTATTTTAATACTCAAATTATTCCCTGTTTGAGCTCCTTCCAGTTGGCTCCCATGTCCTTTTGACATATGTCCATTATCCATTCAGCATTTCCTGACTTTCTGACACAAGATGTTCCAGGCTTATCTTGTATTTCTCTACCTCAACCCTCGAACTTTTTCTCTAACAGCTCTGCCTCCTTTTACTTGAGGTTAATATTTAGAAACCAAGGTCTGATTGTTCACTGTGTTTGTTGGTTCTATATAGATACACAATGTACATATCAATGTGCACATATACATAATACACACAAACACATGGAAAATAACTATTTGCATATCTCTGTATGTATATTAAAAACCCATCAGTTCATACCAATACTTCCAATTCCATTCCAACACTCCAGAGTTCTTTCTAGCTTTCTTCTTTGAATGTTTAGAAATAGATTTTGAGGATGAGAACCTGGCTCCTTCTATTTTGAATATATTTACTAGTTTGTAAAACATAACCAATCTTCTTAACTATTCTGGATACCTCTTATGCCCCATTGTACCTAAAACCCCTTACTGTCTGCTTCCTTGGCCATAAGGGCACCCTGCCACCAACATAAGACATAAGGGCCCCAAGTTTTTGGATACTGAGCACCAATGTCAAGAAGGGAAGATGGGACATGGTAGATAAGTTCCTTTAAGGCAAGGAAGTATGTACATTATTTTTCTTTCTAATTATTACCCAACACAGTCCATGGCATATAACAAGAGCTTTGTGAATGTCATATGGATGAATGAATAAGTGGGCAATAAATGAAAAGACAAAATTGTACATTGTTTAACTTGTGAATATTACAGTGGGATTATCAGGGGATCAGGCTATAATAGGTAAGACTAAGCACCTTCTGTATCTGAGAAGATTTTTGTCTCTTTTCACCCAAGTGAGTAGCTTTGGAAAGCTGCAGAGGAAAGGGATCAGATACCAGGGATACCAGCTCAAGTAGCCAGGTGAGCCAAAAGGAACTCTGGTCTGGAATCAGTTGAAAGATGAGGCATTCAGCTTGTCTTATCCAGTGCAGCACCAGGCACATGAGGGCCATTTAACCAGGATGTGTAATGATAATAAGGGCAAGACACATCTGGGTTTTGGCTGCTTCATTTTGTTTGAGATTCCTGTGTGTGTGCACTAGAGATAATACAAGGCAACTCTCTACAGAAAATCATTCCTATCTACCTATGTGTTTCTGAAATTTCACTTGGCATGCAGTGTCCTGTGATACCTGTCTACAACTCTACTGGGATGTGCAGCTGTATGGCAGCTGTATGGAATGCCACTTTAAAGGTGCTGCTACTTTAGATGATTCTTCTATAGTAGTTTGCAGTTGTACATAAATAGCACAAAGCTCATTTAATGCATAATTAAAACCAGTTATTCCATTAGAGTTTTCACCAACCTTTACATGGTAACTACCTGTACGACACTGACAATAAATAAAAACACGTTCTTTTTGTTGACTCATTTTGAGAACAGATTCTGTTGGGTGGTCACTTGAACTACTTTCGCAGCCCCATTTCTCTTGCCTATTTTCCAGTGTTCTGACTCCACACCTTTGATTTTGTAGCTCCCTGTGCAGCCGGAGTTGGCTTTATGCCCTGATTTTAGTCAGTGAGAGGGCTTGTGGGGAGTGTTTTTTTCACTTTTCCTTTGTCTGGTGGCAGAGGGTGGGATCCTGAGTACCTGAGGCTGCTGCCACTACTTTCTGTGAATGGACTTTGCCTCCCCATGTGTGCTCCGGGTTGGAAATGGCCATGGCCTTAGACCCGGAATGACTTGAGGCTTAGTGCAGTGTGGGCACAAAGAAGAGAAAGAGATGTAGGGGCTGGACAAAGGAAGAGCAAAGAGGAAAGTATAAGGAAAGAGATGGAATTTTGAAGAAGCTGGAGGAGGCCCTGCTGTTGGTACCTTGGGCTTCTTAGAGCCTCAGAGATGGAGACTGTAGGTCCACTTCCTCCTGAACGCCCTTCTGTGGCTGATCTGGTTCTATGAGGGCCCTTTGTAGCCCTAGACTGTTCATGTAGCATGACTCACAACCTCAGGTTTTGAGGTTTTTTGTAGACCTTCTATTCTAATAAGATTGTGAAGATTGAGATAATACAGGTAAACAGGTAAGAACTGTGCCTGGCACACAGTCAATACGAATGTCGAATATTCATATTGTTATCATTGAAGGTGTACAAATGTACTGGTGCACAAATTCTATACGTTTATGAACAAAAGGCAAAGGTCTCATGGAGAGCAGTCTTCAGCCAGTCTAACAGAAACGTGTGGTGTTTGTTTCTTCAGTAATCTGAGATGAGAAAAAGAAGAGGGCTACTTTGCAAAGATTAGAGAAAGCTGAGAATTTTATTTTTGTGAATCTTATTTTTTGTAAAGAAGGGCTATCTTCTACCAGAAATAAAAAATGGAATGAATGCCCATTGTATGTGTATATCTGCCTGTTTTCTCCTAACACCTCTTCATTCCCTTGAACTTTGCCAGCATCTGGGAGGTCCAGTAAGAAATGCTCTTTAAATCCTCTGCATTCTTCCAGAAGCCCAAGGGGTTTAACAAGTTCTGACTTTCTTGAAAACATATAAACCAAAAGTACAATTTTTCCAATGTGGTTCTTTATACTAGAAATCTTCTTGTTTTGTCAAGTAACAAAAGCAAAACCTGGCTCTTTTGTTATTGATTATTAGTGAATCAGTATAAAGCAGGATATTTGGGGGTGAGAGTGGGTTACCTTTAACATTTTACAGTGCTATATTTTATTGGAGTGGGTTTTACACTATCTATAAATTTTAATTTCCAGTGAGAATATATTGAAAAAGTACAATTGGAAAGGGGTGACTTAAAAAGTTTCCCTTTGAGCTAAACATTAGGAAAAGTAGAGAAAAAAAACATTAGTGAAATCAGAGACAATTTTGACATACTGAATTATGAACACACAGTACAGGAAAGTAATTTCGTTCCGGCTGCTCAGCTGTGGTAATAATTAAACTCGAAGTCCAGCCTCCTACTTGCTTTGGAAAGTAGGGGGTGTCTTATAAAACAGTGAGTTAGGTCCCTAAGAATCACAAGCTTGTTGAAAAATATTTTTGGTACTTAAAGGAATAAACGTAGTGAAATGAGGGTATTTTTTCTAAAATCATTCCATTCATTGTTTAAATTACCTTTCTTTTGCTTTAGTGACATTATAGGGGATTTGGCTCCTATTTTGAAAAGCTCCCTAGAGACAGAAAATATAGATTAGCACAGATACATTTTGATGGAAGATACAACAGCTGAGATTTTGGTTATCTGTTGGAATTCTGAAAGTTTGGAGAATTGAGGCAAGCAGCAGTGGGGCATGGGGAATATTCAGTTTTGGCAGCTTTGAGCAGTGGAGAAAATCCTCGCTGCTCAATTGAATTCGGCATTGGCTACCAAGTCAGGATCTTCCTGTCTGCACATCTTGCTCCTCCACTTGCTGCTGCAGAAAGGCCCCACTTGGGGGCAAAATCACTCCCTTTGGTAGCTGTTCAGGTAAGAAAAGGTATGGGTTGGGTAGGAGGGCTGGTGCAGGTCAGACTGGGGTGGGGGCGTTGAGAGGACAGGGAAGCCCAGGGAACCCATTTATCCTCCCCATTACCTGCAGCATGAGACAGGGCCACGCTTAGAGAAGGAAAGACTCCTGAAACCTTCACACAGAGAGACCTTGGCACTGAAAACCTGACACGGAGGCTAAGAGGCCTTGGGCTAAGTTTTGGGGCTCAAGGCAATGGGACAACTATAAACACTGAAATGCCTAGGAAGCTGCTTCGCAACAGTAATTCAGAAGGCACTTGAGGACTCCAGGACTTCCAGTAATTCCATCCATGTCATAAAAAGCATGCTTGTACCCCAGAGAGGGATGTTGGGACCCTGGGACATTCTCTTGAAGGAGATGAAATGCAACTGTTCCAGGAATCTTGTCCTTTGGGCCTTTTGGCCCCACTCAAGTTCTCGCCAATTCACTTGCTGAGACTCAAAGCACAACTCTAGGGCTGTATCTCATATGCGTGTAGATAGATTTGGGTAGGGAGCAGTGGCAGCAATCACAGCCTAGGGCCAGTGTTTATTTATAGACTCATCCAGAACTTCCAGTTCTTTGCTTGGACTTGAAGCTAGGAGAGGAGAGGAGGAGTCTTTTATGAACTGCTTGGGGTTAATCTGACCTCAAAAGTGACAGCTGAGGGTAATCCTAGCCAATACCTGAGCATCCCCAAGAAAGAGGCAGTGAAAGCACAGCACTTGATTGTTATTTATGCAGGATGAGGAAAGGGACTTGTGGAGGGAGAAATTATGAAGCAGATTAATACATGTTGAGTGGTTGATGTCAGCTGGCTGGTAGAAATTAACATGGTATATGGCATAACTGTTATCATTTTTACCTTAATTAATTTTATGAGACATTTAACATGTTCACACATCAAGCCAAACATCTGGGGCTATATGGATGGTGGCATTTATCCAACTGTTTACACTCCCTGCTTTCCAAGTATCAGCCATGCTCACTGGGTCCCATCCACTTGAAAGCTTAGTAAGGCAGAAGCCATACAACCCCCATCTCCAAGCTCTGTGCTTATGGGTAGAGTGTCCATTATAGTCTGAGAGATCAACTTGAATTTTCCTCAGAAAGGAATGAGATGTAATGAAAAGAGCATCCTTTTAGAGGTCAGCAAAAGAGGCATTAGCCCTGGTTTTAAAATGGACTGTTCTATGATATTGAGCAGGTTCTTAACCCCATTGGCCTTGCTTCCTCATCTGGGATATTGGTGGTGGCGGCAGCTGTAGCAGAAGTAATAATTTCTGCCCTGCTTAGCTCTCAGGGCTGCAGAAAGAATAAGATAAGACTGTTTGGCAAAGCTGTAGAAACTGAGTGTGTTTCACAAATTGTTCATCCAAAAATATTAAGTGTGTAGGTGTTCCAGGCATTGTGCTTAGCTGTTTATATAATAGTGAAAAAGATATCCCCTTTCTCACCAAGGAATCTAGTTTGGGTGATAAAAAAGCATTTTTTAATATTGTGGAATTAATGCTGTGATAAAAGTAATCTACAGTGTGCTGTGCAAGCAACCCAATCTTGGGTAGGGGTGAGATAGTGGGTCATGAACAGTTACTGTTTTAAAATAGGGATTAGAGGGGCTTTGGTTGTTTTTTTGCAGTGCCTGGAAGAGAGCCTTGAAAAGATTTGTTTAGCACAGCTGTTGGGTTTCACCCGAAATTCACAGGGTCCTAGATTGCTTGAGAAGAGAGTGAAACTCCAGTCAAGTGAGCTTGCTGTTTTTTGGCTGGAGGACACTAAAAGGCCATGTGGGAACAAGCCTAGTGCAGCTGACACAAACTTCAGAGTGTGAGAAGGGAAGCTTCCTTTGGTTGTTGGCTCTGCATTTATCATCAGCTTAAATCAAGATCCTGTTTTACCCAGGTGGTTGGACTAAAGCCTATTAGCCTCAAGGGAAGCTCTTACTTAAGCAGATACACGCTTGTTTCATATAGGCCCCACTGCTTAGGGATTTGTATTCATATTTCCTTAATTTAGACAAAAAAAACTGCAAAAAGAGAGTGGGGCCCCCATGTCTCATTTCCAGCATCAATGGTGATCAGGGTTTTGCCACACTGGGTTCATCCATCAATCCCAGCCATCCATCAATGCCAGCCAGCCATGTGTTTTGCCCCTACCTACCTTATTATGCTTCTCTAAAAGTAGGGACATTTTTGGCTGGGTGCAGGGGCTCATGTCTGTAATCCTAGCACTTTGGGAGGCTGAGGTGGGTGGATTACCTGAGGTCAGGAGTTCGACACCAGCCTGGCCAACATGGGGAAGCCCCATCTCTACTAAAAATACAAAAATCAGCCAGGTGTAGTGGCGTGTGCCTGTAATCCCAGCTACTCCAGAGGCTGAGGCAGGAGCATCACTTGAACCTGAGAGGCGGAGGTTGCAGTGAGCTGAGATCATGCCACTGCATTCCAGCCTAGGCAACAAGAGTGAAACTGTGTCTCAAAAAAAAAAAAAAAAAAAGGCTGGGGGGACATTTTCTTAACCATGATGCCACTATCTATCACATCGAAAAATCCAAGGAGTTTTAGAAACTTTTTTTCACTCTCTGTTTCTCCCCAAAATGTTATTTTGAAAAACTTCAAGTGTATAACAAACTTAAGAGAATTTAAGTGAATGGCTACGTATCTGTCACTTAGATTCTATCATTAATATTGACACATCTCTCCATCTATTCATCCCATTATCCATGCATCTCTTAAAAATGTATTTCTGGCTGGGTGCAATGGCTCACATCTGTAATCCCAGTGCTTTGGGAGGCCAAGGCAGGTGGATTGCTTGAGCCCAAGAGTTCGAGACCAGCCTGGGCAACATGAGGAAACCACATCTCTACAAATAGCAAAAAAGGGAAGACTGGCGAGATGGCTGAATAAAAACAGCCCCAGTCTGCAGCTCCCAGCGAGACCAATGCAGAAGGTGGGCGAGTTCTGCATTTCCAACTGAGGTACTCACTTCATCTCATTGGGACTTGTTAGACAGTGGCTGAGGCCCAGAGAGGGTGAGCAGAAGCAGGGTGGGGCGTCACCTCACCCAGGAAGCATAAGGGGTTGGGGAACTCCCTCCCTTAGCCAAGGGAAGCTGTGAGGGACTGTGTCATGAAGGACAGTGCTATCTGGCCCAGATCCTACACTTTTCCAATGGTCTTCCCAACCCGCACACCAGGAGATTCCCTTGTGTGTCTACACCAGGGCTCTGGGTTTCAAGAACAAAACTGGGCAGTTGTTTGGGCAGACACCGAGCTAGCTGCAGGAGTTTTTTTCTTCATACCCCAATGGTGCCCAGAACACCAGTGAGACAGAATCGTTCACTCCCCTGGAAAGGGGGCTGAAGCCAGGGAGCCGAATGGTCTTGCTCAGCGGATCCTCCCCCAATGGAGCCCAACAAGCTAAGATCCACTGGCTTGAAATTCTCACTGCCAGCACAGCAGTCTGAAGTTGACCTGGGACACTCGAGCTTGGTTGGGGGAGGGGCATCCACTATTACTGAAGCTTGAGTAGGTAGTTTTCCCCTTACAGTGTAAACAAAGCCAGGAAGTTTGAACTGGGTTAGAACACACCACGGTGTGGCAAAGCCACTGTAGCCAGACAGCCTCTCTAGATTCCTCCTCTGTGGGCAGGGCATCTCTCAAAGAAAGGCAGCAGCCCCAGTCAGGGGCCTATAGATAAAACTCCCTTCTCCCTGGGACAGAGCACCTGGGGGAAGGGGTGGCTGTGGACACAGCTTCAGCAGACTTAAATGTTCCTGCCTGCCAACTCTGAAGAGAGCAGCAGATCTCCCAGGACAGCTGTCAAGCTCTGCTAAGGGACAGACTGCCTCCTCAAGTGGGTCCCTGACCCCCATGCCTCCTGGCTGGGAGACACCTCCCAGCAGGGGTAGACAGATACCTCATATAGGAGAGCTCCAGCTGGCATCTGGCAGGTGCCCCTCTGGGATGAAGCTTCCCTAGGAAGGAGCAGGCAGCAATCTCTGCTGTTCTGCAGCCTCCGCTGGTGATACCCAGGCAAACAGCATCTGGAATGGACCTCCATCAAACTCTAGCAGACCTGCAGAAGAGAGGCCTGACTGTTAGAAGGAAAACTGACAAACAGAAAGCAATAGCGTTAATATCAACAAAAAGCATGCCCATATAAAAACTCAATCCAAAGGTCACCAGCATCAAAGACTAAAGGTAGATGATAGATCCATGAAGATGAGGAGAAAACAGTGCAAAAAGGCTGAAAATTCCCAAAACCAGAATGCCTCTTCTCCCCCAAAGGATTGCAACTCCTCACCAGTAAGGGAACACAACTAGACAGAGAATGAGTTTGACGAATTGACAGAAGTAGGCTTCAGAAGGTAATAACAAACTCCTCCGAGACAAAGGAGCATGTTCCTACCCAATTGCAAGGAAGCTAAGAACCTTGATAAAAGGTTACAGGAACTGCTAACTAGAATAACCAGTTTAGAGAAGAACATAAATGACCTGATGGAGGTGAAAAACAAAGCACAAGAACTTGGTGAAGCATACACCAGTATCAATAGCCAAATCGATCAAGTGGAAGAAAGGATATCAGAGATTGAAGATCAATTTAATGAAATAAAGCGTGAGGACAAGATTAGAGAAAAAAGAATGAAAAGGAACAAACAAACCCTCCAAGAAATATGGGATTATATGAAAAGACCAACCCCACTTTTGATTGGTGTACCTGAAAGTGACGGGCAGAATGGAACCAAGTTGGAAAACACTTTTCAGGATATTATCCAGGGGAACTTCCCCAACCTAGAAGGACAGGCCAACATTCAAATTCAGGAAATACAGAGAACACCACAAAGATATTCCACAAGAAGAGCAACCCCAAGACACATAATCATCAGATTCACGAAGGTTGAAATGAAAAAATGTTAAGAGCAACCAGAGAGAAAGGTCGGGTTACCCACAAAGGGAAGCCCATCAGACTAACATCAGATCTCTGCAGAAACCCTACAAACCAGAAGAGAGTGGAGGCCAGTATTCAACATTCTTAAAGAAAAGAATTTTCAACCCGGAATTTCATAGCCAGCCAAACTAAGCTTCATAAGTGAGGGAGAAATAAAATCCTTTACAGAAAGCAAATGCTGAGAGATTTTTGTCACCACCAGGCCTGCCTTACAAGAGCTCCTGAAGGAAGCACTAAACACGGAAAGGAACAACTGGAACCAGCCACTGCAAAAACATACTAAATTGTAAAGACCATCAACACTATAAAGAAACTGCATCAACTAATGTGCAAAATAACCAGCTAGCATCATAATGACAGGATCAAATTCACACGTAACAATATTAACCTTAAATGTAAGTGGGCTAAATGCTCCAATTAAAAGACACAGACTGGCAAATTGGATAGAGTCAAGACCTGTCAGTGTGCTGTATTCAGGAGACCCATCTCACATGCAAAGACACATATAAGCTCAAAATAAAGGGATAGAGGAAGATCTACAAAGCAAATGGAAAGCAAAAAAAAAAAAAAAAAAAAAGGGGGTTGCAATCCTAGTCTCTGATAAAACAGACTTTACATCAACAAAGATCAAATAAGACAATGGCATTACATAATGGTAAAGGGATCAATGCAACAAGAAGAGCTAACTATCCTAAATATATATGCACCCAATACAGGAGCACCCAGATTCATAAAGCAAGATCTAAGAGACCTACAAAGAGACTTAGACTCCCACACAATAATAGTGGAAGACTTTAACACCCCACTGTCAATATTAGATCAACAAGACAAAATTAGCAAGGATATTCAGGACTTGAACTCACCCCTGGACCAAGTGGACCCAATAGACACCTCCAGAACTCTCCATTCCAAATCAACAGAATATACATTCTTCTCAGCACCACATCACACTTATTCTAAAATTGACCACATAATTGGAAGTAAAACACTTCTCAGCAAATGCAAAAGAATGGAAATCATTACAGTCTCTCAGGCCACAGTGCAATCAAATTAGAACTCAGGATTAAGAAACTCACTCAAAACTGCACAACTACATGGAAACTGAATAACCTGCTCCTGAATATCTACTGGGTAAATAACGAAGTTAAGGCAGAAATAAATAAATTATTTGAAACCAATGAGAACAAAGAGACAATGTACCAGAATCTCTGGGATACAGCTAAAGCAGTGTGTAGAGGGAAATTTATAGCACCAAATGCACACAGGAGAAAGCAGGAAAGATCTAAAATCAATGCCCTAACATCACAATTAAAAGAACTAGAAAAGCAAGAGCAAAGAAATTCAAAAGCTAGCAGAAGATAAGAAATATCTAAGATCAGAGCAGAACTGAGGGAGCTAGAGACATGAAAAACCCTTCAAAAAATCAATGAATGCAGGAACTAGTTTTTTGAAAAGATTAACAAAGTAGACCACTAGCCAGACTAATAAAGAAGAAAAGAGAGAAGAATCAAATAGACACAGTCAAAAATGATAAAGGGGATATCACCACTGATCCCACAGACATGCAAACTACCATAAACACCTCTATGCAAATAAACTAGAAAATCTAGAAGAAATGGATAAATTCCTGGAAACATACATTCTCCCAAGACTAAACCAGGAAGAAGTTGAATCCCTGAATAGACCAATAACAAGTTCTGAAATTGAGGCAGTAATTAATAGCCCACCAACCAAAAAAAGCCCAGGTCAAGATAGATTCACAGCTGAATTCTACCAGAGGTACAAAGAGGAGCTGGTACCATTCCTTCTGAAACTGTTCCAAACAATAGAAAAAGAGGGACCCCTCCCTAACTCCTTTTATGAGGCCAGCATCATCCTGATACCAAAACCTGGCAGAGACACAACAAAAAAAGAAAATTTCATGCTGGTATCCCCGATGAACGTTAATACAAAAATCCTCACTAAAATACTGGCAAACCGAATACAGCAACACATCAAAAAGCTTATCCACCAAGATCGACTCAGCTTCATTCCTAGGATGCAAGGTTGGTTCAACATTTGCAAATCAATAAACATAATCCATCACATACACAGAACCAATGACAAAAACCACATGATTATCTCAATAGATGCAGAAAAGGCCTTTGACAAAATGCTAAAACTCTCAATAAACTAGTTATTGATGGAACATATCTCAATAAGAACTATTTATGACAAACCCACAGCCAGTATCACACTGAATGGGCAAAAACTGGAAGCATTCCCTTTGAAAACCAGCACAAGACAAGGATGCTCTCTCTCACTACTCCTATTCAACACAGTATTGGAAATTCTGGCCAGGGCAATCAGGCAAGAGAAAGAAATAAAGGGTATTCAATTAGGAAGAGAGGAAGTCAAATAGTCTCTGTTTGCAGTTGACATGATTGTGTATTTAGGAAACCCCATTGTCTCAGCCCCAAAACTCTTTAAGCTGATAAGCAACTTCAGCAAAGTCTCAGGATAAAAAAATCAATGTGCAAAAACCACAAGCATTCCTATACACCAATATTAAAGAGCTAAATCATGAGTGAACTTCCATTCACAATTGCTATGAAGAGAATAAAAAACTTAGGAATACAACTTACAAAGGATGTGAAGGACCTCTTCAAGGGGAACTACAAGCCACTGCTCAAGGAAATAAGAGAGGACACAAACAAGTGGAAAAACATTCCATGCTCATGGATAGGAAGAATCAGTATTGTGCAAATGGCCATACTGCCCAAAGTAATTTATAGATTCAATGCTATTCCCATCAAGCTACCATTGACTTTGTTCACAGAATTAGAAAAAACTACTTTAAATTTCCTATGGAACCAAAAAAAGCCTGTATAGCCAAGACAATCCTAAGCTAAGGAAAAAGAACAAAGCTGGAGGCATCATGCTGCCTGGCTTCAAACTATACTACAAGGCTACAATAACCAAAACAGCATGGTACTCGTACCAAAACATATATATATAGACAAATGGAACAGAACAGAGGCCTCAGAAATAAGACCACACGTCTACAACCATCTGATCTTTGGCAAACCTGACAAAAACAATCAATGGAGAAAGGATTCCCTATTTAATAAATGGAGTTGGGAAAACTGGCTAGCCATATGCAGAAAACTGAAACTGGACCCCTTCCTTACACTTTATACAAAAATTAACTCAAAGTGGGTTAAAGACCTAAACACAAGACCTAAAACCATAAAAACCCTAGGAAAAAAGCTAACTAATACCATTCAGGACATAGGCATGGGCAAGACTTCATGACTAAAACACCAAAAGCAAGGGCAACAAAAGCCCAAATTGACAAACGGGATCTAATTAAACTAAAGAGCTTCTGCACAGCAAAAGAACCTATCATCAGAGTGAACAGGCAACCCACAGAATGAGAGAAAAATTTTGCAATCTATCCATCTGACAAAGGGCTAATACCCAGAATCTACAAGGAACTTAAACAAATTTACAAGAAAAATACAACAACATCAAAAAGTGGGTGAACGATATGAACAGACACTTGTGCACACAAAAGAAACTATCATCAGAGTGAACAGGCAACCTACTGAATCAGAGAAAATTTTTGCAATCTATCCATCTGACAAAGGGCTAATACCTAGAATCTATACGGAACTTAAACAAATTCACCCATCAAAAAGTGGGTGAACGATATGAACAGACACTTCTCAAAAGAAGACATGTATGCAGCCAAACATATGAAAAAAAGCTCATCACTGGTCATTAGAGAAATGCAAATCCCCAACGAGAGCTGGGCGCAGTGGCTCATGCGTGTAATCCTAGCACTTGGGGAGGCCAAGGCGGGCAGATCATCTGAGCTCGGGAGTTCAAGGCCAGCCTGATCAATATGGAGAAACCCCGTCTCTACTAAAAATACAAAAATTAGCCGGGTGTGGTGGCACATGCCTATAATTCCAGCTACTTAGGAGGCTGAGGCAGGAGAATCACTTGAACCTAGGAGGTGGAGGTTGAGGCGAGCGGTGATTACGCCATTACACTCCTGCTTGGGCAACAAGAGCAAAACTCCATCTTAAGAAAGAAAGAAAAAAAAGAAAAACTAAAAAAACCACACACACACACAATGAGATACCATCTCACACCAGTCAGAATGGTGATCACTAAAAAGTCAGGAAACAACAGATGCAGAGAAATAGGAATGCTTTTACACTGTTGGTGGAATTGTAAATTAGTTCAACCATTGCGGAAGACAGTGTGGCGATTCCTCAAGGATCTAGAACCAGAAATACCATTCGACCCAGCCATCCCATTACTGGGTATACACCCAAAGGAGTATAAATCATTCTACTATAAAGACACATGCACACGTATGTTTATTGCAGCACTATTCACAATAGCAAAGACTTGGAACCCACCCAGATGTCCAACAATGATAGACTGGATTAAGAAAATGTGGCACATATACACCATGGAATACTGTGCAGCCATAAAAAAGTATGAGTTCGTGTGCTTTGCAGGGACATGGATGAAGCTGGAAACCATCATTCTCAGGAAACTAACACTGGAACAGAAAACCAAACACTGTATGTTCTCACTCATAAGTGGGAGTTGAACAATGAGAACACATGGGCACAGGGTGGGGAACATGACACACTGGGGTCTGTTGGGGGGTGGGGGGCAAGGGGAGGGATTGCATTAGGAGTAATACCTAACGTAGATGATGGGTTGATGGGTACAGCAAACCACCATGGCACATGTATACCTATGTAACAAACCTGCACGTTCTGCACATATATCCCAGAACTTAAAGTATAATAAAACAAAAAACGATCAGCCAGGTGTGGTGGTGCATGCCTGTGGTCCCAGCTACTGGAAAGGTTGAAGCAGGAGGATGGCCTGAGCCCGGGAGGTTGAGGCTGCACTTAGCCGGCTGTGATTGCACCACTGCACTCTAACGTGGCTGACAGAGCGAGAACCCCCACCTCCAAAAAAAAAAAAAAAAAAAAAAAGAAAAGAAAGAATTTCAAAGCAAATAAGAGATCAAGTAAAATTTTCCTCTAAATACTTTAGCATTTGTTTCCTTAAGTATAGTTCAATAATTGTTCTTTTTTTCTTTTGCAAGAAACTTAGCATTTAATGAACAAATCTTGAGGTGCACTTGCTGAGTTTTGACAAAATCGTGTGCCTATTTAACCCAAGTCCCTATGAAGATGAAGAACACTGCCAGCACTCTAGAACATTTCTGCATGCCCCTTCACCCTCACTCTCTTCTCTCACTCTCAATGGGAACCCCTTATCTGACCTTTTTCCCACTAAAGATTAGTTTTTCTGTTCTAGAAATTAATATAAATTAAATCGTAAAGTATGTACTCTTTTGATTAATTCTTTCAGCAATTTTTTTTTTTTTGTTTTGAGACAGGGTCTTGCTCTCTTGTCCTGGCTGGAGTGCAGGGGGCCGAACACAGCTCACTGCAGCCTCAACCCTCTCGACTCAAGTGTTTCTTTTGCCTTAGCTTCCCAAGTAGCTGGGACTACAGGCACATGCCACCACAACTGGATAACTTTTGTATGTTTTTTTTTGTAGATTCGGGGTTTCACCATGTTACCCAGGCTGGTCTCAAACTCCTAGGCTCAAGAGATCTGCACACCTCAGTCTTCCAAAGTGCTGGGATTACAGGCATGCACCACACCCGGCCAGTAAAATATTCTTGAGATTCATTTATGCTATTGTGATTGTGCAAGTGGTTCATTCCCTTTTACTGCTGAGTGGTATCCTGTTGAATGATTATAACACAGTTTATCTACTTTCCTACTGATGGACCCCCCGGGCTGTTTCTCCTTTTCAGTTTTATGAATGAGCTTCTGTGAACATTCTTGTCCAACTCTTTTTGTGAATGTACGGTTTTTATTTCTTTTGGATAAATACCTAGTAATGGATAAGAAACCTCCATACTTTTCCAAAGTGGTTGTACCATTTTACATTCTCACCAATAATGTGTGAGAATTTCAGTTTCTCCACTTTGACGACAGTAGGTTTTGTTTTTTTGTTTTGTTTTGTTTTTTCGTTTTAGCTATTCCGGTGTATGTGTTGTAGGATCTCATTTTGATTTAAATTTGCATTTCTCTGATGACTAGCGATGTTAAGCATTTTTGTATATGTTTGTTGGCCGTTTGTATATCTTTGTGATATGTATATTCAAATCTTTGCCTAGCTTTTTGGTTTTCTTTATTACTGAGTTGTAGATGATCTTTCTATATCCTGGATACCAGTCCTTTGCAAACATTGTCGCCAAGTGTATGGCTTATCTATTTTCTCAATGATATCTTTCGATGGGTGGAAGTATTTGACTTTGATAAATGTCTAATTTACCAATTCCTTCCATTATGGTTATTACTTTCTGTGGTCTAAGGAATCTGTGCCTTCTCTCAAGTCATAAAGACATTCTCTTATATTTTCCTCTAAAAGGTTTATAATTCTAGCTCTTATATTTAGGTTTGTAATCTAGCTCAAATTATGTAGGTGTATGATGAGAGATAGTGTTGAAGTTCAGGGATTTGTTTCTAAATCCAATTTCCACCTTTTGTTCACTTAGGAAGTGCCACATGGGACACGTGTGTAGAAATCTAGCTGGTGAGTTTTTTTTCTCAGTTTGCAAGTTTGCTGCTGTGGCAGTCCGCAGTCCAGTGAACAAAACTGACCCATCTATGAGCTTGCCCTGTTTTTGCATACTTTCAGCAATCATGTATTGTGTACCCATTGTGTACCATGCACTGAGGCAGTGGTACATGAAACCGCCCCCGTGGGGAAGCCAGACTCTGAGTAGGGGCTACAAGTGTGTGGTGTGTGAGTGTGGGGAAGAGTAACATGAATATGGACTTGACGGGGGTCCAGGAAGACCTGGTAGGAGGGATTTTTGAAATTTCAGGGAAGTAACAGGAAAGTCTAGGAATAGGTTTCCAGGCAGATTGTTCCCTGGGCCTGATAAAAAGGAGTAGTGCAGAGAGAGAACATTCCAGAGTGGCACCTTCCTTCCCTTCCTTCCCACAGAAATGTTTCTTTCTGTGTCTCCCTCTGAGGTGATGAGGCCATTGGCAAAATCCTACCCCACACCTCCCAGGGACGCCTTCACCAATTGTATCTTCTTGAAGAGGTTTCTCTAATTAATCTAAGTATTTTTTCACAGAAGAAACTCTTTTTCCTTTTCATTGCCAAGGGGGGAGGGGCCAGAAGAGCCCATGAGGTGCTTTCCAGTAGCCACTGAACATATCCTTTGCTGCTCTCTCCTATCCGTCAGCTCTGGCTCTTGCGGGCATCCCTCGTGCCCGCTCAGCCTGATGCCTGCCTGCCCATTCCAACACGGCTCCCCTCATCAGAACCTGCTATCACCTGTCCTTAGCCTTGCATTGCTGCTGATCAAAGTCCCAGCACTGGGCCAGCTGTGTCCAGCAGGGCCTCTCCTTGGCATTACTACTCCTGGAATCAAGTCTGCAACTCTTTAACATCCCCTTCAGCACAGCACACTCCCTAGAGTAACCTGTACACACCTTGAATCTTCTTTTGTTTTTCTTTTAGACAGAGTTTTGCTCTTGTTGCCCAGGCTGGAGTGCAATGTTGTGGTCTTGGCTCATTGCAACCTCCACCTCCCTGGCACAAGGGATTCTCCTGCCTCAGCCTCCCAAGTAGCTGGAATTACAGACATCTGCCACCAATTTTTGCATTTTTGGTAGAGATGGGGTTTCACCATATTGGCCAGGCTGGTCTTGAACTCCTGACCTCAGGTGATCCACCTGCCTTGGCCTCCCATAATGCTGGGATTACAGGCACGAACTACACTTTGAATTTCTTCCTAGCTTCTAGTCCTGCCTCGTGCACTCTCTGTCTGTAGATGCCCTGGGTCGAGGCCAGCAGACCTCACTCTGATTCTTCTCTCCCCTCTCAAGTTGTGTTTTTATTTTATTTTATTTTTTATTGTACTTTAAGTTTTAGGGTACATGTGCACAATGTGCAGGTTTGTTACATATGTATCCATGTGCCATGTTGGTGTGCTGCACCCATTACCTTGTCATTTAGCATTAGGTGTATCTCCTAATGCTATCCCTCCCCCTCCCCCCACCCCACAACAGTCCCCGGAGCGTGATGTTCCCCTTCCTGTGTCTATGTGTTCTCATTGTTCAATTCCCACCTATGAGTGAGAACATGCGGTGTTTGGTTTTTTGTCCTTGTGATAGTTTACTGAGAATGATGATTTCCAGTTTCATCCATGTCCCTACAAAGGACACGAACTCATCCTTTTTTATGGCTGCATAGTATTCCATGGTGTATATGTGCCACATTTTCTTAATCCAGTCTATCGTTGTTGGACATTTGGGTTGGTTCCAA